>NC_060140.1:393270884-393584846 GCF_021461385.2 Schistocerca piceifrons
TGCAGCAAGGTGGAGGTACCCTGCTGTTTTTGGGTGGCATTATGTGTAGCCGATATACGCCGCTAGTGGTCATGGAAGTTGCCGTAACGGCTGTATGATACGCGAATGTCATCCTCCGACCGATAGTGCAACCATATTGGCCGCATATTGGCGAAGCATTATTCTTCATGGACGACAACTCGCCCCCCATCGTGCACATGTTGTGAATGATTTCATTCCGGATAACGACAAATTGGAAAATGGAAATTTGTTGTAAGGTCAGATGGGACCAAAATGCTGAGGTCATCGTACCCGGATCTAAGGACGACACATACACACACACACACACACACACACACACACACACACACACACATGCCCGAGGGAGAACTCGAACCTCCGACGGAGAGAGCCGCAGGATAACGACATCGCTCGAGTAGAGTAGCCAGCATGTTTTCCAGACATGAACCCTATCGTACATGCCTGGGATGGATTGAAAAGGGATGTTTATGGACGATGTGACCCGCCAACCACTCTGAGGGATCCACGCCGAATCGCCGTTGAGGAGTGGGACAATCTGGAACAATAGTGGCTTGATGAACTTGTGGATAGTGTGCCACGACGAATACAGGCATGCATCAATGGAAGAGGACGTGCTACTGGGTATTAGAGGTACCGTTGTGTACAGAAATCTGGAGCATCACCTCTGAATGTCTCGCTGTATGGTGGTACAACATGCAATGTGTAATTTTCATGAGCAATAAATAGGGCGGAAATGATGTTTACGTTGATCTACATTTAATTTTGTGTACAAGTTCCGGAACTCTCGGAACCGAGGTGATACAAAACCTTTCCTTGATGTGTGCATATAAAGCAAAATATTTAAATAAAATGGGAACTGAATATAGAATTGTATAGATTGTGTTGGTACGTATGCTGTTAGATCTTAAATTTAATGTAATTTTCATCTTGTTTCAAGTTTTATGATAAATACAATTTGAAATGTAATCAAAATTATGTCATATTCTTCATCATTTGATTTAAAAACAATATTGGTATCCATTTTTACGATATCTTTAGTACACAGCTGTACAACGAAGGGAAAGTAAATACAAACAGCGGCAAAACTCGCTGAGGTACGCAATCTACGCAACACAAAGCTGTGAGACCTCTTCCCAGACTAAGTACAGCGCAACCGAAAGTATTCGTTTTAGACAAGGGCCTCCATTAAACTTAAAACTGAAATCAGTGTACAATAAAATGAGGTGCAAGACTATGTAACTTTAATCTCAGTTAGCTGTTACCCGCCGTTACTCCCCATCGCAGTAGTTTTATTAAGATGAGTGATGGTAGGTAAGTAAGCAAGCCAGCTGTTGTACGTGCAGTAACGTCAGCTTCTATCACCTGTGTGCCTGTTCGGGTAGGCGAAGCACGACGCACAGATGCGCCTCTCTCCCTCCTACTATCCCTACGCACGATAACGTGCCACGCATGCAATGTTGCTACCGAATGCTGCATACGGTCGAGCATGGGCAGGTGCACGCATCTGTGCGTCGTGATATTTAAGTACTTCACAAGTGCCGACTTTCCATTTCACTTGTTCTTCCTCGTGTTTCAAGCTATATCCATACCAAATTCCATCGAAATTGTTTCGACGGTTTGCCGGCCGATGTGGCCGAGCGGTTCTAGGCGCTTCAGTCTTGAACTGCGAGACCGCTACGGTCGCAGGTTCGAATCCTGCCTCGAGCATGGATGTGTGTGATATCCTTAGGTTAGTTAGATTTACGTAGTTCTAAGTTATAGGGGACTTATGACCTGAGATGTTAAGTCCCATAGTTCTCAGACCCATTTGAACAATTTTTTGTTTCGGTGGTTTAGTCATGAAAACATAACAGAGCTACTTACATAGAGTATGGACGTATGGAATAAATACTTTCAGGATTGTGTAAACAATGTATTCATTGTTAATCATTATGAATCGTATTCAATCAATAAAATCATTCCCACAAATACGATAACTGTCAAAAGTCAATGAATAAATATCCTTTTCAAAGAGTAAAGTTGTTTCCCTAATTCGCGTAATATTCTTCAGATCTATAAATCTTCTGTACAATATACTTTATAAATTGTACTATGTTCTTCCTCACCTTTCAAGTTACCTCCATACCAAATTTCATCAAAATCGGTTCAGGGGTTTAGTCGTGAAAAGGTAACAAACGAACACGCTTTCGCATTTATAAAACTTTAAATCACGTTATTCTTTTCTTTTTTTGTCCTTTCTCCTTGATACAGATTTTGTGAGATAAATCCTATATGATGCCCCTATTAAGTTCATGTTACCTATTAAAAATTGATGAAAATTCGTCTAGTACTTTTGGAGACTGGCATCTTCAGACAGACAGACAAGAAAGCTTTACACAGAATTTTAAATTAAGATATTTAGTTTTCGTGATCGCATTTTTATGGAATAAGGTCTATACGTTGCCTCTATATAAGCTCTACTTACCAGTGAAAAATATAAAGAATTCGTCAAGTAGTTTGGAGATAATCGTGTTCAAACAGACACACAAAAGACAGGACGATTCTGGATAAAATGTTAAATTACAATGTAACTTTTCCCTCAATCTGATTCCCGTTATATAAAGCCCGCAAATTGTCTTGTTCGGAAAACAAACACAAACTTTACCGAATTTTAATTTGGCGAGTTAGTTGTTTTATTTTATAGTAATGTTAATGATTTTAAAAAGATGAGGCCAACTTTATCATTTTCCGTCCTATTTGAAATGGGATAGATCCCCTCGGCCCCTCCCCTTCCCCCCTCCTCCTAAACATAAACTTCACACTAAGGCCACAAAAGACATGGGATACCTCCTCATATCGTGTCGGACCTCCTTTTGTCCGGTGTAGTGCAGCAACTAGACGAGGCGTGGACTCAACAAGTCGTTGGAAATCCCCTGCAGAAATATTGAGACATGATGCCTCTATAGTCGTCCGTAATTGCGAAAATGTTGCCGGTGCAGTATTTTCTGCACGAGCTGACCTCTCGATTATGTCCCATAAATGTTCGATAGGATTCATTTCTAGCGATCAGTATAGCCAAATCAGTCGCTTGCAATGCCCAGAAACATATCGGCAACAATGGTCGCCCTGTAATATGGCGCATTGTCATCCATATACATTCAGTCGCCGGCCGAAGTGACCGTGCGGTTAAAGGCGCTGCAGTCTGGAACCGCTAGACCGCTACGGTCGCAGGTTCGAATCCTGCCTCGGGCATGGATGTTTGTGATGTCCTTAGGTTAGTTAGGTTTAACTAGTTCTAAGTTCTAGGGGACCAATGACCTCAGCAGTTGAGTCCCATAGTGCTCAGAGCCATTTTCTACATTCAGTCAGTGTTTCGGGACCCAACGTCAATGAATGGCAGCAAATGGTCTCCAGGTAGCAGAACAACCATTTCCAGTAAATGGCCGATTCATTTGGATCAGTGCACACAGTCAGTTCCATGTAAACACGGCTCACACCTTAGTGGAACCACCACCACCTTGCACGGTGCCTTGTGACAATCTCGGTCCATGGCTTCGTGGGGTCAGCGTAACACTCGAACCCTACCATCAGATTTTGCCGACTGAAATCTGAACTCATCTGACGAGGCCACGATTGTCCAGTTGCCTAGGGTCCAGCCGATATGGTCGCGGGGCCAGTAGATGATGTGCTGTTAGCAAAAGAACTCGCGTCGGCCGTCTGCCGCCACGCCCATTAACGCCAAATTTTGACGCAGTGTCCTAACGGATACATCAACATACATACTCCGCAATCCACCATACGGTGCGTGGCGGAGGGTACCATGTACCACAACTAGCATCTTCTCTCCCTGTTTCACACCCAAACAGAACGAGGGAAAAAGACTGCCTATATGCCTCTGTACGAGCCCTAATCTCTCTTATCTTATCTTTGTGGTCTCTCCACGAAATGTACTTTGGCGGTAGTAAAACTGTACTGCAGTCAGCCTCAGATGCTGGTTCTCTAAATTTCCTCAGTAGCGATTCACGAAAAGAACGCCTCCTTTTCTACAGAGACTCCCACCCGAGTTCTTGAAGCATTTCCGTAACAGCCTCTGAATTGCTTCTATGTCCTCCCTCAATCCATCCTGATAGGGATCCATAACGCTCGAGCAGTACTCAAGAATAGGTCGTATTAGTGTTTTACAAGCGGCCTCCTTTACAGATGAACGACATCTTCCCAAAATTCTATCAATGAACCGAAGACGACTATCCGCCTTCCCCACAACTGCCATTACATGCTTGTCCCACCTCATATCGCTCTGCAGTGTTACGCCCAAATATTTAATCGGCGTGACTGTGTCAAACGCTACACTACTAATGGAGTATTCAAACATTACAGGATTCTTTTTCCTATTCATCTGCATTAATTTACATTTATCTATATTTAGAGTTAGCTGCAATTCTTTACACCAATCACAAATCCTGTCCAAGTCATTTTGTATCCTCCTACAGCCACTCAACGACGACATCTTCCCGTACACCACAGCATCATCAGCAGATAGCTGCACTTTGCTATCCACCCTGTCCAAAAGATCATTTATGTAGATAGAAAACAACAGCGGCCCTACCACACTTCCCTGGGGCACTCCAGATGATACCCTCACCTCCGATGAACACTCACCATCGAGGACAACGTACTGGGTTCTATTACTTAAGAAGTCTTCGAGCCACTCACATACTTGGGAACCAATCCCATATTCTCGTACCTTAGTTAGGAGTCTGCAGTGGGGCACCGAGTCAAACTTTCTAAAATGGCCTATATTCTTCCTCATCATTCAAGTTATCTCCATACCAAATTTCATCAGAATCGGTTCAGCGGTTTAGTCGTGAAAAGGTAACAGATGAACAGACTTTCACATTTACAAAACTTAAAATCGCGGTATTCTTTTTTTCTTTTTCTTTCTTTTTGATGCAGTTTTGGTGAGATAAATCCTATACGATGCCCCAACCAAGTTGATGTTACCTATTAAAACCTGATAAAAATTCGTCAATTCTTTTGGAGACTAACGTGTTCAGACAGACGGACAAGAAGGTTTTACACAAAATTTTAAATTAAGATGTTTAGTTTTCGTGATCTCAATTTTATGAAATAAGGTCAATACGTTACCTCAAGATAGCTCAACGTACCTGTGAAAAATATAAGAAATTCCTTCAAGTAGTTTGTTGGAGATAACCGCGTTCAAACAGACAGACAGACACACAAAAGACACGACTATCATGGATCAAATTTTAAATTACGATGTCTTTTTCCGACGGTCTGATTTCGAAGATATGATGCCTACAAATTGTGTTGTTCGGAAAACAAGCACAAACTTTACCGAATTTTAATTTGACAAGTAAGTTGTTTTATTTTGTAGCAATGTTAATGATTTAAAAAAATATGAGGCCAATTTTCTCATTTTCCATCATGTTTGAAATGGGATAGACCCCCCGGCCCCTCCCCCCCCCCCCTTCCCAAACATACTCCTCACACTAAGGCCACAAAAGACATGAGATACCTCCTAATATCGTGTCGGATCACCTTTTGTCCGATGTAGAGCAGAAACTAGACGAGGCATGGAGTCGTTGGAAGTCCTCTGCCGAAATATTGAGACATGATGCCTCTATAGTCATCCATAATTGCGAAAATGTTGTCGGTGCAGAATTTTGTGCACGAACTGACCTCTCGATTATGTCCCATAAATGTTCGATGGGATACATATCTAGCGATCAATATAGCCAAATCCGTCGTTTGCAATGTCAAGAAACATATCGCAAACAATTGTCGCCCTGTAATATGGCGCATTGTCATCCATATACATTCAGTCAGTGTTTGGGGACCCAAAGCCCATGAATGGCAGCAAATGGTCTCCAGGTAGCAGAACATAACCATTTCCAGTAAATGGTCGATTTATTTGGACCAGTGCACACAGTCAGTTCCATGTAAACACGGCTCACGCCACTGTGGAACCACCACCATCTTGCACGGTGCCTTGTGACAACCTCGGCCCTTGGCTTCGTGGGGTCTGCGTAACACTCGAACCCTACCATCAGGTTTTGCCGACTGAACTCATCTGACCAGGCCACGATTGTCCAGTTTCCTGGGTTCCAGGCGATATGGTCGCGGGGCCAGCGGATGATGTCGTGCTGTTAGCAAAGGAACTAGCGTCGCTCGTCTGCCTCCAGGCCCATTAACGCCAAATTTCGCCACAGTGTCCTAACGGACACGTTAGTTGTAAGTGCACATTGGTTTCGGCAGTTATTTCACACAGTGTTGCTTGTCTGCTAGCACCGACAACTCTACGCAAACGCCGCTGCTCTCGGTCGTTAAGTGAAGGCCGTCGGCCACTGCGTTGTCCATAGTGTAAGTTAATGCCTGAAATTTGGTATCATCGATACACTCTTGACACTGTGGAACTCGGAATATTAAAATCCCTAGCGATTTCAGAAGTGAAATATCCCATTGGCGTAGCTTCAACTACCACACCGTGTTCAAAATCTGTTAATTACATTATCAGGCCATACCCATGCCGAAAACCTTTTGGCATGAATTACTTGAATACAAATGACAGCTCCGCCAATGCACTACGTTTTTATACCTTGTGAACGCAATACTACTGCCATCTGTGTATGTGCATATCGCTATCCCATGAGCCTTGTCACCTCAGACCTTATCAGTGGTGGAGGATCACACGTTGGCCTACCACCAGTTCACGATCTACAGAGCCCCAAAGTGACCGCCGTTCTCAATTACGTGTGTGACTAACAGTACGTCCGTTGACCTTATGACTAGTCGATAAATGCTCAGGGTACTTACGGCTGGTATCATACGGCATGCCGTTGAGCTCCGAGAAGCAGGGCATCAGCACGAGAGTGTCGGC
Organism: Schistocerca piceifrons; assembly: GCF_021461385.2. NCBI lineage: Eukaryota > Metazoa > Arthropoda > Insecta > Orthoptera > Acrididae > Schistocerca > Schistocerca piceifrons. The sequence goes on from NC_060140.1 coordinate 393,277,783, forward strand.
CGGCGAGGTTGGCCAGCAGGTGACGCTGTCCCAGGCTCGGGGGCAGCTGGCCCCCGACACCGCCGCTTCCAGCTCTGCTCCCGTGGCTTCCGCCAGCAGGCACTGCAGCTCCTCCAGAGTCGTGTTCTCCAGCATAGGGAACATCAGCGACGGCAGCGCCATCGCCCACGTTGCACTTTGGAGTACTTTACTCAATAGGTGGGAGGTTCTCTCTGCAGGGAAATAGATCTACACTGTCGTTTTGCGTGCTTATACACCAGTCACCTCTCGTCCCCATTATACGCCAACTTGTCGTCCAGTGTTCCTGCACCTCTGCTACCAGTGCCAAGATTAATTTCGTGTTGTCGAGTTAAGTGTTCACAGTACTACCCTCAAAACAGAAAAATATTGATCATTTGTACTGTAACACGACACAACAACGACGCTTGCACATCAAACTCTTGCTCATAGACAGGCCCCTTTCTCATTTCCGAGAGTCGGTTCACGCATAAAAATACTGCAGAAAGTGTTCATTCTCGAAGACATTCAGAAAGTGCATTACATGACAACCTTTTAGGCGTGGTAAACTGATTTAAAACAACACGTTCGTCTGAAATGCTCTACTGCAGAAAGCATAATGAACGAAACAGATCTTCTAATTAATTGTACACTTTTTTCTACGTGCTGTGTATCTAATTCGTAACACAAACGAACTATTGATCTTGACACGGCTTCTCGTCATAGGCGTCAATGGGAGCAGCGATGCAGCAGACAGTATTTGGGTGTGTAGTATCCAGCATCAGTATGGGCGACTGCCTCCAGATGCCCACCAAGTATCCCAACCTGAAACAGAAGATAGGCAAAACATTCATGTAAAAGGTGTATTTTCAAAGAAAATAATACATAGTTAATACCGAGGTAAGCAGTTTCAGTTGTAACACTCTTTTATTTTCGAGTATCACGACTGCTTTCGAGATAAAAAATGCCCTTCATCACTTGTAATGTTACAGAAAACAATAACGCCATGACGCTAAAGAATACTTATTCACAAATTTTTGTAACCATAAGGCAATGGATACTAATAAGAGCTACCGTAGCTGAAACTCTACGTATGGTTGGTCTAGTTACAGTGAAAAATAAAAGAAATGTCACGGAACAGTGACGATTGGGGAACCAAGAATGGAAACAGTGAGCCATACGAGACAGAATAACAGGTTGAAACTTACGTCTCGTGTTGCGAACCCAAGCGCCACGGGACTGGGTAGAGCATATGAGGCCATCACAAGCAATAGCAGGTCACGGAATAGCGCACACAGAGAAAGGAAGTAATAGGTCAGCTACTAAGTCGATGTGGCGAAGCTGTTACCATCTAATAGCAACTTTAGCAAGCGAAAGTGTCTAGGCCGATTCACATGAATTTGACAGTCTTTCACACAAATTAAGAAAGTATAATATGAAATGATGTAAATGACGACAAAGGAGCATAAAATGCAGAAAGCTATGATACGACAATCATCAAATTGCCCAGGCTAAAAATGCAAAGTTGAAACAGCATACTATAAAGTAAGGTGAATACCTCCGAATACACATAAAGCGTAGAAAGTATAATAAAATAGACTAATGGACTAAATAAAACACATCACAATAAGAAACCTCATTTTTTCAAGTCAATACATACAAACACAGTGAACAAGCCTAAGACCCCTTCTCAAGTACTGAGAACATGACATTTAGTAAATAAACATTTAGTTGAGATGCTCCAAGTCTACAACCCAACGAAATGGAAAAAGCCAGAAAAGGGATGAAGCTGGACGCTGTTTCAAAAAAGAAAAATTATTCAGTACGGCCATGTGTTTAAGCGAAGTTTGTTCATTCAAAGTATGCTACGGGTCGTGGTTGGTGCTGCAGAGTATTTCGATTTCCTCAAGAATATTCAGGACACCGCCTTCAGGTTGGAGATGTAGAATGCTGCAGACAATGATGATGTCTGGAACAGAGTGGCCATTATTTTTATGTGATTGGTTAAGGCTGATTTTGAATTGCTAAGGTCCAGATGCTCTCTGAAACGTACCTCAAAGGAACGACCTGTCTGATCTGTACAGATATTTCGGCAGTCGCTACACTGAATCTGATCAGTACCTGACTAAGCGTAACGTTTGCACTCTCTTGCTTCACAATGTTTTAGTTGGAGTCCAACACTACTAGGCGCATAGGAAGGGGTTTCAATCCCTGCTTTCCTAACCTATTTACTAATCCTATCAGATGCGGGGCCCTAAAATAATTTTTTACAACTTTGTCTCTGCTAAAGGGTAATAAAGTATTCTGTCAACGGTTCATGGGTGGCACTTTTAATTGCACTGTTCGGATGAGTGAATCAACGTCATTTGGTTGATAACCATTAGAATACGCAGTAAATCTAATTGTATCAAGCTCATTCTGGTAGTCTTGTTCAGAAAAAATAGTGAATAATACAATTAGTTGTTGTTTCCTTCTCCAATATTTTATAATGGACTCTATTATCACGCAGGATGATTTCTACGCGTTTTAATAAGAAACTCCAAGAAAAAGCAGGCTGGAGCCTACGTCTGTACGTTTGTAGTGTTGTACGAAGCTGATCGTGTACAGAAATCATAAAATGTTCTTTCCTCCCGTAATTGTGTCATATGTCCCTCCAGTCCCACGGAAAAATTTCTTGTAGAAATCAAAGAAGCTTTGAATGACGCGTATATTTTGTTTGCGCCAGTTTTGCCAATGAGCTCTAGAACTTCAACATTCAGAGGTGTAGTGACGCTTCATAAGCCTTACGCTCCTTTAAGGCCAATTGTTAATGCTATTGGCTCAGAGAATATACGCTAGCCTAGAACTGAAATTATCCTTAGTAAACACTATGGTTTTTTTTACTGACTATACTATCAAAAACAGGGTCGGCCTCATTAAACACCTTACACAGGTAAACGTAAACAACGACACTAACTTGGCAAGCTTGGATATTGCAAACATGCATCCGAATATCGCTTTTAAAGACGTCACTCATATCATTCTGTTCAACCTATGAAAACTTTTCTACTTAGACACGCAAATAATTAAGAAACCCCTGACTTTGCTTCGAATCGTGATGGATAATAATTATTTCTCCTTTATTAACATAGTAACAGACAAACCCGACGGGCTACTTATGGTGTCCCCTCCTGCAAGCGTACCTGTTTACATTTACGTTAACTGTATCGAACATATGTTCTTTTTCTCCATCCATCCTCAACACATTCAAAGTTTATTATGAAACATACGTTGACGCATTATACTCCTGTACAATGGTACCGATGCCCAAATACAACTCTTTCAACAAGAATTTAATAAAACGCATCCTAAAATTGAGTTCTCTTTGTAACACCATAATGGCTTCACATTCCCGTTTTTGGATCTGGAAATAACCCTACGAAACAATGAAGACCACTTTAATACGTCAGTTGTGTCATTCATTATTGTTCAAATCACTCGGAACAGCATAAAATGGCTGCTCTTCATGCAATGCATCAGTCGCGTGCCATTTTCAGAAGAAGGCCAACTGCACGAGCTTGATACAATTAGATTTATCGTGCATTCTAAAGGTTGTCAAGAGAATCTTATTGAATCACTCATCCAAAAAATTCAGTACCTTTCAGCACAGACTGTCTCGTACAAATTCCTTGTACTCTCCCGTATCTGCGTACGACATTTGATGAGATCGGTAAATGGCTTAGAAAAGCAGGAATTACATCCGCTTTCTTTACCCTCCGTAAAGTACGATTCCAACTGAAACATCACCAAACCAGAGTGTGCAATCGCTACCCTTAGTCAGGTATTGATCAGATTCAGTGTAGTGATTGGCGACATATCTGTACAGTACAGGACAGACCGGTCGTTCCTTTAACGTACATTTCAGAGAGCATCAGGACCTCGACAACTCAAAATCAGCCCTAATCAATCACCCAAAAAATAGTGGACACTCTGTGCCGGACATAAATACGGGTTGCAGTATTCTACATCTTTAGCCTGAAGGCGGTGTCCTGAATAATCTTGAGTAAATCGAAATACCCCGCAGCACCAACCACGACCCGTTGCATGCTTTGAATAAACAAACCTCGCTCAAACATATAGCCCTACTGAATATTTAAAAAAAAAAAAAGAAAAAAAAAACAGCGTCCAGTTTCATCCCTTCTCTTTCTTGGCTTCGGATAGTTATTATATTATGTTTGGTTGTAGACTTTTTGCATCTATCCTAATTGTTTATTTACTACATGACACATTCTTAGTACTTGAAAGGTTTCTTAGGATTTTTTACAGTTTTGGTATGTACTGATATGAAAAAAAGCGGCTTTCTTGTTATAATGTGTTCTGTTTCTGCCATTAGTCTATCTTGTCACACCTCCTACGTTTTACACGATTTTAGGCCGCGCGGGGTAGCCACGCAGTTTTGGGCGCCTTGCCACGGTTCGCGCGGCTCTCCCCGTCGGAGGTTCGAGTCCTCCCTCGGGCATTGGTGTGTGTGTTGTCCTTAGCGTAAGTAAAAGCTAGATTAAGAAGTTTGTAGGCCTAGGGACCAATGACCTCAGCAGTTTGTTCCCATAGGAACTTACCATCACCACGTGAGCTTTCGCCTTTGGCGTTATTCACATCGCTTTATAGTATACTTCTCCAACTTTTCATTCTGTAAATTGTCAGTTTCATGGCTGTCATATACTTTTCTTACGTTTTATACGCCTTCGCCGTCCCCATCGTTTACTTTCCTTCATAATATACCTTCAGAGCTTGTATTTAAGACTGTTAGTTTGATGTGAACGGCCGAGCTAGTCGGTTTCGCGACGCCTCGTGTTCGTCCTAATAGATGGCTATAGCTTAGCCCCATCGACTTAGTAGCTTACCTGTTTAGTTTCCTTCTCCGCGTGCACCACTCCGTGCCCTCCTATTGCTTAAGGTGGTCGTCCTGCGCTGCACAGTCCACTGTACTCTGGGTCGTAAACGTGATGTAATTTTCAACACGATTCACCGTATCTACGTATATAGGCTCTGTTTCCATTCTTAGTTCTCTAATGACCACTCTTCTGCGATATTTCTTATATTTTTCACAGCATGTAGCCCGATCGCAGATAGAATTTTAACTATGCCTTACGCTTAGAGGCATATATAAATAATGCTCGTTAACGTCATCTATTGCTCGTTTACAGTAACGTTGCACCATTTGTTAGCCCGAATCCTGTCGTGATATCCACACAAATTATAAGAAATGTATGTATGTATTTATTTATTTATAGTCCACCTCTCCTCCTAATCCAGTGGACCAAGTTCAAGTGAACTGGGTACACATATCAATTACTGTCTGAAAGAATCACTATGGGGGTAAGAACCACCCACCAATCAGAGGGGTAGGTGAGGGTGTTGAAAGAGAAGTGTTGTCCACGACAACAGAATACCCATACCTTAGATATCCAGTATATGAGAATGAGAGCATTTAGAGACTTGTAAGAAACTTTACACATAGTTTCAACCTTTACGGATTTTTTACAAGCTGACGACCCCCACAAAATCATGTAAGGAAATATGTTTATCTCTTACTACATTTCCTCTGTACATGCAGTAAAACTGCCACATGAAGCATGACGTTTTAATTTATCTCTTCTTTGCTACAAACTCTATTCGTAACACCTCTGGAATGCAGTATCCAAATAAGCCGCTGAATGGTTCCTATAAAAATGTATTATCGTATGACACATAGTTCAGGAGATGTTATGTCATAAACACTGAGATGCGTGTCAAAGTGCCGCAACATGTTTGACGTTTTAATTTATTATTTCTTTGCCCCTAACTCAATTCACAACACAATTCACAGACACTAGGTATATGTTGGATTTACCTGAACAACTCCATCATTGTACACCATTTAGTTCAGGAGATACGAAGTCATAAGCATTGAACTGCTTGAAAGTGAAGCTACAGTCGAAATTGCTAGACAGGGGTGAAATGTGTAAAAATATGTGTGAAATGTGTTCAAAATGTGTGACATTTATTTTACATGTGCGTATGCAAGCAAAGCTCATCCTAAATTCCTGGAAAGATTTCAGTCAAATTTCGTACTCATATTAATCGCAGAGGGAAGAGAGAATGAGGAGAACGGCAGACAGCGAGGTGGATGAGTGGGATGGGCACAGATAGGAGGAAATGGACAGAGAGAGGGGAGAGGAGGAAATGAACAGAGAAAGGAAAGTGGAAGAAATGAACATAGTGAGGATGAAGAAAAAGATATAAGGAGAAAGAAGGAGAAAGATGGGGGGGGGGGGGGGGGGGTGATGGAGTGGACTAATAGAAGATAGCAATAAATACATGTCCGAGCAATAGCACTTACTCAGATATTTGGAAAATAGTATCCTTTTACAAATGGAGCGGCTTAGCTCCATATTTACTGCGACATAAAGTTGTGGATGTTCATTGAACAGGATTGTTTGCAGAAATAACGCAGCTCTCTGTTAGACTAGTTCTTCTTGACACGACAACAGAGATGACGTACCACATTGCTTTGGGCTTGCTCCTAACCAATTTTATTTTTTATAACTTTGTTACAACAACCGAGTCCTAACAAATTTCGGTTAATAATACCAGGGAGTACTAAGTGCAGCTTAGCAGTTGTCATATATCTGTCTGATGATTCATTATACTACAGGGCTCCCCTCTTATTAGACAGCTTTTAAATTTCTTCAACTATATATCGCCAATCTCTTGGGCTTCATAATCAGTGTCACTATAGACCATAATAATAATAATAATAATAATAATAAAGTGTGGAACGCTTCAGTCCTACCTGTAGAAATATTTCCCGTCCACCCCATCGACAGATTCATTTCACTAGAATCGTTGTAAGTCTCCATCACTCACATATCATCATTTGACCACTGATTTTTGTAATCATCATTCTGCTGACTGGTTTGATGTGCCTGTCACAACTTCCTCTGCAGTGCCAGGTATTCAGCTCAGAGTAGCACTTGCACTCAAAGCCTTCAATTATTTTCGAAGTATATTCCTCTATCTGCCTTCACCTACACTTTTTACCCGCTACCGTTCCCTCTAGTACCATAGAAGTTATTTTCCTGATGTCTTAAAATATGTCCTATCATTCTACCTCTTCTTCTTGGCAGCATCCTATTCCTCGCCAACCCACGGAGAACCTCTTCACTTCTTAGCTTCCCAGTCCACTTACATTTCAAGATCCTTCCATAAGATCACATCTCAAACACTTCGATTCTCTTACTTGCCGATTTCTACACAGTCCAAGATTGACATCCATCTGGTGCTATGCTCGAAAAGAATGTTCTCGGAAATTTCTTCCCCAAGTTAAGACCTACGACTGATATTAGGGCAGTTCTTCCAAGGAAGCTATTCAGAGGCATGCCACTAGAAATGTTATCGATGGCGGGATGCTGGAGTGCCTGTGTTAAGGATCGTTTTTCTTAACAAATCAGGCACCGTAGTGTCGTATTTATCCGCAGATACCAGGCAGCGAGTTTCAGTTAAAATGTTCTGCCCTGCAAGGGAATTACAAAATGTGTGTAAGAGTCAGGTTGTGAAGCAGGAACGACGAATTATGGAAGTTTGGGTCAGCCCATGAGTCGCACGCGGACCGCCAAAGTGCACAAGACACCGCTGGTGTAAAGTGGGTAATTAGGTTTCGAGTCATCGTCCACCACAAATTTTCATTTTCTTCACTCACTTGTTCGTATTCGCGGTTGCGAATGCGTTTCATGTATGTTACTGGTAGGTTCAGTCAACGTGCAAGTATTACTGAAATGTTCCTTAAAGACAAATAGAGAACCGACATTTGACTATACTTTGCAGAATGAGAGCTAACAGAAAAATCAGAGATCGTACAGTAGCTTATAGACATTCACTCTTCCCTCGATCTATTTGCGCGTGAAACAGAAAAGGGAATAACGCGACGTTGCAAGGTACACTTCGCCATTCACAGACTTTCTCAGTATGTAGATGCAGATTTAAATAGTTCCCTCTTCCACTGCTACTGTTTATACGTGCCTTCAGCCGCCGCTCGCTCTTTCTACACCAATCACGAAAGTCGAGGTCGTCCCGTCAATCTCCCCCACCTCCCCCTCCAACACCCAAGAGTTGTACGGCATTTACGCGAAACGCTGCGTGGCAACGCCACTATCCCCGGCGGTGAAGACAAACAACGAGCGGCTGAACACAGGCCAGCGACTCTGAGCCGAGCGGGGTGCTCCTCTCACCGCTCAGCCCCGCCTCCGGGGGTGGTGGTTTTTGGGGGCTGCAGGCCTCTAGCGAGTTGTCAGCCGGCGGCTTCTCCTGTCACACTAGCGAGCAACTTGCAGCACTGCGTGTCGCGGCGTTCCGGGGCTGCGGCGGAAGTGACGTGGGACTAACATAAGCCGCGAAAGCCCGTGTGCTCCCGATACGACAGGCGACGCATTCGCCATGAGACATGGTGAATTATCGTCTCCTCAGTCTTGACTGAAATGGCACCGAGATCGGTACAGAGCTAATGACGCACCAGTTGAACAAATGTGAGATTTATTTAACTTAAAAACACAACGTATTTCGGAAAGACATGATTCCATTACCGAGTACTATAAATAAGGAAATACGAATTGTTATTTTGAATTGTTTCACGTAGTAACGTACGTATAATAGATGTCTCAGTTGTTCCTGTAGCATTACGTGGCATCAAACCGTTATGCTTTCGACAAAGTTAAAAACATGCATGTAGCAAAAATAAATTTCAGTCGTACAAAGGTTTCCATTGTAAACATAATGTGCTGGCGTAAGTTGTCTTCACCACGCCTGTCGCCAAATATGGAGCACGATAAGCAGGCGCAGGACCAGGGGCGCCTATCACGAGAGAGGCCAGAAACACACCGACAGCATGTACACGAATCAAAAAAAGGGCTTGCATCACCTCGGTTCCGAGAGTTCCGGAACCTATACAGACAATTGGAATAGAGATCAACATAAACATCATTTCCGCCCGTTTTATTGTTCATGAAAACCATTCATTGCATGTTGTACTACCATATAGCGAAACCTTCAGAGGTGGTGGTCCAGGTTACTGTACCTACCGGCATCTCTAATACTCAGTAGCACGTCCTCTTGCACTGATGAATGCCTGTATCCGTCGTGGCATACTATCCACAAGTTCATCAACGCATTGTTGGTCCCGATTGTCTCACTCCTCAACGGTGATTCAGCCTAGATCCGTCAGACTGGTTGGTGAGTCAAGTCCTCTTTTCAATCTATTCCAGGCATGTGCGATAGGGTTCATGTCTGGAGAACATGCTGGTCCCTCTAGTCGAGCGATGTCGTTATCCTGTAGGAAATCATTCACAAGATGTGCACGATGCGGGCGTGAATTGTCGGCCATGAAGACTAATGCCTCGACAAGATGCTCCCAATATGGTTGCACGATCGGTCGGAGGATAGCATTCACGTATTGTACAGCCGTTACGGCGCCTTCCATGACCACCATCGGCGTGCGTTAACCCCACATAATGCCATCCCAAAACATCAGTGAACCTGCACCTTGGTGCATTCGCTGCGCAGTGTGTCTGAGGCGTTCAGCCTAACCAGGTTGCCTCCAAACATATCTCCGACGTTTTCTGCTTGAAGGCATGTGAGACACTCATCAGTGAAGAGAAAGTGATGACGATCCTGAGCTGCATGATATCGTGGTTCCAAAGGTGGAACTCGCCATCGACGTCAGGAGTGAAGTTGCGCATCATGCAGCCTGTTGCGCACAGTTTGAGCCGTAACACGACGTCCTGTGGCTGCACGAAAAGCATTATTCAACATGGTGGCGTTGCTGTCAGGCTTCCTCCGAGCAATAATCCGTAAGCAGCGGTCTTCCACTGCAGTAGTAATCCTTGGGCGGCTGGAGCGAGGCATGTCATCGACAGTTCCTGTCTGTGTATCTCCTCCAAGTCCGAATAACATCGCATTGGTTCACTACGAGAGACGCCTGGACACTTCCCTTGTTGAGAGCCCTTCCTGGCACAAAGTAACAGTGCGGACGCATTCAAGCCGCGGCATTGACCGTCTAGGCAAGGTTGAACTACAGACAACACGAACCGTGTACCTCCTTCCTGGTCTAATGACTGTAGCTGGTCTAATGACTGGCTGTCGGACCCTCTCCGTCTAAAAGGCGCTGCTCATGCATGGTTGTTTACATCTTTGGGCGGGTTTAGTGACATCTCTGAACAGTCAAAGGGACTCTGTCTGTGATACAATATCCACAGTCAACGTCCTTCTTCAGGACTTCTGGGAACCGGGGTATGCAAAACTATCTTTTATTTGTGTATTTAGGCCGCTGCTGCCGAGCAGTGCGCCTCACTCACTGACTCACTTGACCCGTGGCGGCTGGCGCTAGGGTGTTCTACTTGCATCGCTGATATCGATATTCTGCTCTCTTGCTATCTTTGACTGCTCCCCCCCCCCTCCCCCGGTGGGTTTTCCGGGTGAACGTGTGACGGAGAGTCTCCGGTCGGCGTTCATCGAGCCAGCTTGTGTGGAAAACAAGCCGACGTCCCTAACCGTGATGCATGGACCTCCCCGTGCTCGCCGTCCTTGTCTTTTGTCGCTTTGGAGGTACGGTGCCGAACATTGGGCGCCTTGACGTGCAAAATTGTGGTGGGCTCGTCGTCCCACACTGAATAGCTTCTTAGCTCGTAGTTTGCAAGCTTCAAGTTATTCTGTGTTTAACTAAGATGATTGCTGGAACTTATTGTGGCATGGGTAGCTGCCGGAGATGTTTCTGAACTTGATTCCACAGTGGCTATTTTAAGGAGGCTGATATTCCTCATTTCGTTTCTCATCATGTGTGGAGTGTGTTTTTTAAGTGGTTTTCATGCTAATTTTAATTTGTTTTAGGACATATTGGACATATTGACCGTTTGGGGACTGGTTGTCGTTGTGTACACGCCGGCAGCCGTAGAGATAATGGTTTAATCATTTGTTACATCAGGATTTGGTATGTTTATTTAATGTTGAAATTGCCTTAAGGCTACTGCAAGTAATCTCTAAGTTTCCTGCTAATTTACGGGGGGACGGGTAATGTTAGAGTATTGCTCCATAAGAATTTGGGGGCATGCTTATTATATATTCCAGTGTGGCTGTGATATGACCTTGTTTTCATTGCAATCTATTTGTACTGCAGGCCATTTGTTAACTCTGCTCGTTTTCTGACGGCGGTGAGGTTACTGATTCTTGTCAGTACCGCGCATTGCGAGGCCAGTTGGACTATATATAAATATATACCACCTGCTTGTGAGCCTGTGCACACGCCGTGGGTAGTGAACGCTCGTATTGCCTGCCAGCCGTAGCGTTATTGCTTACAAATACTGCTGTGGGCCTTAACGCTGTTCTCTGAAGTTAAGTGTGGCCACGGTCTTAATATTAGGGTTTCTGTAAGTTATTTTACTGGTTATTACCAGCCATTCTTATTCAACACTTACGTTAATCATTTGTGTATCTTTAATGAATGTGCAACTTGTTATTTTTCCTGTGTGCCAGTTTTGCGACCTTGGTTGGCCCACTTTGCATTTTTAGTATAATCATGTTTCACTGTGGACCTTATGTGGGCAGTTCAGTTTTATTAAGTTTTAAGATCTTTGTTTTCTTAATGAAGTAGTGGTATTATGTGGCTGTGTAACTTTGGGTTGGAAGTTTATAGTGTTACTAGCCTTTTGAGATATGTTTAAAGAAGAACGATTGTTTATGATTGATTGTTCACCGTGCCTACTATCTATGTTTTTGGTTGCTGATGCAAAATATGATTCTTATTCGTATTTATGTAATTCAATTTAAGTGAAAATTTGTATCAGTAAGAGGGCAAATTTCCGAATTGAAGTTTATAATAAAGTCTGTTTGAGTCAAATTAAAATTGTAAAACAATCACAAGCTTGTCCATCACCAGTGATCCCGGGCTTCCTATTTTCTTTAAATAACTGTGGTGAGATTGTAACAGTGATTTTCTAAAGACTTGAGTAGTACCGCGGTTCATCACTCTTCCAGTTTGGCATCTGCCAATATACTCACGCAGCGAGTATAATCCACTGCAGGTTACAACAGTACATAGCGAGCACATTAGTGAAACTAAACTTTGTAATAGCAAGATTACCGATACTGTCTGTAAGAAGACTATTACTGATGAGCTTGTACCGAAAGACATGGACTCTATTGAATATAAGTGAAGGTCCATGTAAATAAAGAACCGCATTAATCCACGTGTGCATTTGTGTTGTGAGAAGAGGATACCAGCCACCCATAACATCCTCTCCCTTGCTTCCTTTCGGTAAATGACTCAACATTTCACGCTGTAGCGTTCACAGTTATTAGTTTCTCATTGTCCTGATTCCACAACTGTTTATTTAATTAATGAAAAACCGTTGCAGTTGTTTTTGAGAAGTTTGCTTCTATACAGCACGGTGTAAGTCTTCTGCTCTACATGTAATTAAATTATACATATGTATGCCCTGTTTCTCATCTTTCATTGTATACAGTGTTTATATATATATGTTATATTCATGGCTTAAAATCCGTTGTCATTGATCTATCAAGGATTGTAATATCTTGCGCCAACCAGTGATACAGCTATCGACTAGAAGATTTTTGAACATGTATTTCACAGAAAACTTAAGAATATTCTCACCGTTATGTTACAATGTTTGCGTCTATAGATACTTGATAGAATATTGTTTACATTCACTGTTATATCATCCCACATACACAACACTTGGCAATCAATTGGATCCCCATGACAAAGGCTTGACCCACGTTCCAAATCGTGCTCACTACACGCATTATGTTTGGAATCCAAAAAATAAAAAAAGCTGTGTCAATACTAACGGACATTCTTGTACGTTCGATTATGCATTTTCGCTGCTTGCATGTTTTTCTTTGTGGCCCATAGTACAATTCTAATATGTAATAGTACATGTACAAAGTAGACATCCATTACACATACCCTAGTATGTGTCATTATGCGCGAAAATGGTTTGCGATATTCTTATTTATAGAACTCCTCCTGAAACATGAAGTATTTTTAAATTAAACGAACATATTTGGACCAAAATGCAGTCGTCATGACAATATTCATTCCGTTATTTTGCAGGGTGAGCAGAATCTTAAAAGCTTGAAGAGTATTTCTGGGTAGATTTTGCTGACAAGTAATAGTTAAAAAATTTATATGTTGCGACGTTTACAAGTTAACTAGAATTGAAATTAGCAAGCGAAACCGTTGCACGAGCAAATTCAAGCCGCCTGCCAGAGCTGGTGTCCACAATGGAGTAATTAGTTTTGTTTTCTAAAACAGAACACGAATGCGATAGAAAAATTGGACATGGGAAGGTTGTAGGGATGGAGCACGGGCCAAAAACTCAATAGTCTCGTGCGCTATCCTCCCCACTAAGAGAATGACTAATAGTAAATTTATCTGGCAGTCCTGTTGAATCTACTCGCGGAACGGGTTGACTGGCTAACTGCAGGGTCTATGAACTCAGAAACGCTATGTACGCAATGAGACGAACAGAAATAGCACTTTAATTGAAAGGCAATTATTGCGCTAAATTTACCGCGATTCATGATGATCCACTTAACATTAAAACGACGGAAAATGGTTCTTAATGTGCTGTATGATCACCACGAATGGCCACAAGGTTGGAAACGAGTTCTTCAAAAATGTTCAAATGTGTGTGAGATCTTATGGGACTTAACTGATAAGGTCATCAGTCCCTATGCTTGCACACTACTTAACCTATATTATCCTAAGGACAAACACACACACCCATGCCCGAGGGAGGACTCGAACCACCGCCGGGACCAGCAGCACAGTCCATGACTGCAGCGACTTAGATCGCTCGGCTAGTCCAGCGCTGCACGAGTTCTTCGCCAGCGCGGTTGCCAACTGCTAGATGGTTGTTGAATCACGTGGATATGCTGGAATACGTCTCCTGGATGCATCACAAACATGCTCTGTGCGATTTAATTCAAGGAACGGGAAAGCAAACAGATTCGCAGAATATACTCTCGTTCCAAGAGTTCCTCCGTCTGCTCAGTTCGATGCGGTCGCCCATTGCTATCAATTAAAATGGAGTCAGGACGAACTACATGCCTAGAAACACGTACATGGGTTCAAATGGCTCTGAGCACTATGGGACTTAACATCTGTGGTCATCAGTCCCCTGGAACTTAGAACTACTTAAACCTAACTAACCTAATGCATGCTCGAGGCAGGATTCGAACCTGCGACCGTAGCGGTCGCGCGGTTCCAGAGTGAAGCGCCTAGAACCGCTCAGCCACTGCGGCCGGCCACGTACATGGGAAAGGAGTACAGTGTCACAGTAACGTTGACCTGTGAGTGTACCTTGTTCAAAGACGTGGAGGTCAGCGACCTGCTTGCAACATTGTGGTCCTCCAAGCAGTAACAAGCGTCCACCAAAACGATAGTATTCGACAATGTTCCTGGGTGGACTACGTAATCGCACTTCTCGCCATATGATGATGCGTACGGCATTATAGAACGTGATCGTTTTTGTGATCCAGGTGTTAACGGTGTAGCGAGGCATACGCTGTGCCGTCCGAACAAGACACAGCCAGGGCAAAAGGACCACAGGCGCTGGTGCGAGCTGGTGCCAGTGCAGTAGAGACTCGCCACCTGCGAGAGTTCCACCAGCGCCACGGGCGGCGCTGAAGAAGAAGATATCGACTTCGCCTCGGCCAATTGCCGGCCGAGTACAATCCGCCAAGGACCGGAAGATAACGGAAAGAAGCCTACTCGGAAGACAGGAGAGCAGCACTCGCCCACTTGGTTACAGATCATCGTCCAGAACTGACTTAGACAGGGAACGTCGTTTATTGAACTCTTAGATGTCAACAGACAGTTGTTGTTGTACTGTGAAGTTTACCCACGATTATTTGCACATAGCCATTAAGGGCCTTTTTGTGTTATATTACAGGCAGTGTTGCAGACTTAATCATTCAACTACCCGCAGAGGAAAGAAGACCTTTTTAGCTCATTTGTGTGACTTTATTACTAATCTGTTGGAGTGTTGTAGAATGTATGTTTTGCTGTCCTGTTACCCGACCCTGGGGCCTAGCTGTGTAATAGTGGCAGGGAGAAATTACCTTAGCGGTGTACGGCAGCAGAAGCCGTTTCACGAAGTCACAATTTGGGCCTACCGTAATAGTGGCAACTCGGCCTCCACAGCGGTAGCGACGGGGTCTTTAAAAAACTGGCGACGAGGTTTTACGAAAGCATGATGTTGCACTGTGCACTGACTATCGAATCTATGAACACGGTACTCTAAACGGTCAGTATGATTGTGATTCTATACTCCTTCCCAATATGCGTCTTTTCAGTGAAGCGTTCGGCTCTGACTTTATTTTAACGGACTGAAATGCGCGACCGCATCGATTTGCGCTAGTGGGATAGCTCCTGGAAAGAGAATATATTCAGCGAATGGACTGGACTGAACATCCTCCCCATCCCCGACTTAAATCCCACCGAGCACATGTGGGATGCGTTGGGAGACTTAATGCAGCGACAAACCTATCCTAAATCCTGCTTTCCAAGAGACTGAAGCCTGTCAGTACGCCTCCCCCGATTAAGTATGCATTTCCATTAACCATAAGCCATATTCTATGCTTACGCCAATTGCCTAACTTGGTAACTCTGTGCATTTCTTTTCCAGTCTTCTTGTGTACCCTATTGTAGGGCAGGGTGTTTTTAAGGATAGTGTACAAAGGAACACATGATGTTTTCCGGGCAGGACTTCCGCCTAGTGCCTGACTTTAGAATCACACGGGGTCCCACCATAATCAGCTTCCGCCATTGTCTTCACTTTTGTGTTGCCAGATATGAGGTTATGTTTTGCACAGCTTTTGTAGCTTACGTGTGTAGAAGTTCTGCATAACATATTAAAGCTATTTGGAATATATTATCAGTTCTTCATTTAAACAGATTTTTGGTGAGGAAAATATGTATTTCAGAACTAATTAAGTAGCATGTGGACAGTTAAGGCTTTACTTCGTCGTTCGTGAACCACCTTTTACCATGAAATATAAAAATGACTTTTAACGTTTAAAATGTGTAACTTGCAAAGGAGTTAAGTTCCTTTAATGTCTTGTGTTAGAAATGGTAATTTGTGTCAGTTTTTAACAGCTTCTATTTCCAAACAGATCTGATAATACTTCTTGTTCATTTGATTTCAGTTACTGATAGTTTGTGTGTTGTAGAGTAATACTGTAGTAGATAGACTGTTAAATACAGCATCGAGAAAAATTTTTTCGATGCAGCGCTTTTAAAATTCAGTCAAATGTTTATTCATAGATGCATAACCATGGTGTACCTTGTAACATGTTTTCACATTTGGAAAAACCTTAATTTTCTGGATTAATTTTTGTAGCTTCAGAATGCGACAACAACACATAAAAATGGTATGCCAGCATTTAAATATGTAATAGTAAAATGTACTAAATTTCTATCAAAGGGCCGGGTAGAAGGGAAGGTCTGAAAAACGTACCAAGCTAAAACACTCACCCTTATCGTTCGAAATATCATTTCTGTGACTCCTTCTTTCCTCACGATCGACACATCACAACAGGCTGTAGAGTATATAAGAGTACATATTTATTTCCTTCATATTATCTCTCTTGTTGGACTGTTGAAACAACTCTTAATACCTGTAACTGACTGACCACATTCTTCTTTTGATTTATATTTGTTTCACCATTTCCATTTGTGCATTTAGGATTACTGTTTCAGATCTAATAGGTTCTGGTGTTTGGGAACCGATAGTTGTTTGCGGTTCAATTGCAACAATTTTAGCAAGATTCTGACATAATGAACGCCCTTCTTGCTGCAAGCAGTCACTGAAAAGTGTTTCCCGCAGAAACAGTTTTATTGCTGCTAATACGAAAAGCATTCCTCCTTCAAGCCATGGTGGGTTGATTACCACACTTGTGGCGCACCACACTTCATTCATCTTTTTTTAAGCTCATTAATGTGCCCTTCAATGATTAATATTTGACGTCAGTTAATGAAATCAAATAATTGAGATACATTAGAAAAAATACAGCACAGTACAAAACATCGGTAGAAACGTTACTACATTAGTTTTCAATCACCTTCATTCCATTTCTGTTCGTAAAACATCGGGTAACTCTGTTTGTATATGAGGATTTGCGAAATTACTACCACCTAATTAATTAATATAGACATATAAGGGCGACAAGCCTATATGCAAAATTTACTGAGTAAGAATCGCAGATTCACACGGTGAGAAAGGAGATACAGCCGAAAACATGACAAAAACGTAATATCTCTTAAAACCTGTTACTAATTTTAAAAAATAGTCGGGGTCGATGTATCACTAGTGTGGCTTTAAATACAAAACATGATACAACATCTGGAATTGGGATTTGCCTGTACCCTGCTCCCAGACTGATAGAACACTGAGATGAAGAGAACAACAAGAGCGATAAGAGTAAAAATAAAAAAAGGAAAAACGAAGAATGAAATTAAATAAAAAAAGATCAAGTGCGAGTAAGACTCGCTCTATAAGGGTTACGTAAAAAGTTGATTGTGTATGTAGATAACAATAATAATAATAATAATAATAATTTCATGTGGTTCAATGGCCTATTGGACGCCAGTTTGGCGATTTGTTTGTCCCAAACCGAAGTCCATTTATCAGACGAGGAAAGGTGACCTACAGTTCAAAGTCGAATGTGAACAATGTACTACTTATGGCGACTCCTCACATCGTTGGAAGGTGAAAGCCAGATTAAAATGAAGACTGTAAAATCCGTTGTCCGATGGAGATTTGGTCCCTCGGTTTCCAGGTAGGCACTTTACAGCTTTTTATTTATTTTTTAAGGATTCTATCGATTTTCTGTTTTTTATTTTTATTTTTGTTGCATCACTTTATTTTACACATAATAAATTATATTGTTACAAAGATTCCTTCCAAGAATCTAAACGGAAAGGAAATAGCGGTGGAAACAATGCCTTCTTCGCCGTCTTACGTAGGAAAGCACCTGCAGCGACCTAGTGGGCGATTTCAGAATGTCTTCTTCATAAGTAGTAGTAACATAGTCTCATGAGTACCCAGGCGTTAACTTAGCCTCCTAACAGAACATTATATTCATGCTCCTCGTTCCGCATCTGAAACACTCCAACTAGCCGGAGGATCCGCTAATAATGCTTCCAAATAATAGGCGAAACTTCTTCTATAATTTTCGTCAAGGATCGTATGTCCATCATGTAGAATATACCAATATTCCTAATATCCAGTTCGCTACGTTTGTCATGGCAGGAAGAAATATGTCTCTTCCGGGGAAAGTAGGGCGGTGCCACAGATTGTTGTGTGCGTGGTACGCAACAACGGGGCTAACATTCTCATCCTTCAAAGCCTACAGTCAATCGCTTTGCCATAAATCAGATGATGTTCGTCAGAGGCTGTGACTCCACAGTTGGGGCATAGTGGCGTGTCTACAGGGTAGATGGCCTGCCGTCGTTGACGGTTCGGCAATTTGCCGTTCACCACGATATACCACAGAGCACGCACCGCCGCAGAAAGACACGAGTCGACAAACCTCACCACAAACGTTCCTCCATCGTATCGTCGAGTGTTTCTGTTCAACCACATAACAACGTGGGCGTTGTAGGAAGTAACGTCTTTCGTTCTGGGTTGCTTGCTCACCGGCAACTCTTCCCGAAGGTAATTACAGTCAACATGGAAGGCCCAGACGTGAGCGAACGGGGGCGTAATGTGGTCGACGTTAACCGGTGGCCGAATCGATAAGGCGGTCGACTTCGTCTGTCACTGTACATATTAAAGAGCCGCATTCGCTCCTCCAAAATCGATACATTATACTAAGAAATATCACCCGCTCTCTGGCCCTCACGTGGATAAGTCCGATGCCTCTGTCCCACGGTGGCCGCGTCAGTGTTTCGTATCGGGTTTTGAATAGGAGGCCAGAAATCTTAGAATGTCCGATGGCTGGTTGTAGTCTCGAGGCTATCGTAGTGGGCATGGGCAGTAAGTGTGTGAGGTGAACTACTTTTGGTGGCAAACAGATGTTAACGTACTATACTCTCTGCTGTATATCCGTGGTACGAAGCACATGTTGCCGCATTCAACCGTGAATCTGTCGTGATAATCTTCGATAACTTTGCTTGTTGCCATGAAATACCACCACCAAACACTTAAGATGGGGCACCTTAGTAAAAAGTACTGGAGTCCCCTCTCGCAGCCCCCCGCCCAAATCCATACGACGGGTCTTCCGCGGATTAATTACGCTTCCCACCATCGCTCCAAAGCTGCCTGGATTTCATTTCCTGTTTTGGGTAGGAGAACGATGTCTTTGGTGTATGCATAGCATCGAAACGACGCAGTCCGTACCTCTAGTCCACCGAGGCGTCATCGGCGTCCATATGGTGCTAGCTCGAAAGCCATTGCAAAGAGTGCAACCCTGTCTCACCGAGAGCAGAATTTGGATCTGTTTAAGGCTAGAAATATTCACCAACACTGGAGAATTCGCTCTATGAAACAGCTTCCAGATCAAGTCAATGAACTGCCGGGGAATTCCCATCGGTTCCATGACGGCCACAGTAAAAATGTGGTCCATCTGGCTGAACGCGTGGTCAAAATCTATTGCAACATGAGCGTCCCACAATCCGCAAGCTGATATCAGTGCTGTGACATTCCTTGTGCGCCTGTAGCGTCATGTGTATGCTATTACTTCCGTCGAGACACGTTTGATAGAAATGTATCTTGTCTGATATCACCGAAGGAGCGAACACGAAGGATAAGTGAAAGGTCTTGCAATCAGCGATCAACAGCGTAAGGGGTTGATAGTCTTGCAGTTGGCGTTCACCACATAGTTTTGGAATGGGTCTATTATATTCTCCGTTAACCCTGAATGGATTTGGAACGTAAGCGTCAGCTGTTCGTTGTACATCCGAAGCCACATCAGACTCATCTAAGGAGCAAAGGAGAGGTGGAACTTAAGTGGGAGCCCATCAAGTCCTGGCGATTTGTTGGCTGCACCACACTTCAGGGCAGCCTGCAGATCGTCCTAGGTAATTTCCGCCAAGAGGTCGTCCGCTTCGTTGGGGCAGTCGGACGCCGACATGTCGCTGATTGTGCCCGCGATCCCTGATCTGTCCAACTGGTACTGGGCATTTAGCTATGATGATGATCGGTAAAAACTCGTGCAAATGTCCCATTGTGGTGTGATCCCTATACCTTCCTTTGTTTCAACTTCCCTAATGTGTGCTCGACGCTGCCACCCTTCCGTCAAGATGTAGTGTAACAATGGACTTTTGTTGGTTAAGTCATCGTGCACGTACCTTTACTCCTTCCATCGTGATACTCATAAGTCGCAGCAGTTGAGTTTTTTTGTGGTGAACAGCTATCTGACATGCGGGGGATTTAGATTGCGTTGCCAGGTCTTGTAGGCCCGTGAAATAAAATTTGGTGGTCATCCGATGCCATTGTGAATTTTCACGGTCACATCTACGGAAAGCCCCACGTGAAGCCGGCTTCAGCGGAGGCACCACCTAAGTGTCGAATCGTATACTCTTTGATGCCGTAGACATCTCTGATTTGGCAGCGCGATGATGTATGTCTAAGGTTGGTGGTCTGTAAATGCCGTTGGCCGCACCACAGCATCAAACGTTGCCGCATGTAGCCTGCGCGTCACATAAATATTGTCTAAGCGACTGGCCGAATGGATCGTGATGCACGCGAACCCGTGGCCGTCACCATGATTCAATTCCCAGGTGTCGCGCAGAGCAAAGTCCTGGACCAGTGCTTCTATCGCTTGGCAGGGAACGAAGTATAGACGCTGGCACTTGGGCGATAGGACACAACTGAATTAATATTCGATTCCATGGGAATGATTGCGCCCCATGATCGTGATGCAATCCAGGACACAAAGAATGTCACCATCGGTCGTAATGTCATCTGTGCTTTTTATTGTGTTGCAGATCTAGATTTGAAATGACGACAGTGCACATATCATCAGTGCTATAAATACATGTAACACAAGAATCAGACACAGAAACTCCACAGTGACCAGACGCCATGTCACAGTTACAATTCCACAATTACATAGAGTTATAAGTCGTCATGCAAACTGCACATAGTTATAACGACACATAGTGCAATCTAACTCGGACACGTACAAGCATTACTCCTACTGAGGGTCGCTGTTTGCAAATCATACAGCTAACATCGGATTACGTCATAGTGGATAGCCACCGCCCGCAATTTATTGCCCATATCTAAAAGAAAAAGCTAAGCTAAATATGATACATAAAATTATAGGGAATTCAATTAGTAATTATAACAACATACAATTTCATTTGGAGGCATACAAGTTTATGACAAATGTTAGATTGCGTTGCACTGGACAGCCATGTTCCCTATTTTTATTGCTCTTATTGAAAGGAATTTATATATAATGAATTCAAATTACAACTGCAATAAAATGCAGCTTTGTCTGGACGCATAACGATTCAAAATCATTACAAGCGTTAACTTACTCTGATCCTTAAAACACTGGATCAGGATTAACAAGTTGGTGTAAAAATTCTAATTTACCACTCTTAACTTAATTGCATAGTCTATATGTAATCGCAATCGCCACTGTACTTGTATGGAGCATTATGTGACGGAATTTTCAAACAGGTGTCTTAGCTCCACAGTTAATGTTTCATTCAGTAAAACGTTGTATGAGATGTTCATAAAAAAACTTCAAGCAGCGTAAAAGACTCACATTATTGTTAAAAACTATACTGCAAAATATACATCCTATAAATGCTGGAAAGATGGTTTAGATTTTGGTTATATGGCTTGTAATCCTTTGGTATACTATCAGAACATTAGTACACTAGCGAAAAAAAAATTGCAACTGCAAGGAGGAGTTGTGTGACATAAGCAAAAGTTGGTAGGCATGTTTCTACATCTGGAAGATGATACCTGTCCAGATTTTTCACCAGTCGCGTAAGAGTGGCACTAGTGGCGCCACTATGAGAATGCAAATCAGGTTTGCTTTCAAATACACGCTCTAACGGTCGTCAGCATTAGTTACCTTTCAGAATGGACTTTGTGAGTTGATGTTCGTCAATAATACCTTTAAGGTGACGAAGATGCTACTCTCAACACCTCCCTAAGTTTGAATAAGTGTAATAGCACTACAAGAAGCTGTATTTTTCTTCTGCGACATTAGAGAAATACTTCGTAGCAATTTAGCCACTGAACATGATTGCTGGCGTTGGTGGTCACGAGAATGTACAGTCGCAAGAAGACTGGGCTCCGGACGGCCAGGTGTCACTACCGAGAGGGAAGACCATCGTGCTCGCCATATGGCTCTGTCGCGTTGTACTGTGTTTGCAGCAGCAATATGAGCAGCAGCTGGCACCACAGTCATACAACGAACTGTTACAAATCGGCCACTTCAAGGACAGCGCCTTGTTGCGTGCACTGCACTGATCCCAAACCACTACCATTTGCGATTTCAGTGGTGTCAAAAAAAAAAAAAAATAAAAAAAATGGCTCTGAGCACTATGCGACTATGGTCATCAGCCCCTAGAACTTAGAACTACTTAAACCTAACTAACCTAAGGACAGCACACAACACCCAGTCATCACGAGGCAGAGAAAATCCCTGACCCCGCCGGGAATCGAACCCGGGAAACCGGGCGTGGGAAGCGAGAACGCTACCGCACGACCACGAGCTGCGGACTCAGTGGTGTCAAGCGAGAGCTCGTTAGAGGACAGGGTCGAAGTATGGTGTGTTATCTGATGAAATCTGGCTCTGCCTCAGTAGCAGTGGTGGCTGTGTGTTGTTTAGGAGGAGGCCAGATGAGGACCTGCACCCAACCTGTCTCCATGCTAGATACACTGGACATACACTTGAAGTTATGGTGTGGGATGCGACCAGCAAGAGCACTCTCGTGGTTATCCCACCCACCCTGGCGGCAAATTTGTACGTCAATCTGACGTGTATGTTCATGAAGAGCATTCCATGGGGATTTTTCCAACACGATAACGCACGTTCACATACCGCTGTGGTAACCCAACATGCTCTACATAGTGTTCACATGCTGCCTTGGCCTGCTCGATCGAGCAGAAAAGGGATATCATTGGACCATAACACCAGCGTCATCCACAAACAGTTTCAACCGTCCCTGTAGTAAGTGACCAAGCAGAACAGGTTTGGAGCTCCAACTCACAAACTGACATCCGGTATCTGTACTACACGATGCCCGCACGTCTGCATGCTTCCACTCAACATTCTGATGTTTACAATGGTTATTAACGTACCAGCATTCCAGATGTACAAAGGCTTATCTCACACTTACATTAAACAGTTATCTTACAATATTCATATGGTTCAAATGGCTCTGAGCACTATGGGACTTAACATCTGAGGTCATCAGTCTCCTGAAACTTGGAACTACTTAAACCTAACCAACCTAAGGACATCACACACATCCATGCTCGAGGCAGGATTCGAACCTGCGACCGTTGCGGTCGCGCGGTTCAAGGCTGCAGCGCCTAGAACCGCTCGGCCACTCCCGCCGGCTCTTACGATATTAATCACTTAAATATGTCACCTAGACAGATGTATTTACGAAATTTCATTTGCTTCTCATTGCTAATTGTTCATTGAACAGGAAAGGGCGAGAAGTTTTCTGGTGGTGAAAAGTCTCTATCTCCTCCAATAAACCCAAAGAACTAACTTTTTTCTGAAACTTCCTGGCAGATTAAAACTGTGTGCCCGACCGAGGAGTGCTAGTTCTGCAAGGTTCGCAGGAGAGCTTCTGTAAAGTTTGGAAGGTAGGAGACGAGGTACTGGCAGAAGTAAAGCTGTGAGTACGGGGCGTGAGTCGTGCATCGGTAGCTCAGTTGGTAGAGCACTTGCCCGCGAAAGGCAATGGTTCCGAGTTCGAGTCTCGGTCGGGCATACAGTTTTAATCTGCCAGGAAGTTTCATATCAGCGCACACTCCGCTGCAGAGTGAAAATCTCATTCTGGTAACTTTTTTCTCTCCTGTGAATTAATTTAGATTGTGAAGCCGGATCCGGAATTCTTAACCCATTCTTTTAATTATGGGCAACAAAAGTAAAGGGTTTTGGATTTCAATCTGACGTAAACTGAGATTAGCTCTATGGATTTGTAAATAGTGACCTCAGTTAGATTAATGCCTGTACACGCCTGTGATAGATTGGAATGTGTACCGTTATAATTACGTTCGGTCTACATGACATAACGATATGTAGCTGTGGAACTGGAACTCTGTACAATTGTGACATGGCGTTTCATCAGTATGCTGTTTCTACGTCTGATTCTTGAATTATTTGTATTTATAGCGCTGATA
This sequence comes from Schistocerca piceifrons, assembly GCF_021461385.2. Classification (NCBI taxonomy): domain Eukaryota; kingdom Metazoa; phylum Arthropoda; class Insecta; order Orthoptera; family Acrididae; genus Schistocerca; species Schistocerca piceifrons. The sequence continues at coordinate 393,302,199 of NC_060140.1, forward strand.
ACATATGCACTGTCAGTTGATATATATATTAAAAAATACAAATGACATTACGACCGATGCTGACCTTCTTCCTGTCCTGCACAGTGCTGTTCCCCATACCTTGTCCAAAGAAAGGTGCCACATACGCCGTATGAAAGATTGTCCTTTTGCATCTCTTCGTTGGTCCTAACAGAGTATAGACGCTCATCAAACGGACGTCTCCTACAGTAAGCGCAACATCTCAGATCGGTGATAAATAGGTCACATCTTCCGTCACCTCCCTCTGCCGTAATAGAATGGTTTTGCCACTGCCACCTTCACCACCCTCTAAACTACAGACGTCATAACCATCAAATTCCTATGGGGTAGTGTCGCATACCTTCTGTAGGAACACAATGTCCATCTCCATTGCCGGGAACACATCTTTACTCATTTGTGCTTTTATTAGGTTATTAAACAATTGACATTTACTGTAATGACATAATTAGCCTGTGACATTGGCTGGATCGGTTGATGATCCAGACAACATCCTCTCTGGTTGTCTGACGCCCTACTGCTGCTTCATCACGAGTTTAACCTAAACTATGATGTAAATAATGGGCAAATGGATTCCTGTCAGCTCTCTTGGGTCCAGTCACGCCACGTCACTTAAGAAAGTTCAGTTTCGTATGCTTTTAGTCGCGTATATTGTGCTTCAAAAGTGAACTTAAGCGTCGCTTTTCGGTAGAAAGAGTCATTGTAGTTCGCGTAAATCAACACAAGTATGTGATGCAGCACACGAGTAAACACTGCCGTGCGAACCATGAGCGACAAGAGCGCTACACTGCAGTAAGCAGACTGGACAGCTAAGCCATGAGGCTCGACATCTAGTTCATCTATAGTTTTCGATGAGCGAATTAGCGAGTATCAAAATATGTAACATAAATATCCGTATTATTTGCCTGCATTGTCTTACATACTTAAATTATTTACAGCGCTATGGGAACGTAGACCCTGATATCTGACATAAATTTAAACCTAATAACCGTACCTGTTCCTGAAAAGAGGGATCTTAACATTCAGACGAATGGACGGACAGACAAGAAAGTGATCCTCAATACACAGCAAAGTGATCCTTAACATGGACTGACATTCAAACGGAAAATGAGGTTTAGTAGAAAATAGAATAGCGAGAAACGTAAGGTCATAATTGATGATCACGAAGCAGAGGAACTTAAGAAATTGTGCTACCTAGGCAGCAAAATAACCCATGGCGAAAGAATCAAAGAAGACATAAAAGACAGACTAGCACAGGCATTGAGAATGTGCGTTTGGAGTACGTCATTGTATGGTAGTCAAATACAGATATTTGGCTTGGAAAACTGTGATTTTACATGAGTCATCACTCGGTTACCCTGTTTTTCTTAGAGGATGAAAAGTATATAAGAAAACTGTTACAAATTGAAAATCCACATGCCATACCATCAGCTCGTCTCGTAATTGGCTGCAACAGATCTCGAGTCGATGATAGGCTGGATCTCAGTCAGCACACTTTACTCACTGGAGCATAAGTGTTACATAAGTCTGTATCGCTACTATGGACGCCTTATTCATTCACTGTTCAGTATTCTACGTAGAAATACTACTCACTTTATAATAAACCTACGAGTCAACATAGCAATTCAGTGTGAATTCCAGTTGCCGAAATTAAATTGATACATGTTTCGAATATCAGGTACGTATATTATGAAAAAATTTTCTCATTTCCAAAAGAAACAAACAAAACTACTAAGAATTTATCTGCCGCTTGCAGCAAGCAGACGCATATCCGCAGGTAGGTGAGGAACTAGTAAGGAAGACACAGAAGATTTTTAACGTTCAGAATAGTGTAGGGTACTGGAATATACCTGAGCCACTTCTAGCGAAGCCGACGCTGCTCTTAGGGAGCTGATGTTCCGCTAAGTGCGCAAGGCGAAGAGGAAGATTTGTAACGTCTCAAAGTGGCTCGGGCTATTAAGACGCACATGAGGCTTTTGCCAGAGGCCACGCAACTAGCGGCGAGGTGAAACTCCACCTGAGGGTGTGGGGTTGAAAGGAGGATTTATAACGCCATCAAGAAGCGTGGACTACAAGGATATACGTGAAACGGCTTCTGCTGTAGCAGACAGGTTCTCTCTCGTAGGCGCAGACACGTATTTCACTTAGCCAGTTCCTTTCACTGGTTGTGTGGTGAAACTGTTAAGAAATATCCTGCTCAGGAATGGATGACCTGATGAACACTACACAACGAAATCAGAGAAATCTCTCTCAGGGTGACGTACCCGTATTTTGAAAAGGGAATAATTTGCTAACGTAACAAGCCTTACAGAAGTCGATATGTTCGCTTTAGAATTATTCTTACAGTTTGATGTGGTCCGCATTCCTCAAAATGTCATGATCTGCATTGATAAACAGATGCGAGACTGTCACATCGTACCGTGGTTAGTGGAATTTGAAGAAGAATATGTCGAGCCGATTTATCTACAATTTATTGACTTATTTATTTACTTAACCTAATCAGAATAGGGCCATTAGTTTTTTCCCAACATCAGATTTTTTCTTACATCAGACTATAAGTCGTATTTTTTACATCTTATTGTTAATTATTTAAGATATTAAAATAATTTTCATTTTACAGTATTAGTTGAATTAAAATGATTTGAAAGAGATGTGAATGCATCTAATGTCAGTACCGACTATGAAGAAAGGCGCTATTAATAGCGGTGTATTTACTATTATTGCTGCTGTATAGCTCCTACTTCTCCTGCTGTGCTAATAATAATAATAATAAAAATAATAATAATAACTGATTTACATTTATGGGCATGTAAGGGTGATATTGTCTGACACAGTGAGTGATAAGGGAGATAAATTTAGGTACAATTCACAAGCTAAGGCCTCTGGAAAACGAAGAATTACTGTTAGTAAAGATGGGTATTTACTTGTTATGGGGTTACCGGGTGCTTATAGGCGCGAGGGAGCTGCACCTGTGGTCTGGGGTTAGCGTCTTTGACTAGTAATCAGACATCCTCGGCACCGGGTTCGAACACTGCCACAGCTTAAATCTTCAATAAAGATCGTCATCAGTGGCGTCCGAGGACTACCGGCATAAGAAATCACCCTCATTCTGCTAACGGCCTTTCCAGAGAGGGCGGAGGAGCGGGATGAGTTTCATGGCAATCTCTTGCCCTTGCGGTGGGAAACGTCTCTTAAAAGGCAGAAGAACCAGCAACAATCAACGGCATGGGGATGCAGAAGGGAACTAATACCACTGCTTTAAAGACACATCATATGTATCCATGGGATATGCAGCCTTTAACTGAAAAAGTGTCACCATTGGCAAAAGAGACCAGACTAGTCCCCAGTTCGGGTCTCTAGGAGGAGACAGGCAAAGTGGAGGTTATAATGAGGAAAAGATTGAATAACCAAAGAAAGGGTGAAATTCTCCTAATGGGGATGTGGTTTAGGTAAGTTACGAAATCTGAAAAAGGAAAGGCAGAGAGTCAATCTATATATAGTGAGGGTTTGTGAAATAAAATGGAAAGAAGAAAAGGATTATTGGTCAGCCAAGTATAGGATAATATTAACAACAGCAGAAAATGGGATTCGTTGTGAGTAGGAAGGCAGGGCAGAGAGTAAGTTAAAGCGAGCAGTTCAGCGATAATGTTGTTCCAATTAGAATCGATAGCAAACAAATACCGAGAGCGATAGTGGTGTACATGCCGATGGCGCAAGTAGAAGAAAATGTGTATGAGGATTTTGAATGAGTAATTCAATATGTGGAGGGTGATGAGAAGTCACGCGGCACTGGAATGCGGTTGTAGGTCAAGGAGTGGAAGAAAAGCTAACGAGAGTATATGGATGTGGCAGCAGAACTAATTGAGTTCTACAATAAATTTCAGCTATTAATAGCGAATAGTCTGTTCAAGAATTAGAAGAGGTATTCTTGGAAAAGACCAAGAGGTATGGGAAGGTTTCATTCAGATTACATCATGGTCAGGCAGAGTCTTCGAAATCAGATATAGACTCAGATGACAATTTAGTAATGATGAAGAGTAGGCTGGACTTTAAGAGACTAGCCAGTAAGTGTCCGTGCGTAAAGAAGTAGGATAAGGAAGTACTGACGAATGAAGACATACGCTTGAAGTTCTTTGACGCCGTCGGCACTACGATAAAGGAGAACTGAGTTGGTAGTTCAGTTGAAAAGGAATGGACATCTCTGAAAAGAACGATTAAAGAAGCTGAAAAGAAAAACATGTGTACAAGGAAAGTAACTCCGAAGAAACAAGGGTAAAAAAAGGGATACTTCGTATGATCGACGGACGATGTGATACAGAAATATTGCGAGGAACTCAAAAATACGAATCACTTGGGATTGAAATAAATAGGAAGTGCAGGGAAGGTAAGGTAAAAAGGCTACATGAAAAATGTGTAGAAATCGAAGAAGACACAGTATCGGAAGAACTGTCTCAGTAAAAGTCAAAACAATCTTCAGTGAAATCAGTAGCATGAGAAGGTAAGAGTACGCTGAAGGGCTCTTTTAGGTGGAAGACTTGTCTGATAATGTGATAGAAGAAGAAAATGGTGTCTACAGAGAAAAGTGAGGGGTCCATTGTTAGAATTTAAAACAGCTTTAGACGAATTGTAATAGTATAACGCAGAAGGAATAGGTAACACTGCATCGTAATTTCTAAAACCACTGCGGAAAGTGACAGCAAAACAACTATTCACTTTGGTGTGTAGAATGTACGAGTGTGGCAACATACCCTACGACGTCATCCACTCAATTCCGAAGATTGCACGAGTCGACACAGCTGGCTTAACATCTCATGCATCCAAGATACTGACAAGGATAAGATATAGAAGAATGGAAAAGAAATTTGAGAATCTGTTAAATGAGGATCAGTTTGGCTTTTGTATAGGTGATGGCACCAGAGAGGCAGTTCTGACGTTGCGGTTGTTAATGGCGACAACGCCAAAGAAGAAACCAAGACACGTTCATAGGATTTGTCTGCCTGGATAAAGCGTTTCACAATGTCAGATGGTGAAGGTGTTTGAAATGCTGAGAAATGTAGGAGTAAGATACAGAGAAAGACGGGTAATATACAATATGTACAAGAGCCAAGAGGTAGTAATACGAGTGGGAGACCAAGAACGAAGCGTTTGGATTAAAAAGGGTGTGTCTGGAATGTAGTCTTTCGCTCCTACTGTTCAGTCTATACACCAAAGAAGCAATGATGGAAATAGAAGAAAGATTCAAGACTGGAATTAAAATTCAAGGTGAAACGACACCAATGTAAGATTCACTAATGATGTTGCTATTCTCTGTGAAAGAGAAGAAGAAACGCAGGATATGCTGAAGGGAATGAAAAGTACGAGGGCCATTCAGGAAAGTAAGGAACGATAGGTCGCGAAATGGAAAACACAGTGAAAATCAAAACTGTTTTATTTGCAACGGTTAGCTATACCTTCCAGCTACTTCTCTATACAGTCGCCACTCAGACATCTGTCGTAGCACTGTACCAACTTTTCAATTCCCTCGTTATAGAAGACAGCCGCCAGTGCTTTTCGACAATTTTCTACTCTGGACTGCAGCTCGTTGTCTGTGTCGAAAGATTGCCTTCATAGCCAGCGGTTCATTTGAGAAGAGGTGAACCTCACAGGAAGCCAATTATGGGGTGTATTGTGGGTGATCAAACACTTCCCATCGAAAACGCTGCAGGAGCACCTTCATTGCCCATGCAGAGAGCGGTCGAGAATTGTCATGAAGAACGAATCACATGACAGTCATGTTATGTGGATTGCATAGCTTCAGGCGAAATCTTTCGCCAGGCCCTCATATTTGACGGGAGACGCTAATTTCCAACCATCTGTATGTTCTCACTGTGATACGATCGACGCATCTGTGCAAAGCTTCATCAGATTTTCACTGTATTTTCCACTTCGCGACCGATCGTTCCTTACTTTCCGAATAACCCCCGTATAATGGGTATTGGATATGGTATGAGAGTAAATCGAATTAAGACAAAAGTAATAAGAAGTAACTGATATGAGAACAGCAAGAAATTTAAAATTAGGACTGGTCATCACAGTGCACATGAAGCTAAGGAATTCCTCTATCTAAGCAGCATAATAATTCATGACGAACAGAGCAAGGAGGACATGAAAAGCAGACTAGCACTGGCAAAAAGATCACTTCTAGCCAAGAGAACTCTGCTAGTATCAAACAAAGGCCTTAATTGAGGAAGAAATTTCTGAGAATGTACGTTTGGAGCACAGAATTGTATGGTAGTGGAACATGGACAGCGAGGAAACCGGAAAAGAAAAGTATCGAAGCATTTGAGATGTGATGCTTCAGAAGAATGTTGGAAATTAGGTGGGCTGGTTATGTAAGGAATGAGGAGAGTCTCCGCAGAATCAGAGGGGAAAGGAATGTGTGGAAAACACTGACAAGGAGAAGGACAGGATGATAGGACACCTGTTAAGGCATTAGAGAATAACTTCAGTGGTACCTGGGGGGTACTGCAGACGGTGAAAACTGTCGAGGAACACAGAAAATGGAGTACATTCAGCAAGTAATTCAGAACGTAGGTTGTACGTATAGTTCTCAGATGAATAAGTGGTCATGGGAGAGGAATTCATGCAGGCCCACATCAAACCAGTTGTGAGGCTGGTAAGCAAACAGAAAAAAATGGGGGAGGGAAGATGCAGCCATGTTTGTTGTTTTCATAGAATGGCACTATCTCTCTTTAGAAACTGGAGATGATGATCAGTTCTCTGTAGGGTGCGTGAAATCATTCAGGACTTGGATTCTTGCCATTGAGAAGGCCTGAGAAAAAACGGCTGAGCGATAGAAACGGACAGATAGGATTTTTCTGTGATGGCAACGAGTGTTTTAACTGAGTTGTTCAGAAAAAAGCTGCAACATCGAGAGCTAGTGGTATTCCATTTCATCATCATGCTTTTGTTTTAGATTTTTCGATGTAATTAAGTCTTCGCATATGGTTTACGCATTAAACATTCCATAACAAACACGTTATTAGCCAGTGAAGTATTTCAGTCAGTTACTTAAAGCGTGTAGTAATATTGCCACGACAGTGACAAACACTTGCTTCGTATGGTGGCATTTTAATCACATTCAGAGCGCTTCATTTCGTAGCAACATCGATAGATTTTTTTTTTAATTCATGAGAGTAGTAAGGAATTTCGGCACTCTTGAATTATCAAACTGGTTTATTACTCTCTTAAGATATGATATTGCTAATACGACCTTTTATAAGACGCCAATTCCAGTAGCTGTACCGTAGTCTTCATTTGCGTACATTTAGAGATTTCTGCGCAATAATCTTGCCCGTTTCGGCTTACAATGCGATTTCTGAATGCAACTGTATGTGTTGTGACGAGTGAACCTTATTTACGTCTTACTTATGATCAATAATGTCATTTTAATTACTTTTATTATTAGGTGGAGTTGACGATCATGTGGCATCCAGGAGGCAACTGTGAGCTGCCTTTTATGATTTATAATCACTTAGTTTCTATAATGTGAAATTTTTCGTGATGATTGTTTGACAGCTGTTTGACAGTTGGAATCCTTAATTGCTCTATGTTTGAAGACTTTTCATCTTTGGTAATGAGGGATTGAGTGTTTGTTATGAAGATATTATTTAGTTAATTTTTTTGTATTCATGTGATGTCATATGTTAACCTCTCTCCAGGTCGAAAATTTCAATATAATTTCCTAAGTAGGCCTTGTGTCTCAAGGCAATTTGTTCATTGAGTATGTCGATCGGAAAATTTGTTGTATGTTTTACACGTCTAATTCTTCCAAAATATTCATTGTACGTCCTCTAGATATTTTGTGTAAATTTGTACAGTGTTTTCAGTCTGTTCTGAGTTGTCGTTTTAATTCTTAATATGTAGGTAGAAAGTTGAGAGATTGCTTCCACGTACGCTCGTATTGGACAAACTGGAAGAATCATCGACATTAGACTCAAAGAAAATACGTGAGCATGTGAAAGCAATCGTTCAACTTTCTACTTACATCTTAAAAATGAGAATTACAAAACAGAACAGATTGATAACACTATAGATATTTTACACAAAGTATTAAATCACGTACTATGAATATTTGGTTAGAAATGGAGATATAGACTCTTATGAGAAATTCCCCGAACAAAGTACGCTGTGAACAAACTATCCTGAAATACAATAACTACTTAGAAAATTTTATTGACATCTTCGACCACGAAATAAGATAAACATATGGAATCACAGATAAAAGATACACCATAAATAATTTAATCAAATAATACCTATGCAACAAACACTGCATCCCTGATACCCAAAGATGAAAAAGCCGTGAACACGCAGGATAAGGATCCTCACTATCGAATAGCTGTCAAACAATTATCTCGAAAAATTTCACATTGTAAAAGCTAGCAGATTATAATGATATTATTTCATAACAGGCAGTTCACAGTTACCCCCTGGATGCATACAATCGTCAACTTTAATCAGACCTAAGTAAAAATGAAATTTATAAAAATGACGTTATTGGTCATAAGTAAGACGTAAATAGGATTCGCTATTCACAAAAGCCATAGGAGCACTTGGTAATGGCACTGCAGCCCGAAACAGGCAAGCCTGTTGTGCAGAAATCTCTACATACAAGCAAATAAAGCTCACGCTGCAGCTACTGGAACTGACTTCTTACAAATTGTCATATTTCATCTTAGTTCATGCTGCATACCTTAGTGACAAAAATATGATACTACGTTCACAAAAAATAAAAATGTTCATAAATAGTTAATGAGTTACTCTGTTTTAAGAGTAATTAAAGGTGAAAAATTTTCTGAACAAAAGATAAAAAAGGAAATTCTGCTGTTGCTCTAACATTTTAGATTTTAGTCGTTTCCAGCTAATTACAAAGATAACTTAATCATTAGTTCCTATAGAGTGTTAGTCTACCTCAGAAGATGGCTGCTGTTAATTTAGTTATAGCAGCGCCGAGAAATAGCGCCTGTGGAACTTGGCTTAGGAAACGTTGCGGAGTTACACGTAGCATTTAGTGCTTAGTGGAGCAAGCCACTGGATCCTGCTCTTTGCTCTATTTCCTCAGCAGTGGGTTTAGCTGTTTACACATACGCTGTACAGACTCTGTCCTAACTTGACTGTATTTCGCAAATCGTGAAGACTAATTCTCAGACAACAGCTTAAACAGTGGTCAGACGTGGCTACACGAGAGAAAATTTCATTAGAACTCCACATTCTTATTTGCGCTATCGTACGTCTGTCGTTAAATTTAATATGTGTAAGCTTCGGAAACACTACATCTTTGTTGTGCCTTTTAATCTCACATTTTCCACATGATTTGCACAAATGATGTCAACATCTCAGATAAATTTAAATCATTAAAATTTCATTGTAAAACACACAGCTCTAATACTTTATTTTTAACGAACACACTCGATTTAGAACCTGAATCAGAGCGCTTTCGGCTCTCAAGAAGATATTCAGCTATATATTGTCCAATGAGAAAGCAAACTGCCACTTACAGAATACTCGATTGTTATTAATACTTGTCTGTGTCTAATGGTTATGTCTCTGATGTTTCCAGGACATTACCGTTACAAATAGATAGCTGCTGATATAAATGGAACATTCGGTAAGTTGCTTTTGGCATTGCAGTTGTATAATACGTAGCTGAACAGCTTTTTTGGGCGGCGAAGAGGGTCTGATTGAGAACCAAGATCGACTGTCTTCAATAAAAATACCCTAGTACAGCTGTGTATTGTACGATGCAGCACCGCTTAGAAGAAATTAAACTGCTTTACGTCAGACTCTATGTCAACAAATAACATTCAGCTGTCATTCATCATATCCAGAATTTTTTCTAAATTCTATTATTTTTGTACATATTAATTTCAGTTGATTTTGTTACTTAAACCTTCCTCGTTTCCTCAGAGACCGTTCCAGCACCCGGCTTACTTAAGTACCTATTACGTTTGTTAAAACATAACCAATATTGAGACACAATGATGGTACAAAAGCAGATCCTTTTGCTGCAATCACTTAAAAAATGCACCTGTTACAATCACTGAAAGCTTCCATTGCACCTTTTTGGTGTCATCGAAAAATTTTGGATTTTTTTCATTTATTGGGGGAAGCATTCTGAGACCATTTCATTTCACAGGGTCTTGTCCAACAGGTACACTTATAGCCCATGCTCACAGTTACAGGCAAATAACACGCAATACAACACCCACCAACCTGCACACACACAGACACAACACACACACACACACACACACACACACACACACAATACAATATTTTGGACTTTTTCTGGGACAATAAATTCTATTATCCAGAGATGAATGAACGAGTTCCAGTCCACCACTTCGAGCCAATGCTCTGGAGAATTCCCTTGCTTTTTAGGCAAATACTGGAGCTGGTAACTCCTCCCATTCATTCGCAACTGCAAACCCCTCGCGTCCACTACCAACTCACATGATTGCTGGCTGAAAATACTGCTTCAGAAACAAAAACAGCTCCAATCCCATCATGTTCTACCAACAGTTTTGGCTGTTTTCATTGTTTGTGAGGCAAAATTGGTTGTAAGGCAAACGCTGGCATTGGAAACCTCTCTCAAATAATCCCTTCTGGAAAACTCTCCCACCTGACTGGGATTTTGGTGGAAAGGACAGATCTCTGATAAGGACCAACTCTGAGTACATTTACAAGGGATTAGGGCAAGGTACTTTGCTTCTGGATTTCAAATTAAATATACGCGAGTTCATAATGAGTAAGTGGCCTACATATAGTGTATACATAAGTGGCACATATATAAACGATTTCGTGTGGACATCATTAGCTCATATACTTTTCACAATGACTCTGTATATATTAAATTTTCACATTTCCCGACCCATGGTAAAAAGAGTCTTTCTTACCATGTTACGCTGTAAAGTACATTCATGAAAATTTTTTAGCAGAGTTTATGATTTTCGAAATGCCTAACTATTATGTAGCTCTACAATGTGTGTGTGTGTGTGTGTGTGTGTGTGTGTGTGTGTGTGTGTGTTTGTGAGTGACGGATCACGACGTAATGAATTATTGGGCAAAGATTTACAAATGCAACTCACTTCCAGTTAAATATAAGTAAATGTTTAAAAAGACAATTGTTGTTCCATTCCAAAATGAAAATTATTTTCCATCTCTGACTCCAACCAAAGCCTTACTGTTTTTTTTTTTTTTTTGTCTAAGGTAAATGTTGGTACTGGAAATCCCATCGCATGTATTCCCTTCTGGAAATCCCCTTTCCAAATTCCAGTTTTCTGGAACTCACCTAGAAGTAATTCGTGTTTAAATGGATCGAGTTCTGTTAAACAGCCTGCCTGACCGCTTGAGTATGGAATGAGCGATCAAACAAAGCAAGGTTTGCCAAATACAATGTACGACAACGGGAAGAAAGAGAGACTGTAAGCTCTGGAATTCTGTGGTGATAGTTATGGTGAAGAGATCTAAGGTACTCGTCATCATCCCCTACTTCCTCAATAAAATAAATATGTAGTACGTAATCATTCTTTGAAGTACGCTAGTCTCCCATTATTCAGTATTTCATGAATTCTCTAAACTTCTCAAATTAAGAACAAAGACAGACGCTAGTTTGTAAACAATTAATTTGCCTAACTACATCACATCTCAATTTTAATTTTTTATTTTATTTTAAGAGCGTAGTTTACAAAGTAACATGCAAAAACGGCTTACACATGTAGAAGTCACGCATTCTTATTTTCTGCCTCGTGGACCATGCTTTGAAAGATGCCAACGAGTTCTCGGAACTGATGATACAGTTACGCCACTGTACAGTGATTATGTGAGTCAGCTAACTGCTATAAAAATGTTATGCAAACCACAGACTTCCACACGTCAACCTTATGTCGGTGTATGGGTAATTAAAGAGGTTGTTTCGTCTCAGTTTCGAACAAAGATTTCCGGAAGTTTACGAAAGGTGAAACTGGGCATTCTTAACCTAGCATTCGCTTTTAAAACCACTTGCCCAAGGGATGAGAGTGGGTGTTGAAAGCCAAAGAAGATCAAAGAGGCTGATATGGGCTGATGTCTAAGGACACCACGCCAACCAAACTTTGTAACGGGTGGAATCAACAAGAGCGTCTTCCGCTTGTGCACCACTGCTGCTAAATAGTGTCGTATGCACCAAGCTGAGACTTACGGACTGACGATCTCTTGATTGTTAAAACGTTGGTCCTTTTTTACTTTTTCTTACCGTTATTTTTTGAAATTTCCCAATTCTTCTGTGGTTATTTTTTGTGTTCGTAGGCTTGAGAAGTCTACGGAAATCAATTTCTACCATACATTCTCCTATTTACTTGTCGCCTAATATCCGTTTATACATCCCATACTTTACTGTTAGACCGAACAAGATGGCGCAGTGGTTAGCACACTGGACTCGCGTTCGGGACGACGACGCTTCAAACCCGAGTCCACTCATCCTGATTTAGGTTTTTCGTAATTTCCCTAAATTGCTTCAGGCAAATACCAGGAAGGTTCCTTTGAAAGGGCATAGCCGACTTCCTTTCCTATGCTTCCCTAATCCGTTGGGACTGATGACCCTGCTGTTTGGTCCCATCCCTCAAACCAACCAACCAACGGTACTGTTATAAATACAGCATACCAGGAAATTACGGCCACAAAATTGTACATCATTCTTTTGCTGCATTTTAAACAGGTACCGACGTATCAGCGATGTGTGCAGCTGCTCATCTCTGCGAGTTGGGCAAATGCACTGAGTGTTTGTGGTAACTATTTATGTGATGTGGCCAACAGCAAGAGGTACAGTTGTCAGCAATCTGATGCTACTATAATTACCACTAACTTTGTCGGATAAGTGGAAAAGAAATTAAAAACTAAACAAAACAAAAACTAAAAGTAACATGAAAATTCTCTGCTAGCTAAATATGATGTGCATAAATGGTTGGACATGTTGTGAACAAACTGCTATAACTAACTTCTACCCACTAGAAGCCAGTCAGGAGGATATCAGGAGATAAATTGGCAAAGACGAATAAAGCTAATTTTGGATCGTTCTATGAAATGACCACGTAAAATTCTTCTTTAAAAATTATTTTATTTGTAACAGGAAACAAACTAACACTTTCCGTCGACCCTAGGAGTCGCATGGATAACGTCATGCACATATCTGTTTGTGCTGATGCAAACTACTCAAAGCAAAACGAAAGTATAAATATCTGCTGAAACACCAGACTTAGGATATATATAGTCAGAAACCGTCTGATGATGATTATGTTTGGCTTGTGGTGTGCTCAACTGCGCGAACATCAGCGCCCGTACAAAGGACCAATTCTAACACAGTCCATTTTTTGCATAATCCAATCTAGACGCTATCACAGCTGATGAAGATGATGATGATGAAATGATAAGGACAACACAAACACCCAGACTCCAGGCAGAAACAGGCTGAAAAGAAATTTGTAAGGGTGGTCTTGCAGGGTAGGCTGTGGTGAGAAATAATAGTTGCACCGTTTCCGAGCTAATTTTCATTGAAGTCAGCGAATCAGTTCTTTGTATATGCAAATTTAAGTGGCCCGCCAGGTACCATTAGTGTCAGTTCTCATAGTGTAGATGATGTCACACGAAACCGTTCAACCGTTGGCTCTGACTCGATCCTTCCTACCGTCCGATGTCCAATTTTTGTGTCACTTTCTTGTACGATATTAGAACACCAAACGAAGAGCACATTCGGCGACACCATCTCTGACGAGCCGCTTGAATTTGCTCGTGCAATTGCCTGATTGGCTAACTCCAGTGCCAGTTAATTGGGAAACAGCTCATGGTATCGAATTTTTTTTTTTTTCTTAACGATTATTTCTCCCCGCAACCTACCCTGCAATACTGTTACGAGCATTTTAGACTGTCCCTGACCACCCTATATATATGAGATGCCATAAAATCATACCTCGTAAGCTATCAAAGCTACAGCATCGTGGTTTGTTCTGAAACTTTACCGGGTCTGAAGATTTTTTTTTTTCTTTCCTTTTTTTTCTGCTGTGGCAGAATATTAGTGTAGGCCTGTGACCAACTTGTCGGTCGTAGAACATCTATATGATATTAGAGTAATGCCTATGCATGGGCCAGCAATGTAGCGTCAACATTTCTGATTGCTTCATTGATTTGTGCACGAAGGGTGTACGTAGGCTGTTTAGGTTTTTATACTGGTAACGCCACGTAGCGCTCTGTATGAAAATCACTGGCTGTGCTGCGTGATGTCTGTGGCTAGTTTGCATTGTTGTCTGCCATTGTAGTGTTTGGCAGTTGCGCAGTTGGAGGTGAGCCGCCAGCAGTGGTGGATGTGGGGAGAGAAATGGCGGAGTTTTGAAATTTGTAAGACTGGATGTCATGAACTGCTATGTATATTATGATTTTTCAACACTATTAAGGTAAATACATTGTTTGTTCTCTATTAAAATCTTTCATTTGCTAACTATGCCTATCAGTAGTTAGTGCCTTCCGTAGTTTGAATCTTTTATTTAGCTGGCAGTAGTGGCGCTTGCTGTATTGCAGTAGTTCGAGTAACCAATATTTTTGTGAGGTAAGTGATTTGTGAAAGGTGTAGGTTAATGTTAGTCAGGGCCATTCTTTTGTAGAGGTTATTGAAAGTCAGATTGCGTTGCGCTAAAAATATTGTGTGTCAGTTTAGGCACAGTCATGTATAATTGTTCTAAGGGGACGTTTGATAAGGGTAGTAACTTCACTGAGTACACGCAACTCTTGACGTAACCCTAGAAAAAGAAGTGTAATGGCGTGAAGCGGGAGTGCACGTGGGCGTACGATAGGACCATCACAACCCATCCCCTCTCAGTAAATGGGTCATACAGCACATCCCGCATGTTCAGACTCCATTGTGGGGGCGCCCTACTGTGCTGCCAGATGACGGGCGGCTGCAGCTCTTTTGTCCGTGATAGCAGAAGCTGTTCGAACATGTCCAAGTAAACATTTCCCGTTACGGTTTTATCTGCGAGGAAAAACGGACCTCTCACCTTATCGTGCATTAGGTCACACCAAACATTCGCGCTGTCAAGGGTAGCTGCTTACAAGATGGCACATTCATCCTTTCCTGGTCTGTTGCCATTTCGATTGATTCCAAGTCCAATATGCAATCAAGGGCAAAGGACAAACGGAAAAACGTTTTGAGCTCTTAAACGTTTTGCAAACAAACCACGATTCTCTAGGATAGTTTCCAAGATACGATTTTTTGAAGTAATACCCGGACTTCATGGGCGTCGTGAACTGTATCGTCTCTGGACACATAATGCACATGGTAACTCTCGTGAGCCTTCTTCAACATCTCTCCGGTCCACCAGAGTAAGTTGGAGAGCTTTGTACATTTGAAAAGTAGAAATGGAGAGTAATTGGCAGAATAAAGGCGAAATGTGAGACGTGATTGGATTCCTCAGTTGAGTCATTTGATACTAAAAGAGGACGTCTCATGATTCATAAATTGGTAAGGAGTAATACAAAACATTACACAAGCATTTGTTTGTATTTTCTTCCTGCCGTGTTAAACAATTCATTCTGTTGGCTGGTTAAGGCTAATTATCTTGAAACGTCGTAGCAGATTAAAACTGTGTGCCGAAACACGAACACGGGAGCTTTGCCTTTCGTTGGCAAGTGCTCTACCGACTGAGGTACCCCAGTTCTACTTCTGCCAGTACCTTATCTCCTAGCATCCAGACTTCACAGAAGCTCTCCTGCGAAACTTGCGGGACTAGCACTTCAGAAAGAAAGGATATTGTGGAGACATGAGTCATCCACAGCCTAGGGCATGTTTTCAGGATGAAATTTTCACTCTGCATCTGAGTGTTATATGGTATGAAACTTCATGGCAAACTGAAACTATAGGTCGACGGTCGTCTCCACAAACGTCGTCGTCAAAGTGAACGGCGGCTCGAAACGTGCAGTGCGCCACGGATGCAGGCTGGTGGGAGCAATATTATGCTACGGGAGACATTCCCCTGCGCTTGAATGAATCCTGTGACAGTAATCTCAGGCACTCCCACAGCTGCGCACCACCTGCATCCCTTCATGATTGATGTCTTCCCCGACGGCTATGTCATCTTTCAGCAATATAATTGTCCGTGTCTCGGAGCCAGATCCATGCTAAAGTGGTTTGAGGATCGTTATAGTGAAGTCACGTTAATGTCTCAGCGACCAAATTTGCCTTTTGTATATCCTATGGAATCCATCTGGGCAGCTATCGGGCATCACCACTGCGTATGCCTATCAACGACCCGTTATCTACGCGAATTACATGAGCTGTGTGTGGACATCTAATTACACATGCCTCCACAAACCTACCAACCAGCTGGCGGTTCCCTGATAGGCAGAATCAGTGACGTATTTCGTTCCAGAGAGGGACAAACAAGCTATTAAGCAGGTGGTCACAATGTTTTGGCTCGTCAGTATGCATACCTATTCGTATAATGCTGCGCACCAAAGCACAGAGAGGGAGCTTGAAAATCCTTCGAGCATCAACTTACGCGGGAACAGCAGTCAGTCACGTGCTGTCTGTCTCTTGGTGGTCGAGCTTTGCCGCATGCCTGAACTTGAGTGCCCTGCTTGGGGAAGCAGCCGCGGGGAAGGCTGACGTTGACTGAGTGACGGATCGCAGAAGCTCTCGCCTCCCCTGCAGGCCCTCTGCTAACGTCAGGAGATGCCGCTCGAGTGCCGGCGAAAGGATGGCGAGGCCAACGAATATACTCCACGGTCCAGAGTGTCTAGCACTTCAAAGATTTATAGTAGGGTAGAGAAGTACACGGAAGGAAAATCGACTCCTACATTATACCATTGTAGTTCATACTTAAATTCTTGTCTGCATAACATTTGTAGTCTGCAGTTTTGTTTGCAGGACGAAAATAATGTGAATATTTCATAACAAGTGAACGACAGGAAACTTCAAGTTATGTCTTACAGTGTTTATATTTCTGCTGATAAATACTTGGAGCATGAAAACCTTTGGCACTATAACTTATTGTGTGTTCACGGGAACCATATACCGATGAAACGAATAGAGGTTATATTACAGGTATTATCCGCCAATACCTTTGTACTTTTTCCCTTGTTCTGGTACCTTCTGTATTTACGGCAGTGGTGGACAACTGCAAAAGGCTCCTCGCTGGTGGTGAACTTCCTACTCCGCATGACCTCTCTTATTGCTTCAAATAGGGAATAGTCGCTAGGGGCCTTATCTGGCGAATATGGAGGATGTGACAGCACAATGAACCATAATTCACTTTCCTTGGCTATGGTTTAGAGACAGGTATGTGGCTGCGCATTGTAGTGTTGGAGCAGAGCGCCACGGTCCCATTGTCCGCGTCGGAGTTGTCGAATGCGTCGGCGGAGTCGTGCAGTGAACTGCAGCACCGATCACTGTTTAGGGTCACATTGGGAAGGAGCTAGTGCACCAGCAGTAACTCTTCCTGACAACAGAACACCGTCGCCATTTTTTTCTGCACGAACAGTCCCGGCCGTGACTATTGTGCACTTTCTGGAGTCTCTTTGAAGAACCGCAGCTCGTCGACGATGACCAAACGCTCAAAGAACTCCGCTGGACCTTCAGTGTACTTTTGCACCAACAGCTGGCATATCTTCACAAGCTTATGTTCCTGCGAAATGGTGAGGGAACGGGGCACCA
The DNA here is from genome assembly GCF_021461385.2 of Schistocerca piceifrons. Lineage (NCBI taxonomy): Eukaryota > Metazoa > Arthropoda > Insecta > Orthoptera > Acrididae > Schistocerca > Schistocerca piceifrons. The sequence continues at coordinate 393,319,933 of NC_060140.1, forward strand.
ATGTGCAAACACATTCATCTTCAAATCCTCATGGATAATGGTGTTGAGAGTTCCCGTGATAGACCTGTTGCCTTAAGTAATTCGTCGGACGTGATTCGCTTATACCTCACTATCAAGACATTGGCAGACACGGCATTGATTGGTTTGCGTACAGTTGCTAAACACCCACTGCTTTTGTATTTTTCAGAACAGTCCGTGCCCTCTCTGAACTCCGATACCCAACGAAACACGGATTTGCGACTTCATGCTGTTTCCCCACATACGGCTACTAGCCTCTTGTTCTTGTCTGAAGCAGTCACTCCTTCCTTTCACAGAAGCCACACTGTCCACCGTTGCCCATGCTTGTTTGCTACCATATCCTCTTAAGGTTGTCAACCAACGTACTTCCAAACTGGAGTAAGTGCTGCTGCAATGTGCCACCTATTGGAAACAGCAACACCATCTGATGGCGATAGACAACACTATCGTCTATCTTCAGGCGCAAATCGCCACACATTACGAACTTTTACGTAATCACAACTGAATGGGCTTTACTGTAGGCACACTCTATGTAAACAAAGGACTAGTTCGAAAGTTTCTAAATAAAATAATTTTGCACTATTTACGTGACGAGACAAATGAAAACGAAGAACTGCGTCTACATTAAATGAACTTTTTGTTTATTTCTGAGTTGGATTAACAATACAAACTGTACTTTATTAGAACAATCCAGTAACTGACAATAAACGATAATGTAAACAAAATGAGCCGTGGTAAAAATTATTGTTTTGAAGAGCGCGCCGCAGCGCTTAGTGGGAAGCAGTCACCCTCCGTTTCCGGAGGTGGTGCCGCTGTGGCAATCGCAGCTTTGGTGTCTCCCTCTGGTGGGAAAGGGGAAAGGTTGCCTGTTCACGGGCATTTAAGGGGCTCTATCAGCACGCCAGTCGGTCAGTCTGGGTCAGTCTCTCATCCCCAGCTTGCTATTCTGTCTCTCGGCCGCATTTGTTAGGCAGTTAGTGTCTGTCTGTCGTTCGGAGTGCTAGTATGTCTGTCATTCGGATCAACCTTTAAAGCCAGCAAAATGAGTGTCTGTCCAACCCGCCAGTAAGAGAACTCAGCGAGGGTCGCCCGGTCGGGGCTTAGTTCCTGCATTTGAGTCTGCGCGTTAGGGCGCCAGTCTGCTCGAGTTTGCTCAGGCAATGGTCATTGGCGGTTGGATCGATCGGTTGGTCGGTCGCGCACTGAGACACAAGAGGACTTGTCCGTCTTGAGCATCGGCACATGTGAGGTCGCCACGTGAGTCCAGTGGGCCGCGGCGTATAGCGAGGGGTAGTGACTTCGCGGTCGACACGAGAGCAACAGGAGTCAACCCACAACATCGGCCTGGCCGGTGCGAGCTGCGACGCCGTGAGACGGGAGATCGGCGCGTCTTCCTGTGTCCGTTGAAGCGGCTGGCAGCGGACGGTTCGGAAGAGCGATTTGGGGGTCTGTGCCAGGTCTTCTCGAGAAATCGCAGTTTATTAGAAGTTAAGTGATTGGTGATATCTTGTTTGATTTACTCTTGTTAAATTCTACTTGTTTTCTTGGTGAGGTCACCAGCCGTTTTGCTTCGGGGTCGTCCCACCATTATTCTCCGTTTTTCCACCGGCGGGAAGGTGGTTGTTTATAAACTGGGTGGTCCGTTTTTTCCTTGTGGAGTAGGGGCGGGTTAGAGCAACCTGCGCTTCGGGTTGCTCGGTAATCTCCCTATCAATCTACCATTCGTTAGTAGCTGCCTCTGTCATGTTTGTCGGATTTGGTGTGTTAACGAATTTATTGCTTGGAGTGTAACGGCCTAATACCTGAAATATGTTTTGATGTTTGGAAACTTTGATATTATTGCCTATGATCTTGAGAGGCGGTATCTGTGTACTGTAGAGCATCTTAACTATTGTTTGGCCAACCTTGTAGAATTTTTGCCACCCTTTCACCGTAAAACTTTTCTTAGAAGTTAAGATCAAGTTGCACCTTCGGTGGCAAAGTTAATATTTTAATTGTTAGTGTTTTTTACCTTTTCCATCCCTCCTACGGGGGGTGAATAGTTTGTGTGCTTGTGTAAATTGTTAAAACTGTTAGTTTAAAGTTATCTGCTGTGTTGCAGATTTGCACCAGTGTAGTCTTTCAGAGGCTGTTGTGAGCGGTCGTAACTACGGCTGTGTTAAAAGGGAGCGGCAAGGTTCTCTGCCTGAAAGCTCATACAGTCAAAACTTGTTTCTTTATGCCTCTGAATAAATTGTAACGTTGATAATTAGAGGGTGCTTTCTGATTATAATTTTAAATCTGTTTCTTTAAAAAAAATGCTTTTAGGCACTATTAAAGTGAATAAAATTCCCACTTGTTAAAAGGAATTTGGTTATGATTTCATCAGTTACTACCTGGCAACTACATCCATGCTTACATAGTGCGATTAAATGTGTTAATGTGCTTGATGAATCGCTAGTAAATAAAATAAATTCTTAAGAAAATTCTTTGAAAATAAATCACGATCCACAAAACTTACACCAAAAAATCGCGTCTCTGAAATGTTTTCCTTTTCCGAAAAATACGCAAATAAAAATGAAACCTTCAATAGATGGGTTTCAATAGGTACTAATTAACTTATTTATGCAGATAAGTAGTTACCAGTATCTCACTTAGACAATGAATTGGCACCACTTAGTTCAAGTAAGATGGATGTAGAGGACTGTAAATCGTGGTCTGATGAGTTATGTGCGTAGTAAGTAGATAAAGGATGGAAAAGACCCACCATAGTTTAATAACGAAAATCGAAGGATGCTGAGGAAGCAGAGGCTGTTGTACTATTGGTTCAAAAGGGAACGCACAAATGACGCCAAGCAAGGTTAGTAGAGATTCATGCGTCTGTGAAAAGGTGTATGAGCGAAGCACACGACAGCTACCACCGTCACACCTTAACAAAAGATGTGGCAGTAAACCCGAGAAAACTCTGGTTTTACGTAAAATCGTTAAGCGGGTCTAAGGCTTCCATTAAGTTGCTTGAAATGATGAGAGGACACGGAAATGAATTAATGAATTAAGTCGCTTGTTGACCAGTCCGGTGTGGCAATTGAAGACAGCAAGACGAAACCCGAAGATTTCAATTTCACTTTCTAGAAATCGTTCAAACATACTGTCAACTGACCATCGGACAGTCTCCCTTATATAAATCATATTAGTAAGCATCCCTGGCGTAGAGAAACAACTGAAATATTTTAAAGCAAATAAATCACCAGGTCCAGATGGAATTCCAGTTCGATTTTACAAAGAGTACTATACAGCATTGTCCCTTTACGTAGCTAGGATTTATCATGAATCTCTCGCCCAGAGCAAAGTCAAAAGCGAGTGGAAGAAGCGCAGGCGACTCAATAAACGTAAACGAACGGATCCGCAAAATTAAAGACCAATATTCCTAACCTTTGTTTGCTGCAGAAACTTTAAACATATTCTCAGTTCGAATACAATAAACTTTCTTGAAAGTGAGAAGCTTGTGTGCGCTAATCAGTATGGTTTTAGAAATCATCACTCGGGCGAAACTCTGCTTGTCATTTTCTCACATGACATACTGCTAACTATGGATAAAGGGCAACATACCGATTCCATATTTCTGGATTTCCGGAATTCACTTGACACGGTGGCCCATTGCAGATTGTTAACGAAGGTATGAACATATGGAATAAGTTCACAGACATGTGAGTTGCTCCAGGACTTCTTAAGTAATAGAACCCAGCATGTTGTCCTCGACGGACAGTATTCGTCAGAGACAAAATATCGTTAGGAGTGCCCCAGGGAAATGGGACGGAACCGTTATTGTTTTCTATATACGTAAATGATCTGACGGAGAGGATGGGTAGGAATCTGCAATTGTGGGAAGGTGTCGCAATGGAGTGACCTAGACAAAATTTTTAGTTGGTGTGATGGATACATCTGGCTCTAAATGTAGAATAATGTAAGTTGATGCGGATGAGTAGGAAAAACGAAAAGAAATGTTACAGAAATGCTTCGGAGATCAAATGGGAATCCCTGGAGTGAAGGCGATGATCACTGCGAGGAGCAATATTGAGAAAATTTAGAAAACCGGCATTTGAAGCTGACTGCAGAACGATTCTACTGCCGCCAACATAAACTTCACGTAGCGAACGCGAAGATAAGATACGAGAAATTAGGGCTTATATGGAGGCATATAGACATTCGTTTTTCCCTCGCTCTATTTGTGAGTGGAACAGGAAAGGAAATGACTAGTGATGGTACAGCGTACGCTCCGCCACGCACGTGCGGTGGCTTGCGGAGTATCCATATAGATGTATACGCAGGAACACGAACGCTCCTCAAATAAACTGTAAATGCAATCCAAATGGTTACCACACAGACCGCTGAGGCACAGTAAACCTCCGAAATTAATTTAACTAATGGGGAGAGAGAGGCTCTCAAAGATTTAAATGCAGATGAGGAGGTAGTGGTTCTTCCCGTTGACAAAGGCAATGCTACTGTTTACATAAATTAAGAAGATTATAGGAGAAAAATTTTGAATCTTTTAACTTCATACAGTACAGAAAAATTAATAAATACCACATAGTGAGGAAAACAAATACTCTGGTAAAATCATGTATTTCATTTCAGAAAGGGGACAAGAAAGCTTATTAAAGACTGAAACAATGAGTCCCAGACTTTATGGCATACTGAAAATTCAGAAAATTGGTATTTCTCGCAGACAGATTGTTATTGTTATCAGTTCCCCAGCATATCAAATAGCAAGGTACCCGGTAACTCGTTTACAACCATAGATTTGTGAAAGTGACTCTTGTCAACTTGGAGAACTAACTTTGGCTCCTGAAGATATTCTTGTAAGTATCGACATTCCTTAATCACTAGGATTCTAGTTAACGAAGTAATGATTTCTTAACGGATGTTTCTCCAGGCGATTTCACTGCTCTTTTTAGTCACTGCCTTACTTCTAGTCAGTTCCAGTGGTACGATGAATTTTAAGAACAAGTCGGTGGCGTCGCAATGGAAAACCTTCTGGGGCCAGCGATCGTCAATTTTTATATGGAAAAATTCGAACAATCAGCTCTAGGAAATGATATTGGTTTGTTGATAATAATTCGTGGTTTTATCAAGCGGTGAAAAAGCTTTAGAAGAATTCTTTTGTTATTTGAATGATATAAATCCAAAAATCCAATTTACCATGGAGACGGAAAAAGACAGCGCAGTATCCATCTTGAATACGTTAGTTATGATGCACGCTGATGGAAGATTGCAACATATGGTTTTTCGGAAAGTCACGCGTACGGATAGATATTTGCATAAGAACACCAACCAATCACCCGCAACAAAGGAGAGGTGCCATTAAGAGTCTTGTTGACAGAACCAAGAGAATTTGCACGCTGAAACACTTGGACGCTGGATTAAAACATCTGAAGCAGGCTTTCGAGTATTATGCATATTCAGGCAAAGAAGTATATCATATCCTCGAGCGAAAAACAGTAGTGAAAGGACAACGATAGAACACAGCCATGGAAGAGCACGGTTTCTCTCGGTTTTATCAAAAACAAATAACTGATCAGGTCGGCAAGATTTTAGAGAAACGTGGCACTAGAGCGATTTTTAGACTGACTTAGAATATACACTAAGCACTACGATCTCTAAAGGAGAAACGCCCTTCTCTGTCTACGACTGGAGTATGTAAGATCGCGATTACGTGTGGAAAGGTCTACATCGGAACTACCAACAAGAGAGTGAATAAAACATCGAATGAACGTAAAAGTCTTTGCCGACTAAGGAAAAGAAATCAGCTGCAACTGAGCGTGCTCCTCAGTCAGGAAATCGTGAGGTTTTTCGAAATTTTATCTACTATGACAAACTACTGTCCAAGACTATATAGAAAAGCCATCGAAATATATAAGCATACTGATAATTTTAACAGAAAAGAAGAAGCCATACAACTCAGTGATATATAAAGAGTGGCTCTGCAGAATCGATAGATAACTTTTATCCTTGACAGGCGACAGTCGATAGTTAAGTTTTATCTCTGAGAGAGACCATTCTTCTGATCACGTATAAACTCGATCACTCTCACTTTAAGCAGTATTTATGTCGCTCTCTGACGTCCGACTCGACCGTCAGCAACTCTCAGTGCGCCAGGAGCACCGCCGAAGATGTACAGCGTAGCTCTGGACGAAAATAAGGAACCGAAAAGTTTCTTCGACCACGGATATACAGCCTGGAAGATTCATCAGCATCTAAATTATTAAGTCTAGCTCACAGAGACAAGTGAAACAAGCACCGACCTCAGTAGCTGGTTCTACTACTCACACCAAGGAAAAGTATTGTAATGTTTCTGTGTGATTTTAAAGATTGCTCTTGTACCAAAAGCTACTTTACTGGTCTTTTCTTCTTTTCATCGCTCATGTGACGGGTTTGATGTGGCCCGTCACTAATTCCTCACGTGTTGCAACCTCTCAACCTCAATGTACCGCCGCGTGGTGTAGTCGCTCGGTCAGGGGCACCTTGCCATACTTCTAGAGGCTCGTCAGAGGTTCGAGTCCTCCGTCGGGCATGGATGTGTGTGTTGTTCTTAGCGTAAGTTAGCTTAAGTTAGATTAAGTAGTGTGTAAGCCTAGGAACCGATGACTTCAGCACTTTGGTCCGATAGGAACTTAACACCACCACCATTCAATCTACCACTTGCAAACTATGTCCTCCGTTATTTGTTGGATGTACTGCAATCGCATCTTTGCGTAATGTTTTTATCTCTTTTAGCTCCTAGAACTGTGGAAGTTACTCCCTGATGTAGTATATCACTCTGTCCCTTCTTTTTCTGATTTCTGCATTTTCCTTCCTTCTCTATTCTACAGTATTGTGGGCTTCCGCCTATTCTGCCTACAACCCACATTACATGTGAGTTACGCGATCAGCCGGATTTCTAACAACCGACACTCCAGGGCTGTCATACGACACGCGGCCACGACAGGGCTACCAGGGAGCCAGCAGAGGTCGTTCGCCTCACGAACCTTTTCCCTACGGCGTCCAGGAGACAGGAAGCAACACCGAAAGTATACCGGCGCCATGGGCTGTACTTACGTCGGCCCAAGGGCAGCTTGGTGGCCAGATCACTCCGAGCGGTATTCCCGGGCCAGCCACCGAATGCGTACTCATTTCTTCAATCAGGAACTCTCTCCGGGTCAACTTAGCGCCGTCCTCGCTGTTCGAGCCAGCTTTTGCTTCCTTGAACCTGCAACGTGGGCTTCCGGAAGATGATGGGGCCCCAGTGTAGGGACCAACCTGCAGGGTTGCAAACTTCTGTGTATGTCTTTAAAAAGCAGCTTCCCCAGACTTAGTAATTTGTGGATTTTGTATCTGTACAGAACTGAACCGGGATCTCTAATTTAATCGTACTTTGCTTCAACTTTCCAGTGTCATGAATTTTATCTGGAATTTTCTTTCTGTACTAAGGGTGTCAGCAACTGATTGGCCTTTGCTTCTATCCAAGCGTGTCAAGAGCTTTAGGTAAAACCTGTGTTTTCTCCATCACAAGGCCTAATGCCTGCAGTACTGTTTTGTGTTCATCCTAGAAAAGTTTATTTTGTTTGCGACTATTTTGTTTCAAAAAGGAAAATTTTGTTTTCTTAAATAAATTTGGTTTTCATTTTATGCTTGGTGTTTATTTCTTCCTGGGCCTTTACTACTTGGACTGCCTGCGGAGGATACTTTAGATTCTATAGAGAAACTCCTCATTTATTCTGTAGATAACCTCTACATCTACATCTACATCCATACTCCGCAAGCCACCTGACGGTGTGTGGCGGAGGGTACCCTGAGTACCTCTATCGGTTATCCCTTCTATTCCAGCCTCGTACTGTTCGTGGAAAGAAGGATTGTCTGTATGCTTCTGTGTCCGCTCTAATCTCTCTGATTTTATCCTCATGGTCTCTTCGCGAGATATACGTAGGAGGGAGCAATATACTGCTGGACTCTTCGGTGAAGGTATGTTCTCGAAACTTTAACAAAAGCCCGTACCTAGCTACTGAGCGTCTCTCCTGCAGAGTCTTCCACTGGAGTTTATCTATCATCTCCGTAACGCTTTCGCGATTACTAAATTATCCTGTAACGAAGCGCGCTGCTCTCCGTTGGATCTTCTCTATCTCTTCTATCAACCCTATCTGGTATGGGTCCCACACCGCTGAGCAATATTCAAGCAGTGGGCGAACGAGTGTACTGTAACCTACTTCCTTTGTTTCCGGATTCATTTCCTTAGGATTCTTCCAATGAATCTCAGTCTGGCATCTGCTTTACCGACGATCAACTTTATATGATCATTCCATTTTAAATCACTCCTAATGCGTACTCCCAGATAATTTATGGAATTAACTGCTTCCAGTTGCTGACCTGCTATTTTGTAGCTAAATGATAAGGGATCTATCTTTCTGTGTATTCGCAGCACATTACACTTGTCTACATTGAGATTCAATTGCCATTCCCTGCACCATGCGTCAATTCGCTGCAGATCTTCCTGCATTTCAGTACAATTTTCCATGTTACAATCTCTCCATACACCACAGCATCATCTGCAAAAAGCCTCAGTGAACTTCCGATGTCATCCACCAGGTCATTTATGTATATTGTGAACAGCGACGGTCCCATGACACTCCCCTGTGGCACACCTGAAAGCACTCTTACTTCGGAAGACTTCTCCCATGGAGAATGACATGCTGCGTTCTGTTATCTAGGAATTCCTTAATCCAATCACACAATTAGTCTGATAGTCCATATGCTCTTACTTTGTTCATTAAACGACTGTGGGGAACTGTATCGAACGCCTTGCGGAAGTCAAGAAACACGGCATCTACCTGTGAACCCGTGTCTATGGCCCTCTGTCTCGTGGACGAATAGCGCGAGCTGGGTTTCACACGACCGTCTTTTTCGAAACCCATGCTGATTCCTACAGAGTAGATTTCTAGTCTCCAGAAAAGTCATTATATTCGAACATAATACGTGTTCCAAAATTCTACAACTGATCGACGTTAGAGATATAGGTCTATAGTTCTGCACATCTGTTCGACGTCCCATCTTGAAAACGGGGATGACCTCCACCCTTTTCCAATCCTTTGGAACGCTACGCTCTTCTAGAGACCTACGGTACACCGCTGCAAGAAGGGGGCCAAGTTCCTTCGCGTACTCTGTGTAAAATAGAACTGGTATCCCATCAGGTCCAGCGGCCTTCCCTCTTTTGAGCGATTTTAATTGTTTCTCTATCCCTCTGTCGTCTATTTCGATATCTACCATTTTGTCATCTGTACGACAGTCTAGAGATGGAACTACAGTGCAGTCTTCCTCTGTGAAACAGCTTTGGAAAAAGACATTTAGTATTTCAGCCTTTAGTTTGTCATCCTCTGTTTCAGTACCATTTTGGTCACAGAGTGTCTGGACATTTTGTTTTGATCCACCTATCGCTTTGACATAAGACCAGAATTTCTTAGGATTTTCTGCCAAGTCAGTACATGGAACTTTACTTTCGAATTCATTGAACGCCTCTCGCATAGCCCTCCTCACACTACATTTCGCTTCGCGTAATTTTTGTTTGTCTGCAAGGCTTTGGCTATGTTTATGTTTGCTGTGAAGTTCCCTTTGCTTCCGCAGCAGTTTTCTAACTCGGTTGTTGTACCACGGTGGCTCTTTTCCATCTTTTACGATCTTGCTTGGCACATACTCATCTAACGCATATTGTACGATGGTTTTGAACTTTGTCCACTGATCCTCAACACTATTTGTACTTGAGACAAAAGTTTTGTGTTGAGCCGTCAGGTACTCTGTAATCTGCTTTTTGGTTCCAGGTGACTATGTGACACTCCACACTGACGTTAGTGAAGACACGATACGGGTTGACGTGATGATGTGACAGACGGGCAGAAAGGACATACTGCGTTCATAAATGCTCATAACCACAAAGTGAATGAAGTTTCCCGCGTTGATAATGCATCGACACGGAATGCCTAACGTGTCTTCACAATGACAGTCGGTTTCAAACCAGAAGGAAATCAATACCGCCACTGAGCGCAGGTCCACCTCCATCACCTTACAAGCTAACACTGCGAAGGAAATTGTTTGCACTGGACATCTGGGGTGAAATAGACTCAAGTTACAATTCACACACATTGATTTATGTCAATGGGGCAAATTGAAAATTTGTGCCGGATCGTGATTCGAACCCGTGCCTCCAGTTGCCAGCCAGATGCGCTGACCACTACTCCATGTTGACACGGCGGTCACCGCAGCTACACGAACTACCCCACCCTAACACGCCTTCCGTCACATCCAAATTCTCAACACACACTACCGACGTAGTTCCCTGCTCATTAGCCTCATTACTCGCGGCGTCACACTGATTCCTCTAAGAGTTCGAGTTCGTGCATCTGCACTGAAGGGATCGTTTACTATACTCACCTTAATAATGTATGTCCGAAAGAAAAGACACCACATCAAGTTGCAAGTCTTCAATGGGTGAGTCAACGTAGGCGCTGACTGGAGACGAGTAGAATGGCCGACGAGTCTGATTTTGCCTCTTTTACACTTAAGTAAGCTTCTGCAGTCGGTGTCATGACGATTATAGTTTTTCTGGGTGCTGTACCACGTCATTGTGTAAAATATATTTAAAAAAATTGAAACATTTTGTACAATAAATCGGTACAACACCCAGAAACATTTTAACAATCTTTTAAAATGATTTGCCTTTTGAGATGAGGCTAGTCGTTGTGTTCACCACTGGTCCTACGAATTGCTTAAACCGCAGTGTGTGAGGGGGGATAGCCTAAGCCGAAGGTAGCTCTATAAAGTTTTGGGGATGTTTCGTACCATGACTTTGGTGTATAGTCATTTAGGTTACCGTGAACCATGATAAACGATTTTTGTTTCAACGTTACTATTCATTACCTGTGCCCGTTCTTATATTAGGTTGGCGCACAAGTTCGTAGCGCTTTTGTTTTGCATCTAGGTATTCCGGATGCTGTGTGTTTATTTACCGATTGTCATTTTTATTTGAAGTTCTCTGTTGCTATTTGAGTTTACATGTTGTCATTGTCAGATAGTGAGTGGAACCTTGAAAGCTAGAAAATGGAGTGCCAACTGGAGAAATCGGAACATTTTCAACATATCCTTCGGTTTGAGTTTACTTAGTGGGGCGGGTGGTGGGTAGGGTGTGGGGGTGGGGGGTGGTACAGCAGCGGAGGCTGCCAGAAACACATACGTCGTGTATGGCAATAATGTCATTGTACAGAACACGGAAAAGAAATTGTTTTCTCGGTTTAAGGAGGCTCAATTTGATATTAGTGGCTCTCCACGCTCGAAAAAGCCAATTAACCCACAATGATCCAAGTCATCCTTCTCGAGAACAGTGATCATTCCACCATCGTGCGACATTTTCGTGCAATGGGGAAGGTTGAAAAATCGGTTGCCTGAATACCGCATGCTCTAAGACAAAATCACAAATATCAGCCGGTGGAGATATGTGCATCTCGGCTTGCTCGTCATTAAGTGCCTCGTGACGAACATCGACTTCTCCTATCCAGTATCATTACTAGTGACTACAAACAGTGTCTTTATGCCAACATAAAGAAGAGAATTAAGTTGTTGAGCTCAAACGAAGTATCAAATAAGCGTACAAAGACCTGCGTACATCCACAAAAGATAATTTTATGTATCTGAACAGCGACTTTGTGGTGCACTACGAAATGCTTCACCGACGTGTAGCCACCACTGCTGACATTTGTTGTCAACAAGTGAGACTTCTTGCAGTAGCAATCCAAGAACAACGAGCAGGAAGATTACGTGAATTGATTCAGTTCCACAAAAACGGCTGCTCGCATTCTGCAACACTGACGAAAAACGATGCAGGAATTTGGTTGAGAAGTCATTCTGCAGCCATCTTATTCACATGATCTTGGGTCCTCAGGCTTTCACCTTTTCCACTCTCTATCGAACAATTTCAAGGAACTTCGATTCCGGATGAAAATGCGCTCCGAACATGGCTCGACGAGTTGTTTGCCACAAATGATATGATTTCTAGAACCGCGGCATCGAAAAGTTACCCCAGCGTTAGAAGACTGTTAAAAAGTGAATTATTATTAATAACTTAAGTCTCCGTTACATGTGTCTGTTATGTTTAATAAACTTAAGAAGAAACGGTATGAACTTACGCACCAACCAAATGAATATTCATGTTGAGTTTCAACTTTTATTTTGAGTTTTCTGTGGACGCGCCAATCTTACAAATGATTACAGAAGTTTCCCAGCGCTATATGCATACGTTCCTCTTTTGACCACCACACATGCACTGTGACGGATCTCGAATGGACACTAAATCGTCCAATGTTAATCTGTAACGGGGTTTGCTGCAGGGTAGGAGTAGGTGGGTGGTTTTCTGCTGGAGGTAGGCGATGGGACTGGTGAAGAAGGCAGCCAATCAGTTCAAGGGACTCTATTGATGAACAGGAAGAGGCATTGGTCAAGCACATTTGAGACAGACTGGAGGCGAGGTGAGGTGATCCTCGGACTGGAGCACAATGGTACGAGCGTGCCGATGCAGGCGTGTTACCCGTGGACGCTAGGGGCAGCGCGGCTACCACAGAACGCGGACGTATGGTCGCCGACTTACGTGAAGTGGCGGCAGCAAAGCGACTCGCAATGAGAGATGATCAATTACGCAGCGGTCGTTGGTTCGCGGCTGTCGAGGCAGTGTCAGAGGCGGCGACGAGTGACAAAAGCTCTTCGTCATCGGACGGCTCAGCTGAGACAGCTCCTCACAGGTTGAGCCCAGTGGTTTAAATCCCGTTTCCACGTTCTGACAGTGTCAATGTCTGAGCCGTTCCAAATCCCAGTGAAAATATCTGTGACTATTTGTAACAGTGGGAGAGGCACAGCAATCAAAATGCGTGAAGCTTGGTAGCTCTATAGGGTCTACAGGTGTTACCGGCAGTATATGCTACACATTAAGAAACCTGTGGATACACTTCTCCACTCAGGTGAAGGTATTATCAAAGCTACAGGCAGTTTTGCACGATGATAGCGAGATTTAGTTACTGTAATCGTAAATTCAAGCAGATTGTAGCGCAGTCGTTAGGCATTTGTACAGGTTAGTTCATACATTCTTTGCGTGTTTCCCTTGCGTTATCTTGGCACGGACTCGTCTTTCAGTAACTGTTGTTCAACATCGATTATAATGGACAGGGACTGTGATTGCTGTGTTCGGATGAGGGCTGAGTTGGCATCCCCTCGCTCACAGCTGCAAGCGGCGCTGACTTCGGTCGAGCAGCTTGAGGCTGTTGCCAATGGGCACCACTGTGGGGAGCCGGACTTGGGTATCACGGGGATGTCAACCTCGTCCCGTCTGTCCCCAGATCGGTCTGCCGCTGTGGTTGCCCCGGTTTCTGCCCGCAGTGGGGCTGAGCCCTCGCCTGTGGTTGATTGGGAGGTCGTTCCAAGGCGTGGCAGGCAGCGAAAGACATCTCCGGAGGCTGATCAGAAAGCCTCCCCGGTGCGTCTGACAAACAGGTTTCAGGCACTGTCTCTGGCTGAGCCAGATGCAGCTGCCTGTCCTGTTTCAGAGGATGATTCTCAGCCTTCAAGGTCCGGGCAATCGCAGAGGGTGGGCTTATTGGTAGTTGGGACCTCCAATGTTAGGCGCGTAATGGGGCCCCTTAGGGATATGGCGGCTAAGAAGGCGAAGAAATCCAGTGTGCACTCCGTGTGCATTCCGGGTGGAGTCATTCCTGAGGTGGAAAGGGTCCTTCCGGATGCCATGAAGAACACAGGGTGCAGCCAGCTGCAGGTGGTGGCACATGTCGGCACTAATGACGTGTGTCGCTTTGGATCTGAGGAAATCCTCTCTTGATTCCAGCGGCTATCTGATTTGGTGAAGGCTGCCGGTCTTGCTTACGAGATGAAGGCAGAGCTCACCATCTGCAGCATCGTTGACAGAACCGACTGCGGACCTTTCGTGCAGAGCCGGGTGGAGGGTCTGAGTCAGAGGCTCAGACGGTTGGCTGCAGATTCCTTGACTTGTGCCATAGGGTGGTGGGGTTTCGGGTTCCGCTGAATAGGTCAGGAGTTCACTACACTCAGCTGGCGGGGGCTGTGTGGCGTGGACTGGGCGGTTTTTTAGATTAGAAGGCCTCTGGAAAGTACGGGGTGGGCTGCAATCTCAAAGGGTGCATGGCAAATACAGGACGTGCTTGGATCAAGGAACAGTCGGAATAGTATTTGTAAATTGTTGTAGTTGTGCTGGGAAAGCCCCTGAGCTACAAGCGCTAATAGAATGCACAGAAGCTGAAATAGTTATAGGTACAGAAAGTTGGCTAAAGCCTGAAATAAGTTCTGCAGAAATTTTTACGAAGTCTCAGACGGTGTTCAGGAAAGATAGATTAGGCAGGATTGGTGGTGGAGTGTTTGTGTCTGTCAGTAGTGGTTTATCTGGTAGTGAAGTCGAAGTAGATACTCCGTGCGAATTGGTATGGGTGGAGGTTACACTTAACAGCCGAACTAAGTTAATAATTGGCTCCTTCTACCGACCCCCAGACTCCGATGATATAGTTGCTGAACAGTTCAGAGAAAATTTGAGTCTCGTAACAAATAAATACCCCACTCATACGGTTATAGTTGGTGGAGACTTCAACCTTCCCTCGATATGTTGGCAAAAATACTTGTTCAAAACCGGTGGTAGGCAGAAAACATCTTCCGAGATTGTCCTAAATGCTTTCTCCGAAAATTATTTCGAGCAGTTAGTCCACGAACCCATCCGAATTATAAATGGTTGCGAAAACACATTTGACCTCTTAGCTACAAACAATCCAGAGCTAATAGAGAGTATCATGACTGATACAGGGATTAGTGATCACAGGGTCGTTGTAGCTAGGCTCAATACCGTTTCTTCCAGATCCACCAAAAACAAACACAGAATAATTTTATTTAAAAAATCGGATAAAGTGTCACTAGAAACCTTCCTAAGAGACAATCTCTATTCCTTCCGAACTGACTATGCAAATGTAGACGAGATGTGGCTCAAATTCAAAGATATAGTAGCAACAGCAATTGAGAGATTCATACCTCATAAATTGGTAAGAGATGGAACTGATCCCCCATGGTACACAAATCAGGTCAGAACGCTGTTGCAGAGGCAACGGAAAAAGCATGCGAAGCTCAGAAGAACGCGAAATCCCGAAGATTGGCTAAAATTTACAGACGCGCGAAATTTGGCACGGACTTCAATGCGAGATGCCTTTAATAGGTTCCACAACGAAACATTGTCTCGATCTTTGGTAGAAAATTCGAAGAAATTCTAGTCGTATGTAAAGTACACAAGCGGCAAGACGCAGTCAATACCTTCGCTGCGCAGTGCCGATAGTACTGTTACCGACTGTGCCGCTAAAGCGGAGTTATTAAACGCAGTTTTCCGAAATTCCTTAACCGGGAAGACGAATGGAATATTCCAGAATTTGAAACACGAACAGCTGCTAGCATGAGTTTCTTAGAAGTAGATACCTTAGGGGTTGCGAAGCAACTCAAATCACTTGATACGGGCAAGTCTTCAGGTCCAGATTGTATACCGATTAGGTTCCTTTCAGATTACGCTGATACAATAGCTCCCTACTTAGTAATTATATACGACCGCTCGCTCACCGATGGATCTGTACCTACAGATTGGAAAATTGCGCAGGTCGCACCAGTGTTTAAGAAGGGTAGTAGGAGTAATCCATCGAACTACAGACCTATATCATTGACGTCGGTTTGCAGTAGGGTTTTGGAGCATATATTGTATTCAAACATTATGAATCATCTCGAAGGGAACGATCTATTGATGCGTAATCAGCATGGTTTCAGAAAACATCGTTCTTGTGCAACGCAGCTAGCTCTTTATTCGCACGAAGTAATGGTCGCTATCGACAGGGGATCTCAAGTTGATTCCGTATTTCTAGATTTCCGGAAAGCTTTTGACACCGTTCCTCACAAGCGACTTCTAATCAAGCTGCGGACCTATGGGGTATCGTCTCAGTTGTGCGACTGGATTCGTGATTTCCTGTCAGGAAGGTCGCAGTTCGTAGTAATAGACGGCAAATCATCGAGGAAAACTGAAGTGATATCAGGTGTACCCCAGGGAAGTGTCCTGGGACCTCTGCTGTTCCTGATCTATATTAATGACCTGGGTGACAATCTGAGCATTTCTCTTAGGTTGTTCGCAGATGATGCTGTAATTTACCATCTAGTAAGGTCAACCGAAGACCAATATCAGTTGCAAAGTGATTTAGAAAAGATTGCTGTATGGTGGGCAGGTGGCAGTTGACGCTAAATAACGAAAAGTGTGAGGTGATCCACATGAGTTCCAAAAGAAATCCGTTGAAATTCGATTACTTGATAAATAGTACTATTCTCAAGGCTGTCAATTCAACTAAGTATCTGGGTGTTAAAATTACGAACAACTTCAGTTGGAAAGACCGCATAGATAATATTGTGGAGAAGGCGCGCCAAAGGTTGCGTTTCATTGGCAGGACACTTAGAAGATGCCCACTAAAGAGACAGCTTACACTAGACTCGTTCGTCCTCTGTTAGAATACGGCTGCGCCGTGTGGGATCCTTACCAGGTGGGATTGACGGAGGAGATGGAGAGGGTGTAAAAAAGGGCAGCTCGTTTTGTATTATCACGTAATAGGGGAGAGAGTGTGGCAGATATGATACGCGAGTTGGGATGGATGTCATTAAAGCAAAGACGTTTTCCGTCGCGGCGAGATCTATTTACGAAATTTCAGTTACCAACTTTCTCTTCCGAATGCGAAAATATTTTGTTGAGCCCAACCTACATAGGTAGGAATGATCATCAAAATAAAATAAGAGAAATCAGAGCTCGAACAGAAAGGTTTAGGTGGTTCGTTTTTCCCGCGCGCTGTTCGGGAGTGGAATCGTAGGGAGATAGTATGATTGTGGTTCGATGAACCCTCTGCCAAGCACTTAAATGTGAATTGCAGAGTAGTCATGTAGATGTAGATGTAGATCCTGGTGATAGTTAAATTTTTCCTTTAGGCTTATTTACATTAAGGTGACAAAAGTCGTCGAGAACCTCCTAATATTTTTTCGTACCTCCTTTGGCCTGGCGTAGTGAGGCAACGTCACATGGCATTGACGCAACAAGTCGTTGGAAGCCCCTGCAGAAATACTGAGCCGTAAATAATTGAAAAAGTGTTCCAATTCAGGATATTGTGCACGAATTGACCCCTCGATTATGTCCCATAAATGCTCGATGGGATTCATGCCGGGCGATAAGGGTGGCCAAATCATTTGCTCAAATTGTCCAGGACGTTCTTCAAACCAGTCACTAACAACTGTGGCCCGGGGACATGGTGTATTGTCACCCATAAAAATTCTATTGTTGTTTGGGAAAATGAAGTCCATGAATGGCTACAAATGGTCTCCAAGTGGTCGAACATAATCACTTCCAGTCAATTATAGATTCAATTGGACAAGAGGACGCAATCTATTCCATGTAAACACAGCCCATACGGCTATAGAGTCACCAACAGTTTCACAGAGCCTTATTGACAACTTCGGTATATTACTTTACAGGGTCTGCGCTAAGCTCGAAGCGAGTGCCTTTGCTAACGGTGATCGTCTGCATTCGTAGCCCATTAATGCCAAATTTCGCCGCGCTGTCCTAGCTGCTACTTCCGTCGCAAGTCCCACACTGATTTCTGCAGATATTTCACGCAGTGTTGCTTGTCTGTTAGCACAGACAACTCCATGCATACGCCGCTGTTCTCGGTCATTAGGTGAAGGCCGTCCGTAGCTGTGTTGTCCTTGTTCACGGCACACTCTTGACACTGTGGATCTTTTAATACTGAATTCCTTAACAATTTTCCATACGTCTAGCTCCAACAACCATTCCGCGTCCAGTATCTGATAATTCCCGTCGAGCAGCGTTAATCATGTCGGAAAGCTTTTTACATTAATAACCTGAGTACAGACGTTAGCTCCGACAATGAATTGCCCTTTTATACCTTGTGTACGTAGTACTTCCACAACCTGTGACTGTACTTATCGCTATCCCATGACTTTTGTCACCTCAGTGAATTTATGCCTAGTAACAGGTATAGCAGACATGTGCTTAAAAAGTACTACAGCTCAGTGCCTTAAAGGCTGTAGTTCATTGTCGCTTTCATTGGATATCACATAAATGGTTCAAATGGCTCTAAGCACTATGGGACTTAACATCTGAGGTCATCAGTCCCCTAGACTTAGAAATATTTAAACCTAACTAACCTAAGGACACCACACACATCCATGCCCGAGGCAGGATTCGAAACTGCGACCGTAGCAGCAGCGCAATTCCGGACTGAAGCGCCTATCACATAAATGGTCTTAATTATAAACTAAAGCGAAATGGAAGACATGTTCTCAGCGTTCCAATTTTTCAGAATATTACACATTATCTCGAGGCTTACTGCCAGGTACGTCTGTCCTCGAAAATTGTTAATTTCCTCTCTTGGAATGGTACATGAAAGCTCGTTTGTACTTCCACAGGAAAAAGCCGAAGGCTTCAGTCCACCTACGCGCCTTTTAATTACGAAACTTTTGTTATTCCGCCTGAGCTTTGTTACTGCGTTCGTTTCCATTAGCTTTGGTCAGACCACTTGCACTTAAGGAGTAAGTGTTTCAGTTTGAAAGTTTTGAAGCTCGTAGCTTTCAGGGCAAATTCAGCTGAAGATTTACAGCATTATGTATTCACAAAGTTCAGAAATGCTAATTTTGGAGGAAGCGATGAAATGTTTTTTTGACGGTCTTCTCCAATACTTCATGACAGTAGATATAATGCAGCTCTCGTAAAAAGTCTAAGAATATTTTTGTACAATTTACAAATTTTTATAATGTTCGAGAAGTTTGATAGCGTGTTCCAGCTCTCCCTTTTGTGTGCAAGATATTTAATGTATGCACACACACACATCGTTTTCAGGTAATAGTTTTTAAAAAGTTACTCGTTTTAGATGCTGTAGCATAATTTCCCACAAACCGCCCTCGTCAGCTAAGCCTGGGAAAGAAACATCTACGGTAGATTTTTCGTCAGTTTATTCCAAGTCTTACCTCTTCAGTTAACTCCTTCTTCTTCGGTTCATATTTAAGAACTTCGTGGAAGACTCCTCAAACGCTGTCAGCATTTTCTAGTCATGTTTTCTCGGTCTGCATGTTAACTTTCATTGTACGTGCTATCCAAAATAAACAATTCCTTAAACATTTGTCTGATATCAACTCCAGTATTTGACACCAGTCGCATCTTCTATTGAATCATAGAGAGCCCTTCATGAATACTTGAAACCTAGTGAGCACACAACATTGCAACCAGCAAAGGTAAATCCTAGGCCTTAAAGGAACAGTAATTATGGGTGTAAAGTGGTATACAAATAGATAATAGTAAACAAACAGAAATAACCCAATTCATTCTTTGAACGAATCTGAACTTTCAAAGAACACATAGACATTGTAAATAAAGTAGTATCTATTGCTAAATTGACCAACCTCAAAAAAACATTTAAAAGGTAAACTAAGAAGACGAAATATGAACATATCATGCTTGTTCCTCTTCTACTGTACGTCACTGAATTGGAGCACAAATGCAACGTAGTACGATATGGAAGGAAGAAGAGAAGCAAGATAACAATTTAACATCCTGTCCACGACGACGTCATAAGACATGAGGATACAAATTCTGATTCGATAAAGATGGGGAGATAATGTGTCGGGTACACTCCGGAGGAATCATCTTGGCAGTCGCCTTAACCACGGGGATACCAAAGAAGATTTCAGACCAAATTGTTCCTCATGTGAGATCGATACTTTGTGAAACAAATTTTAATAACTGATATCTCACTTCGTTGGTCAAAAAGGATTTCAATTATTTATTTCTGAAAATAATGTCTCCAGTTGTAGCTACTTTGCTACTATAACTGCGTAACCGATTTGGACTGTGTGACATTGTTTTCTGCGGTAAGCCTCCAACATTACGCAGTACATAGTTTAAAATAGATTTATTATACATGAATCGATCGGGAAAAGGTAGTTTATTCACAGGTTGATTGCATATAAAAAATTCCTCATGCTAGTATAAACTCGAAAATTGAAACTCCAGTACACCCATGATGATCAGCTCTTGCAACAACAGGTTGATGCATTCATCCTTGTTTCTGCGCTTGATTCTCAGTACAGTGCGCCCCATTGGTAAAATAGTCTCATACGGGTGAAACAGAAACGCAACGTCAGTTGAAAATGTACACATCAGCTTCCCTTTACATTCATATTCATCTTCACATTCGTACTCAGTCAGTCCGACCATAAACTCGTAAACATTGTGTTTGTTGTAAACTTCGCTAAAATAATAGATAAATTCAAATACTTAGGGCAGGAGGCTGTCTCATTCTTTTCAATAACATCTGAAACTATCACCTTGACAACATACAAAGAAAACATCTTTCCAAATACTTAAGTGTAGAGGCAGATAGGTTTGTCTGAAAGTGAAATACCATCTGTTGAAATAAAATGTACCGAATTCGTCCGCTTCGGTAGCTGCACGGCTTAGCTCGGCGGATTGCTATTCGAAGAGGCCCTGGCTTCGATTCCCAGTCGAGTCGGAGATTTTCTGTGTTCTGAGACTGCGTCTTGTGTTGTCCTCAGGTTCTTGTAGTCATAACTGTCATTCCACTCTTGAGATGTCTGTATGAGCATGTCGCCAAGACCAACAAATTAAAAAAGAAAGTTTACAGGCTTCTGCTCTCCACACCCGCTGAACAGTGGTGGATCCTCTGCTAACAGTAGGAAACCGCGCATTTTTTCACAGTTCAGTCTCGTCTGTGTGGCTTTTCAAGGCGCACAGATTACTGTCCTGTCACTTCCATCTACTCTTCCTCCAATGGCCCACAATTACTTGTATCAAAAGAGGTAACAAGTGACGACACATCGACACATGAAACTACAGAGATGGTCTGGTTGAATGCAAATAGATATTTTGATTTACATTGTTTCCAAGAGGAAGTTAATGAGCGCCCGAGAGGTATGCAAATCGAAATGGAAATTGATTGGCGCAGTATAAAAATCTCTGAGGAAGAGAGCCGAGTGGTACGAGCACTGAAAACCAGGCGTGTCGATTGTAGTACTGGACTCACATTCGGTAGATCCGAGGTTAAATCTAAATCTGAGCACACAGACCTAAATTTCGCTTGTTTCCCTTAACTCGTTTAAGGTGCACATTTGATTCCTCTCAAAAGCATATGATTGAAGACTGTTTCCATTCTCATTCTTTCCCAATACTAACATCACTTTGGTTCCTAATCAAAACGTCGTCCCGTGACGACAATTCTACTTTTTCTTCCTTGCTGCACTGCTCGACTTTTATCCTTTATTCCTTTTCTTTTATTGTTCACTTCATTCTGACAACCGTGATGCAGGTTATTTGGCAACAGCCACATTACTGTTTTAGCCTAACAGTTGTTTGTTTCAACGGTATAAAGCTATGTAATTATATTTTTATTCTGATAGATTTGTAACAGTTGAAACGAAAAAAAATTTTGGAGTAAAATAACATAAAAGGTGGCTGCTTTCAGCAGTATTACTGTATGAAACACAAATGATGACTGTGTGGGGCGTGCTGCGATCTCGACAATGATATTGCTTCCAGATAGACCATGAACTTAGATCTAGTTATGTGGGAAGACAGGGTGGGGTGATCACTATGTCTGGGAGTGAGAATCATGATGTTGAGATGGACAATCTCTGATCGATAAGCACGAGATGAAACGAAAATGGAGCTATGCTGTTTAGGAGGTGGAGGAATGCTGTTGCCTCGAACTAAGCAGACAATATGGAACTAGGGCAGGAGCTGATAAGTAGTTAAACAGGAAGACATAGAAATATCTTGCAGAGGTAAGGAAAATAATACAGGATACGCGGTCCAGCCTTCCCATTTATCATGTAAAGGAGCGTTGGTAATGATGGCATAGAGCTGTAGATTAGGAAGAGAGAACATGATAAACGTTCCCTTCATACTAGAGATACAGTCAAACCAGAGATTAATTAAAATGTGCAAAGATAAGAAACAGTTAGTACGTTTCTACACAGACCCTGAAGAAATTACTTTCCTCAATTATATTGTTTTATTTTATGTTCACTTACTCATTGTCTTCTTCTTCGTCTTCTGGTGTTGATATCTCAGCTAACAGGGCGGAATTGCTCATACCGCTATATTGATAGGCCAGGAGCACAGGCATTGATGTACCACTAAGTTATCGAACCCAGTTTTGAGAAGATATCATGATATATAACGAAAGGTCTATAATTTTATGCATGTCTGATTATACTCCTGGAGGAGTAAACTTCAACAAAGGTGTACTACTGTATGAAGAAATACGGGTCTCTAAGGGTACATCGTTAATTTCTGGTGTTACCAGCTGCTTGAATTAAATTAACATTTGCAATGAAGAACAGCTGTTACTAAATAAAGACATCGCATAGCTTTTATATAAATAACAAAGAAGTGCATGAACTGTATGCTATTCCATGTCGTACTGTTTTCCTTAATAGGCAAACGCTACGAGGATGTGATCTTAGAGAGACCGATGGTGAGAGAAGGGTTATTTAATATTCATTTATAATCCAAAAGCTACTGTATAGTGCTCGATGGAGGGCACTTTGCACCACTGCTAGTTGCACTGTCCCCTATTCCACTCGAGAATGGAGCGAGAGAAAAAGGACTGCCCGTATATCTGCATGCCTTTCTCTGAGCTCTGATCTCCCGTAATTTTTTGCGGTTTTTGTGCCTGCGTGATCAGTGCTGGACAGTGGAGTTATTTACCGGCTAGTCGCAATAGCTGTTTCTCTAACTTTCTTCAATAGCGTACCGTGAAAAGATTATATTCTTCCTTCTTACCTAACTAAACTCATAGAGCAATTACGTCACATTCTCGTACAGAACGGTACTAACTATTGCAGCACAACAATGAATTGCTTACATGTCTCCCTTTAATCCTATATGGTAGGGAGTTCAGCCATGCGAGAAGTACACTAGAAACGGCAGCTCAGGTGTTACATGTCCCGTCTCTTTTAAAGAAGCGCAATACTTTCCCGGAACTGGGGTAAATCATAGTGGGCCTTTGGCCTACCCTATAATTGATCTTATGGCCGCGTTCAATTTCATTTTGTTTCGTAACGTAACGCTTAGAGATTTTGTCGACGTGGCTGAGTCAAGCAGCATGCTAATAATATTATATTCCAAAATTACAGGAGTGTTCCTCCTATCCGTCCTCAGTAACTTACACTTATTATCACTGAAAGCATGCCGACGTTAATCGTACCAAATATTAATTCCGTCCAAGCCTCCTGATCCCCCTTACAATTACTGAATGACAACTCTTTCCCGTACACACGCCGTCATCAGAAAACACTGCGATTACTGCCCACTCTGTTCACCACATCGTTTGCCCACCTAGAGAACTGAAACGGTACTAGTCTGTTATTTCTTAAAAATCCTGGAATGATGTGCTAGTGATGTCTTACTGATCAGTGTTTTCTGCTTATTTCAGTGCTGAATAAGGCCTCTTACTATAGAGATATTCCCCAACAACTCAGGGAATCTTCAGAATCCGAAAGATGGCCGTTACAGTTTTTACGTGGAGCTCGATAATCTTGTAAAACAACGTTTATAGCACTGAAAGTGCTGCCATTGCCATGCTTGCGTATTATAGGCAGACTAATGTGTATTAAACCAAATGTAATTGGTAATGATAGTAGTATGAAAAAGAAAAAAACCTTCGCCCGCATATCCGCGAGGGTTTGTATACCCCTTCGGGGGTTCGGGGAGGGGGATTGACCGTGGATAAAATCTCCCCAGTGCATTAACGATTTGAACGTTGTTTTTAGGTGGTTTTCTAAATACAACTACCATTGTGCCACTGCTTCAAGTTATTCCACGGTCTTTTTAAGTGTGAACGATCTAGTCGCTATGTCTGCCTGTCTTGCTGCCTTTATTTATTTTGTATGCAGGGTCTATCACAAAAGCATTATTAAGGCTTTCCAATAGTAAATAAAATGACATGAAATTACGATTATCGTCGTCCAAGGAGTCAGATTCGACCGAAAATATTGTAATATTTAACGTAGCAGTCTGTTTAGTAATCACACTTCGATGATTCTCATATGAATCTTGCGACAGCCTAGGGGGGCCGTTAGTATAAAACAACCGGGAGATACACCACGAGAAAAAGGCGCCAACTGCGATGTACTCCATGGAAATACCACTCGACGCTCACCTACGATAACCTCATCTCCTTACTTTGGTTCAGCTCTGTCTTAAGTTGTCCGAAAATCGAAAAGAACGTTCAGTTTGGAATTCGCTTAGAGCTGAAAAACAATCACATCTACAACTGCTACTGAAGAGGAGCAAAATTCAAATAATTTCCCCGGCTCTATATTTATGACATTCGAGCTCAAGGTCGGCGCGTCTGGATATTATTCAGAACTATGCTTTAGATCCAAATCATAGTTACAGAAATGTGAATAGAATTCATTGGCTACTGCTACGTGTTTCTCGTCCCAGCCAAAACGATGGAGCCGTCGCCGGTGTATCTTAGAACTCTGAGATTCCGTAGCACTAGCCAGCTTAAGAAACATATCGGGTGAGGAAATGTATTCTACCTGGCGCTAGTCTAATGCCGTTGGCAACATTGTAGAAAATATTTGGTACCTACGTGACTATCGATTTACCTCCCGGAGTGGTTCAGAATTATCCTGGTAAATTCATTGAATATTTTCTTGTCAGTTAGATGAAATATTCTCAATGGTTCTCACTAAAGGGATGACATAGACATGGCATATCTGTGTTTTTGAGTCCAGGAAGCACGTTTCAACAGAAATTGTAGCTGACATCGCGATTTAAGTTGCGAATTCTCCGTCTTAGCCTTCACTGGAACGACAAGAGAGCAATGTCAGCTATTAGTCCATGCTAGTTTACTGGTAAATAAAGTGTTCATCCTTGAAGTAAAAGACCCCATTAGCTACCAACTCTAGTCTGGCTGGAGACAAAATTTTTACCTTTCCAGTGAAAGAGCCACTACCAGACAGATCGCAAATCACTAGAGAAACCTTAATACAATTTCTCCTCGCATACGTATTGTCCCATACATTCTGTACCCTGTAGCTCTAAAGAGCCTGCAGTATTGCACACTTGTTAATGCTTGCTTTTTCTACTTGTGTCAAGTGTAATGACCTAATTGTGGCACTTAATGACTTGTTAACGGAATTTTGTTATCAATCCCTACTGCTACGTGTGTGTAGTTTCATAGTAATCCGGTAAAAAGTACTTTTCTCGTAGTGTTATCATCATGATTTCTAATTTATTTTCGTAGAGCATTGCCTACTAAATAGCCTGGATTCAGTTATATTATCGAACTCAGCAGATTAAGGTACGAGGCTAATTAAGCAGAAACGATATAGTCTCCTGGGGTACATAAAACAGTCTGCCAATGCTCGGAAAGTTTTTCGTATCCACGCCTGGAGACAATATGTCGGTAGCAATTCGTCTCCTTGCTTATAGCGTGTTAACAGACAGCAACTTGTGCAGTTAAGTATAACGATAAAGTGAGGGGGCTCGCGAATTTTGTCATCTTGTGCACCTGCAACACGTTTATTTTTCATTTATACATTAGCTAAACGTCAAGTCCAATATCATCTAATACATTTTACTGCATGAGAGCAAACGGACTATACATATATATTAGATTGGTGCATAAGTTCTTAGCGTTTTTGTTTCTCATTTTGTTATTCCGGTTACTAACGGTTTACTTATCGATTTATATTTTTCATTTGTAGTTCGCTGTGCCTATTTGAGTTTACATACTATCATTTTGTCATTTGGAGATAGAGATTGAAGCTATGGATGCTAGAAAATGGTGTGTTAAGTGGAGAAATCGGAACACGTCCGATATATTCTTCTGTATGAGTTCAATAGAGGGGTGGCAGCAGCAGAGGTAGCCAAAAACAATTGCGTCATGTGCGAATACAACCAGGAAAACTTGCACCGTGTACAGGGATAATGGCATTCGACAAGTCACGGCAAAAAAATCGTTTCACTCGTTTTAAGGACGATCGTTTTGATATCAGTGGCTCTCCACGTTCGGAAGCATCACCAGGGCTTGATGAAGATCGTTTGAACGCATTAATCCACAATGATCCAAGTCAGTATAATAGAGAATTGGCCAAATAAGATGAATTGTGATCATTCGGCCATCGTTCGACATTTTCAAGGAATGGGGAAGGTTCAAAGCTTGCGTGTTTGGGTACGGCATGCTCTAAGTCAAAATCATAAAAATCAGCTGGCGGCCATATGTGCTTCTCTACTTCCTCGTTATCAATTGGCTCGTGAACAACACTGCTCTTTCCTATCCCATATCGTTACTGGTGTCGAGAAATAACGACTATACACTAATATAAAGAAAAAAGGATTGGTGGAGCCAAAACAGAGTAGCAGCTCCCCGTACAAGCACCTACGCTCATCTGCATAATATAATGTGTTATGCATCTGGTGGAACAGCGACGAAGTGGAGAACTACGAATTGCTTCCCCGAGCTGTAACCATCACTGCTGACATTTATTGTCAACTACTGAGACGTCTTTCAGACACAATACAAGAGCTGCGGCCAGAAGGACTGTGTGAAGTGATGCCACACCACGACAACGCCAGCTTGCATTCTGCTTATAATGAGAAACAACACTGTACAGAAGTTAGGTTGAGAAATCATTCCGCAGCCACCATATTTTCCTGATCTTGCGCCCTCAGATTTTCACCTTTTTCGCTCTCTCTCAAACAACTTTCATGAAGCTTCCTTTCCGGATGAAAATGTACTTTGAACATGGCTCGACCAGTTGTTCGCCTCAAAACCACGTGATTTCTACAGTCGCAGAAACGAAAATCTACCCCAGTGTTGGCACACTATTTAAATAGTGAAGGAGAATTTATTACTGGTGACCGAAGTCTCTGTTAAATATATCTGTTACGTTTATGAAACTTACGGAAAAACGCTACGAACTTATGCACCAACTTAATGTATTAAAATACGACGCTTCGCTGTGTCACTCCTGACGTTACTTCTGTCTCTGATGAGATAGGTGGTGGCAGCTCGTGGTTAGAGACTGCTGGGGGGACTATGTAGTTTTGGTCTTAGAGTTTACACAATGTCTCACATTAGCAAAGTTGTTAGAGCAATGAGAAGCGAGGTGCGTTTTCGATCAGTTGGTAAAGGAAGCGTGTGGAAAAGGTGGACGATGAATACAGAAGTCGATATGGAGTAATTGGAGTTCTTGAAATATATAACTCTAGCTTATAACGAATTATCCATCTTTGCCAACTTCATTTCAGAGTAGAGTAAAGTGGGGCAAGATTGTGGACTTAAGGTTTAAATAGCGATATATTGAAGGAAACTTCACAAATTACAATTATATTTTAACTGGCATTTCATCTGAATTTTGCCTGTTATATGACAGAGTCCGAAAGTATAGAAACAATTTAAACATTAATTCGCACTTAGTAAAGAAAAGTAATGCAAATGCACAGTCTTACCCAACCGTGGGGTAAGAGTGCGTTTCTAGTGGGGTAAATTTGCGCATTATTATCAAATGAGAAAAACATATGTGTCATTTAGTTCTTCGTCTTTTATTTAATTTATAGCGTACATAAACGTAATATACCTTGTTTCTCAGAATATAACAGTTACTGTTGATACAATATTTGACCTAATGAACAAATCTAGGCCTCTCATCAAAAACATGCAAAAATATTCCTGATGGACGAAAACCTTTTTAACAGAGATCACAAATGAAGTGTCCGGAACCTTCATAACAAGAGCAGGATTCATGCTACCACTCATCGCACTTGAGACATTGAATCCAGTCTTCTGTTGGCGGATTATTGTATTTTTCAGTACAACCTGGACAGTGAAAAGTTTGTGATTTTCCCTAGACGTATTTAAGTTTTGCTTTGCTTTCTTTTTCTTTGCTTGATCAGTATCAAACAGTTTCCTCTTTGGTTTCTTTATTTCTTGTGCTGTTGATTGGGATTCCAGTTGCTTCTTGAATGGGGTCCCAGATACCATTTATGACTTCTTTCCTTTCTTCTGTCTTTTTTGGCAATCTTTTCATCTTGGCAAAGGAATTATTTCCTTTGAGGAAACGTAGGTACTTGGTCCTGGTTGTGGTTCATTTGTAGATGTCTCTGAACTTTGGCTCTGGAGAGATCCAGTTTCAACTGTGGATGCATCATTAAATTTGTCACTTTGGTCTGTAACAGTCGAAGGCAGGAAGTCTTCCTCGGTGAATATG
The DNA here is from genome assembly GCF_021461385.2 of Schistocerca piceifrons. Classification (NCBI taxonomy): domain Eukaryota; kingdom Metazoa; phylum Arthropoda; class Insecta; order Orthoptera; family Acrididae; genus Schistocerca; species Schistocerca piceifrons. The sequence goes on from NC_060140.1 coordinate 393,348,331, forward strand.
TGACGATCGATTTGATAAATGCCACATATCTTGAACGCCTTTGCTGCCTTCGTCATTTTGGCCGTCCTTTGATTAGCGTTTCCAAACAATTCAGCGATACATTCTTGCGTAATTACGTATCCAGGGTGGTTAATGAGCCACTGGTCGCATTCCTGAGAATAAAAGTCCTTCAGTGGCTTGAAAAAGCAGCGATCCAGTGGCTGCATTTTGTGGCTGCTGTGTGGAGGAATGGTAAGCACGTGAATGTTATGGTCCTTGCAGTAAAGAAAGGCGTTCAGACTCAAATGTGACGAGCGATTGTTCAAAATTAACAACACTGTATCATCTTCTGCTGGCTGTGTATGTTTTTCAAAATGTTGTAGCCATGTGACATACAAATCTGAGTTGATGTATCCAGTGTCCGAACACATCATTAGTGACCCAGGAGGGGCACCGTTCTTCAAACTCTCCTTCATCCTTTACCGAGGAAATGTTATTCCTGGAGGGATTTAACTCCCCCCCCCCCCCCCGCCCCCCAGCTCCCATACAACATCCAACCGTTATCAGCTGACCTCTTTCTGCAGATGCTATTTTGCCTATGTGCTTCTTGCCGCATGTTGCCATCACTTTCGGAACTTTGTTAGGAACAGTTGTAATTCCTGAGTCATCCATGTTATATATGCGATGAGGTTCAAATTTATATCTCTCCATGAGCGACGAAAGATTATCAAAGAAGATGCTCGTTTGCTGTTTGTTCAACCCCATCACACGTCCGAGACTAGTTTTCTGTGGTATCCGAAGGCTAAGATTTCGTCTCTGCAGGAAATCATAAGCCCAGTCCTTTCCGGCCATCTTAGTGTTTTTGTCAAATCTTGTTTTTATGTTCTTCCTCTCAGAGTAGTCATGAACTAATCTTCTGAAATCTTTCAGAGTCGTACCATAATAACATTTGTCCAAAGATCTGCAGTGTTCGGCGAGTTCCAGTTCCTGTTCATCATTAAAAGTTCTTCCGAATCTTCCCAGTCTGTTTACCCCAAAACCCTGAAAAAAGTGGGGGTGGGAGTATTAATTTTAAGCTTATCCCTACGTAGGCAAAAGTTTTCAAAATAAAAAATATAGAGATAAAAGTATACTTGCAAGGGCCTCGTACCTCCTTAAGGCGATTTCTGAGGGCAGCTTCACTTATTCCAAGCTCCCTCGCTATTTGTCGTTTAGACTTACCATTTTTCATGCCCTCTTTTGCAGCTTCCAGCATTTCTGGAGTGCATGGTTTCCCTTCGGTTTTTCTTTTGTAGACGCTAAAATATAAAAAAGGGTTCTTAGAGGATATTGTCGATGTATAATATCCACCTCAACGTTCGTAAATATTTCTAGGTCTATGAAAAAGCTGATAATTATAACGCATGGTGTAAGCTTACGCGCTGCGCAGTTTTGCCTCACCTGCAACGCATAAACTTGCCCCGCACTACGACACTGCAGCTTTTGACTGGACATGGAAACGCTTTGTAGGGATATAGATGTGTTAATATACGACAGGACTGACAATGCATCGTAGCACACAATGGAATAAAGTTAAAATTGATAATCCCATTATTGCCTGAGTTATAGCTTATTTCCGGAACATGAAATGTTATATGAAAATAACGTAAAACAGTTCTTACCGCATTGCGCAGCCGTTAACACCAGGACTACAGTCAAACTACGGCAATAAGGATCAGCCACAGAGGGTATTTCGTGCCCTGCAGAGTAGCCAACTGCTGCATCACTAAAACTGAGATACAAGCCTTGCGCAGTCTCACCCGCCGAGCAATCTTACCCCACTCTACTGTACCTCTTGTGCCCAACACACTGTCCGCAGCTCGTGATCGTGCGGTAGCGTTCTCGCTTCCCACGCCCGGGTTCCCGGGTTCGATTCCCGGCGGGGCCAGGGATTTTCTCTGCCTCGTGATGACTGGGTGTTGTGTGATGTCCTTAGGTTAGTAGGTTTCAGTAGTTCTAGGTTCTAGGGGACTGATGACCATAGATGTTAAGTCCCATAGTGCTCAGAGCCAACCCAACACACTGAGCCATTTGATAGATATTTTCTACTTTCTTTCGTCGCCTACTGTTTTATTTTTCCTCATGCACAATGGAACTTATTTTTGATGTACTTAGATATATCGTGTTGTCCCTGCACTTTATCAATTTTTCAATTTTTCCGTACTTCCTTGCCTCATATATTCGAGGAGAAATTCCTTCTCGCTCCATCTAATTTTCAAAATGTTTCTATAGCACACACCTCAAGCGATTCGATTCTCTTCTTTTCCCGTTTTTTACAGTCCGTGATTTGTTTCCATACAATGCTGTACTCCAAATGTACATCCTCAAACGTTTCTACCACAAAAAATAGGGCCGCTGGCTACTAGTAACAGACTTGTTTCGGCCAGGAACGCTGTCTTTTCTGTCCTAGTCTACTATATTTGTTCTCCTTGCATCATTCATATCCGTCATTGCTTCTTCGATATGGAGTTTGTATAGTATAGGAGAAAGTCACAGATCCTATCGTACTTGTATACCTGTTCTAAACTAAGCACTTTGTTCTTTCTCTTTCGTTCTTATTTTTCACTCTTGTTTCTGGCGCATAGATCCTTTATCCGTCTTTTCCTGAAAATTTCGATCGTCTTACATAATTTTGCTTTGTCTAAATATTTTCCTAGGTATAAAAATCCAATTAATATATCTTGATTTTTCTTGCTTCCATTATCAAGTGCTAAGTCAGGTCTTCGTTTCCCGTGCCTTCTCCTATCCTAAAGCCGAAATAACCTTCGTTTCACAGATACTCGATTTTCTTCTCTATTGTTCGGCTTGCGGCTCTTGTCATCATCTTTAATGCTTGTGCTGTTAAATTTACGGTACGATAGTTTTAGCTCTTATTCTCCCTTGTTGTCTACGGGACTAAAAAAAATGGTTCTGAGCGCTATGGGACTTAACATCTGTGGTCATCAGTCCCCTATAACTTAGAACTACTTAAACTTAACTAACCTAAGGACATCACACACATCCATGCCCGAGGCAGGATTCGAACCAGGACCGTAGCAGTCGCGCGGTTCCGGACTGCGCGCCTAGAACCGCTAGACCACCGCGGCCGGCTCTACGGGACGTTATGGACTATATTATTTCAGGATTTTGATGCTGTGCTCCTCAAAGATCCTAGAAACCAACTTGAATAGTCGTTTGGTTTCAATTTCGCATTAGTTATTTTAGAAAATCCACATTATTTAAGCACAACTGTTATAAAGCCCTGTTAAACTCTGAATCTAATACTGGATCACCTACAGTGACTCCAAAACGTATCTGTCCGACCACAGCGCATACAGCATAACAAGCACAATCGTAAAAATATTGCTAAAAACGAGCAAGAACTATGTACATACATCGGTTTGTATCTACATTTAGAGACAAAACCGTACTGGGGTTTATATTCTAGCTAATTTGTGAAAAAATTTACATTATTTAAAACAATCCCTAGCTCATGTCAAACACGTATTCGTCTAGCAAACAGCATTCTAGGTACGGTGGCACACTAACACACAAGTCCTCTGTCTTTCCTTATGCAGTTTCATTTCATCAGCTGTAGTGTACAGTTCCCTCAAGTCTTTGAGTGATATTTAAAAAACATAGGTCAAGAACGTCTCGAAACTGCAAAGGAAGCGAGCGATAACTACGTTAGGTTTGTCTAAAAGGAAAATCTTTTCAAGGAAACGGAGAAACCATTGGCAGACCTCCCAATGCAGTGAAGGCTATAATAAATAGGTTTAATCAGAACAAAACGTACAAAAGTCAGTGATGAAGCGGTCGTCCTACAACTCTATCCCAGAAGGAGAAATGACAGCTACCTAGAGAAGTCAAGAAAAATAGAAGACTAAGCGCTCCAAAACGTACTACAGTTCAAAGGTATATAGGAAGGCCTTTTTCACCAGAAACTGTAAGAAATGTGCTTTATGAAGCTGGGTATAGATGCTGAACAGCCCGCAGAGAACCATACATCAGTAAAATCAACATGAGAAAGCGAGCTGCATTTGCAAGAGTACATAAATCCTATGGGCTTGAGAGGTTGTGTTCACTGATGAGAATCGATCTGAACTTTTTAAGTCAAGTGTACATTGTGGAGCAAAAGGAATTGTGAACTTGAAGTGAGGCGTATAAGAGCCTCAGTTAAACATGGAAGAGGTTCACTACTTGTCTACGGTGGCGGGAATGCAAACGACGTGGGAATTACAGTTCACAAGGTTCGCATAAGCAACCTAAAAACGTATCTATACAGAAATGTGAATAATATGGATCCTCCTGGGGCTACAATAGTTTGGTTCGTAAGTTTCTGGTATTTTTCTATAAGTTTAATAAACACACGTATACACATGACAGAGACCTCAATGATCAAAAATATATTCTCTTTCCCTATAAAAAAAAACAGTCTGCGACAGCGGGGATAACTTTTAGATTCTGCAACTGAAGAAATCACGTAGTTTGGAGGTGAAGAACTCGTCTAGTCATGTTCGGAACTTATTTTCACCCGGAAAGGAAGCTCCTTGAACGTTGTTCGATAGAGAGCGGAAAAGGTGAAAATCTGATGGCGCACGTGAATAAGGTGGGTGCGGAATCACTTCCCAACCCAACTAGTGTATAGTTTTATCAGTCTAACTGAATGCGGGCGGATGAGATTGTGGAGTATCATAACTTCACGCAGCCTTCCTGGTACTTATTCTTTGACTGCGTCTGCAAGACTTCTAAGTTGTTGACAGTAAAAGTCAACAGTGATGATAACACCTAGAGGAAACAATTCATAGTACACCACACCGTCGATTTTCCATCAGATACTTAGCATTACCTCTTGTGGATACTCGCAGGTCTTCGTACGGGGATTTGCTACACTGTTTGGGCTCGGTTATTCTTTTCTTTTTCTTACGTTAGCATAAAGACACCATTTCTCGTCACCAGTAACAATACCTAATAGGAATGGCTGGTGTTATTCACTAACCAACTGATAAGGAGCAAGCAGAGATGTATGCATAGCCACCCGCTTTTTGTGATTTTGGCTTAAAGCATCCCGTACCCACACACCTTGTCCACTGCATGTAAGTTTCGAACGACAGTGAAATGATCACAGTTCGAGTACGCTGACGTGGATGATTGTGGGTTAATGCTTTTAAACGATCTTCATGAAACCGCGGAGGTGTTCCCGTACCTGGAGAGCCACTAATACCAAAACGAGCTTCCTTAAAACGAGAAAACCATTTCCTCGCCGTGCTCTGTCAAACAGCATTATCCCCGTACACGGTGCAAATTTTTCGTACTGTCTCCGCTACTTGCCCCCCCCCCCCCCCCAAATTCAACTCAAATAGAAGAATATGTCGGAAATGTTCCTATTTCTCCACTTGGCGCTCCATTTTATAGCGTCCACAGCTCCACTCTCTATCTCCAAATGACGAAATTACAATATATGTACCCAAGTATCAACAGCGAATTACAAATAAAAAATGAGAATTGATAATGAAACCAATAGCTACCGGAATACCAACAGGCAAAACAAATACGATACGAACTTACCTACCAACAAAACATTCTCAGACAAGATAATAATCGAAAACATAGAGCCTTAGATGGAGCCTGAGGTCGCTGTATAACGCTGTCTACTGGACGCCGACACCGACACTGTCACCAGATATTAGTTCAACACAGAATTTGTAAAATGTACACGAGAAAAATATGACGAATCATCAGACGTCCAATATAAATAATCTAAAGGGTGCTCTGCTTGAGGAATGGCTTAAAATTTCAGTGGAAACAACAGAATCTCTGATAAAATCTATGGCAAGGAGAATACAGGAGATCTTCCAAGAAAACTGAAGGGCCTACTGAGTACTAACCACAACATTGTGTGTTCAGATTGTGCTTTCCAGTACAGCAGATGAATGTTTAATTGTGTTCGTGTAAATACACTCCTGGAAATTGAAATAAGAACACCGTGAATTCATTGTCCCAGGAAGGGGAAACTTTATTGACACATTCCTGGTGTCAGATACATCACATGATCACACTGACAGAACCACAGGAACATAGACACAGGCAACAGAGCATGCACAATGTCGGCACTAGTACAGTGTATATCCACCTTTCGCAGCAATGCAGGCTGCTATTCTCCCATGGAGACGATCGTAGAGATGCTGGATGTAGTCCTGTGGAACGGCTTGCCATGCCATTTCCACCTGGCGCCTCAGTTGGACCAGCGTTCGTGCTGGACGTGCAGACCGCGTGAGACGACGCTTCATCCAGTCCCAAACATGCTCAATGGGGGACAGATCCGGGGATCTTGCTGGCCAGGGTAGTTGACTTACACCTTCTAGAGCACGTTGGGTGGCACGGGATACATGCGGACGTGCATTGTCCTGTTGGAACAGCAAGTTCCCTGGCCGGTCTAGGAATGGTAGAACGATGGGTTCGATGACGGTTTGGATGTACCGTGCACTATTCAGTGTCCCCTTGACGATCACCAGTGGTGTACGGCCAGTGTAGGAGATCGCTCCCCACACCATGATGCCGGGTGTTGGCCCTGTGTGCCTCGGTCGTATGCAGTCCTGATTGTGGCGCTCACCTGCACGGCGCCAAACACGCATACGACCATCATTGGCACCAAGGCAGAAGCGACTCTCATCGCTGAAGACGACACGTCTCCATTCGTCCCTCCATTCACGCCTGTCGCGACACCACTGGAGGCGGGCTGCACGATGTTGGAGCGTGAGCGGAAGACGGCCTAACGGTGTGCGGGACCGTAGCCCAGCTTCATGGAGACGGTTGCGAATGGTCCTCGCCGATACCCCAGGAGCAACAGTGTCCCTAATTTGCTGGGAAGTGGCGGTGCGGTCCCCTACGGCACTGCGTAGGATCCTACGGTCTTGGCGTGCATCCGTGCGTCGCTGCGGTCCGGTCCCAGGTCGACGGGCACGTGCACCTTCCGCCGACCACTGGCGACAACATCGATGTACTGTGGAGACCTCACGCCCCACGTGTTGAGCAATTCGGCGGTACGTCCACCCGGCCTCCCGCATGCCCACTATACGCCCTCTCTCAAAGTCCATCAACTGCACATACGGTTCACGTCCACGCTGTCGCGGCATGCTACCAGTGTTAAAGACTGCGATGGAGCTCCGTATGCCACGGCAAACTGGCTGACACTGACGGCGGCGGTGCACAAATGCTGCGCAGCTAGCGCCATTCGACGGCCAACACCGCGGTTCCTGGTGTGTCCGCTGTGCCGTGCGTGTGATCATTGCTTGTACAGCCCTCTCGCAGTGTCCGGAGCAAGTATGGTGGGTCTGACACACCGGTGTCAATGTGTTCTTTTTTCCATTTCCAGGAGTGTAGAAACAGAGGGGTCCAAAAAATGTATCCACTGTTTAAAAGTCCATAACTTGCAAACTAAATGCCGGAGTGTAGCTTAAAGTCCAACTTAAAGATATCGCTGTAAGTGTTAGAAATGATAACCATTAACATCCACACACAAATGATGCCGCCGAACCGCAGCACGAACTACTGACTGCAACGTGTTCAGTTGGATATTTGCTCATGAATGTACGATGTATTCTCGAAGTTCATTAATTTTGTGCGTGCCTGTTGTCGATAAACGACGTCGTTTAGTATTCCCCACAGGTAAAAGTCCAGAGGAGTTAGGTCTGTGGAACGTGATGGATACTGCACAGAACCTCTACGGCCTATCCACCTTCCTGGCAGATTTTTGTCGAGATACGCCCTAACACGATTGTGGTAGTGGGCTTGGGCACCATCTTGTTGAAAGTAAATTCTTCCGTCTCCATACAAGTCTCGGATGGCAGGTAAAATGGATGTCTGAAGCTTCTGAAGGTACACCTCACCGGTAATTGTGCTGTCAAAGAAAAATGGCCCAATCAAGCCCCGGTAAGACAACAAACACAACACATTTACTACCGGCAAATACACGGCTTTGTCTACATGGACGTTCGGATTTTCGGCGGCCCGGTAGACGCAATTGTGGCGATTTACTGTATCATTGAGTTTGAAATGTGCCTCATCAAACCACACAATCATCTCTGCTAACTCTTCATCGTTGCGCAACATGTTAGTAAACCACTCTCAGCACTCCATTCTACGATCTGGGTCGTCCTCGTTCATTGCGTGTAGCAATCGTGGGATGTAGCACTTCCACTTTGATGTCTTCAAAATTCGCAGAACACTTGAGTGACTCACTCCAGTTTCACGGGCACACTGTCTCACAGACTTTTGTGGTGAGCGAGTGAATTGTTGTAACACACGACAGGAGTTACTGGACTTGTTACTGTTACAGGTCGTCCAGTTCGTTGTTTGTGTACATCTTTAACACAGCTTTCGGCTTCAAATATGTCTCGAATGCGACGAATCGTTAAACGCGACAGTGGCTCTGTTTGATACTCATTTCGCCATTGCCGTTGAACCTCATTAATGTTTTCGTACTTAAAATACCACTTCAAAACTGACTTCCTTTCATCGAATGTAAGCCTTGCGCCAGCCATGTTTACTCGAGTAACTAGGTGCAACTAAGAACAAAACACTGACTATGTGGCGACTGTGATCTGACAAAACAAAACAACGCAATACAACGCTTGTGTGGCGGTTGCTGGAACTACAAACTATTACACTACCAAAGATGAAACAACTCCGTCAGTTAGTTTGCCTGTTGTGGACTTTTAAACAGTGGATACTTTTTTTCTTTTTTTGACCTCTCTGTATGTGCGTTTTTAATGTATTCTCCTTTTCACTGATTAGTAAACAAGTCCCTGGTGAACTTCGTTCTCTCAATTTTCCATTACCCACACAGTCTTTAACATAAAGTCGCGCATCAGAAGGAATACGTTATCGAGTATGCGTATGTCACACTTATCGATACATGTTTCTTCGTCCGTCAAGTTATCAGACAGTTTTTCCTCCTCATAGATACCTTCATTTTAGTCTTTCAGCGTATCTACCCTCTCGTATACATTTGTGGAATTCGTATTTACCCTTAATGTTGACGCCTTTGCTTTTAATTTCGTTAAGCTTCTGGCGTTGTAGCCAGCAGTAACAGGCCACCATTTTACAGCTAAGTAATGAACGCGCCTTGCTCCAACTGCCGATGCAGTTCGCGCTAGCTTCACTTCTGCTCCGGATTAGCCGGGCGCCGGTCTAAATGTGTTGCAGCTTTCGTCGCCGCACGCCGGTGGGAGCTCGCACGGCCCGGAGCTCACAGGGGCAGCCATAATATTTTCTCTTATGCCTCGGCGACGCCGCCGCTTGAAGCAACGCCGACTGGAAGCTATTCGAGCGTGCTAATTCTGTATCCTCTGACTAACCACTTTATTCTCAGGAAACGCAGGCGCTGAGATGTGCACTAGCGATGAAAAATTGGCCTGATCGAACGGCGACCTCAAAAATATCACATCTTCACGATGGATATGCTGCAGGAAAATTTCTTTACGGAGAATTACGTCAAGAAGCTGCATATTTCAACCATTTGTTTGATTGTCTTTCACGTTTTCTTCCAACCCTTCTTGAATGTACACCAAGGTGGCAAGAGTCGTAGGATCGCGAGATGCGCATATAAAGACGGCGGTAGAATCGCGTACACAAGTTATAAAAGGGCAATGCATTGGCTGAGCTGTCATTTCTACTCGGGGATTCATGTTAAATAACAGACTTTGAATGGTAGTTGGAGCCAGACGCATGTGACATTCCATTTCGGAAACTGTTAAGGAATTCAATTTTCCGAGATCCACAGTCTCAAGTGTGAGGCAATAATACCAAACCTCAGGCATTACCTTTCACCAAGGGCAACGCAGTGGCTGAAGGCCTTCACTTAACGACCGAGACCAGCGGGGTTTGCATTGAATTTTCAGTGCTAACAGACAAGCAAACTACATGAAATAACTGCAGAAATCAATGTGGGACGTGCGACGAACATATCTGTTAAGACAGTGAGGTGAAATCTGGCGTTATTGGTCAGCAGACGACCAACGCGAGTGCCTTTGCTAACAGCAGAACATCTCCTGCAGCGCCCCTCCTACGGTTGTGACGGTATCGATTGGACTCTAGACTACTAGAAAACCGTGTCCTGGTCTCGCAAGTCCAGATTTCAACTGATAAAGGCTGATGGTAGAATTCAAGTATGACGCAGACTCCACGATGTTGAGGATCCCAGTAGACGACACGGCGCTGTCCTAGCTGGTGGTTTCTCCATAATGGTGTGAGCTAAATAATGGAATGGACTGAGACATTCTAACCGATCATTGACTGGAGATTATTCCGTTCGGGTACTTGGAGACTAATTGCAGCCACTCAAAGCACTTTGGGTTCCCTAGGAATGATGGAACTTTTGTGGATGACAATGGGCCATCTCACTGCGCCACCCCGGATTGTGAATCTTTGTAAACACATTCTGGACAATATGAGCGAATGATTTGGCCAGCAACGTCACACGACATGTATTCCAACGAACAAAAAATGGTTCAAATGGCTCTGAGCATTGTGGGATTTAACTTCTAAGGTCATCAGTCCCCTAGAACTTAGAACTATTTAAACCTAACCAACCTAAGGACATCACACATATCCATGCCCGAGGCAGGTCGCGCGGTTCCAGACTGTAGCGCCTAGAACCGCTCGGCCACCTCGGCCGGCTCCCGACGAACACCTATGGTACAAAATTAAGAGGTCAATTCGTGCGCAAAATTCTGCATCGACAACAATTTTTCAATTATTTACGGCTATAGAGGCAGCAAGGCACAGTATTTCTTCAGGAGACTTCCAGCGACTTATTGAGTCCATGCCACGTCGAGTTGCTGCACGACGCCGGCCCAAAAGAGGTCGGACACGATATTATGAGGTAGCAGTGACTTGTCGCCTCAATGTATTGCACACTGTACCGTCAAAGAAGTTCTGCAATAACCACTTTCTTGCTCTTCTAAGCCTCATGTTTAACATTTATGTATGTATGTGTGTATCTTTCAACTCTTGTTTCGTAGTTTCACCCTTATGCACTGCCTGGCATTGTTACATGTTTTAAGTATTTACGTCCCTCTGCAATAAAGAACTCTGTTTTTCGTTTCCACCAACTGCAATCTGACTCTGCAGTCGCATTTCTTGCTTTGGCACGCTGTCCACACTGGACTTTAGTGGTAAGGTTTTAGAATTATGATAATAGTTGGATAGATGTTAGTAACACAAGTATGACATGTCCTATATCCTTATAAAAAGAGATCTACGGGTGAATAAAGCTACTACGATTACTACTACTACATCTGTCGATTTATGGGCGCACTGGCGTAAAATACTCTATTTTTGTTTTATTTGCGCCCCACTTGGAGAGAAATGACACTTGGCCTTTACTGGGTAACACCACTGCAGAATTTTCAAAAAATATTGTTTCTGTTTGCTTAAAACGCCGAACCTTCTAAAATCTGAGGCAAAAAGTGTAATCTCTGAAAAAATTCTATGAAATTCCGATCTCCTCCTCTAGCGCCTCGGGTGAGCTTACCTATGCCAACTCGATTACCCTGTAGTGTCAGAGTATAGTTAGAAACATTTCGAAATAATACATTGGCTTGGCGTCAACAGACACCAGTACGTGCACAGAAAAGTCAATTCATCCGTTTCGAATCTTGATTTTTGTTTGCAGTATTGGCTCTTGACAGTTAATTTTTGGTCTTACAGCATGCAGTTTTATCTTTCAAGTAAGAATGAGTGGTAAGAAAGTGTTCTCGGGCAGAAAAGATACGAAAACATCGTATCCAACGCGGCGTCGAAACAAAATTTCGTCAGAGCGTCCAAAGAATAGATATGACACTGAGACAAGTTTTGAATGACTCAGTGTCTCTGCTAAGAAATTGATAGACAGTTACCATGATTTTGATATGAATTACGGACTGAGCTACAGTGAAATAAATTTTTCTGCCTTTTTCTCTGTTATTTCTCAAAACGTGAAATTTAAAAAGTGCAATGAAGACGTCACGCTGCAAGGTGTTGGAGAATTAGACGATTTCCACACTGCGTTGGATCGTTTTCCTGCAGGGTCATAATGACGCAGCCATGACTAATCACGGCTGATAGTCGATTCCAGACACGCATCCCTCCATCAGCGAAGAGCTGCAGCATCTCATAGGTTGTCTCCATTCGCATAGCTTTTTGTGCGAGAGTCAACAGACGTGGCACACAACGGGCACAAACAGGTGTTATATGGAGATGATCATGCATAATCGTAAAGACATTGCCACACGAAATTCTCAACACTTCATCGACTTCCAGTAATGCTATCCGCCGATCCTCACGGACAATCACAGTAATTATGTTGATGTTGACAGCAGATGCCGAAACACAGACACGTCGGCCTTCTTTGTAGTCCTTGAACCACCTAAACACCGTTGCACGATATAGCGCATCTTCATCGTAAGCTTGCTGCAGCTTTCCAGTGTATGTACGGTTTAAATGAACACAGTAATTTATAGCGTCGTACTGCTCCTCTCGCGTCACCTATATTGTTTGGTAAGCGAGATGCACGGATCGTCTACAAAACAGAGCATTACTACCAACCTATCGATACAAGAGTGCTGCCACCTATCAACATTAAACATAATAAACCGTTCTTTTCACATATCCATGGTACAGAAAGGAAACTACCACGGAAGCTGCAGACTGATCATGCCTCGTAGTTGTCTCACATTACTCTGAAACTTGATGGTAAAATAAGAGCAACTCTTAAATGTGATGTCAAATGATATTAAGGAATTGAGACCGAGAATAAGATGAGAGCGAGCGCGAGATAAGCCTGGACAACATCAGACGCTTGGCAGACGACCTTCTGAGATTGCGCGTTGATCAGCCTCCTGTATTTGAGGTAATATTCTTCATATTGCCAAATAGGCAATTGTTTCTCGCACATGAGAAGCAGATACTTGAGTTTTGGTGCTAATATCGGAATCTGAAGGCTAACAAGTAAAGATCTAAATGAGTATAACACTGTGAGGGACAATTTAGCTTTTTTTTCACAGCATGGCTGCATAAGTAACTCGCTGGCGAGAAATTACAACAAGATGGCTGCTTCAGACAAAGAAAAATTACAGTCAGACTCAAGAATCACTTAAATGTCTTCGGTCGGACATAAATTAAAAAAAAGGAAGAAAAAAAATGAACGCAACCTCTATTTGATAACCGGCTTTTAGGAAATAGCAAAGAATACTAAGTCACGACGCCCTGCATTCTCCAACTGCCGCCACGTTCCTGAAGAGAGTATAATCATATGTGGATCCAAAATGAGACACACAATTGCTCCGTAGTGACACTTTCTCGTCATGTTAATGAAATGTGTTATCATGCAGAGCGGAAATGGTATCAAGGGAGAATCTTAGATTAGTAAAGCATATAACCATTAAAATTATATTACAACACAACGGGATGGTCGACCTACAATTAAGCAGTGTAAATGACCGAAGACTCAGGTGGTGACCTAATCTCGTTACGTTGCATTGGACGCAATTAAATTGGGCAGCGAACAGTGATTAATTCGACGTCTGCGATTCAAAGCCAAAATAATGAAACAAAATTTATTCACCAACTTATAATACCCCAACTTGCATGCAAAAAGCAGTGTCAAGAATATTAGATAAACGTCAGTTTCTGACCTGAAATACAGTTACCACAAATAAATAGTACGACTTCTCGAATAATATATATGCATGGTCGCAGAAGTGCTTTCAGTTACTCGAAATACACTGACGCCCCAGCACACGGAACTCACGAAATACTGGAAACAGACCAGCTCCAAACACGTGTGACTCGGCTGCCAATTTAGAATACCGTGTGGGCTGCGGTTCTTAGCCACCCGGAACAAATAAATTTGTGCAAGTTCGCGCACACACCGTATGACGGTGGTTTGCAAATCTCCTCACGAGAGAAAATTATTGTTTGCTACGTGAGAAATCAGAATCTGAGAAACATGTTCAGAGCACTGAATGAACGGGAGTCTGCGTGCGTATCTTTTACAAACAATCAGAAAAATTGAAGCGGAGGGATGTGCAGCAAGTTCCGTATTTGTATCTTGTTGCTATCGCAACGACAATGTTGTAGATCGACTGATTACAATAGTACGACTAGAAAATTTTATTTTAAAGTGAATACAGGTACTACATTTATCTTAAAGGGAAAACAGATACTAAATTTTATAGGAGATCAAGAAGTTTCTGTTAGAAGGCTGTACAGTCCATAATAAGAATGCTTGTCGGGCCAAATCGCCGTGAGCGTTGAAACAATCATTCCATCGAGGCATAAGGTTGAACACATCCATTTAGTAAAGCACTGTGTCCATCTACCTGGAGAAATCCGTAACTGCCTCCGACAAGAATCGTCGACCGCTTAAGGCCTTTTTTAAGGGACTGAAGACGTGATAATTGCATGGACTGAGATGTGTACTAATTGCAGCATCAACTGCCCGCTTGTAGTTGTTCCTAATGGATGAGGCCTTACCTTGCAGATCGACCAACGTCTTGTGTCGAATAGCGACCAGCAGGGAACTTGCCCCACCATTCCATGACCGTGCTTTCCGACAGACATGCTCCCCATATACTGTCTTCATTCTCCAATGGATGTTTACCAGTGCTTGTACTTCGGTAGCCTAGAAAAAATAACAGCACGTTCCTCCTGTTTGGACACTAACACTTTGCCTACGTGTCGGTGCTTATGTTCTCACATCGGAGTCGCGCTACACTGTAAATACGCAGCAGCAACGCCTTAAAACCGAAACTTTTTGGTCCACCGTCACACTTTTGCCATCTCACAGGCTGGTCTTATTTATCGAAATTCTCGTCTTAGACTGCGTCTTACCTTATTACAGGATCATGTGATAGGGTGCGATGATGTGGGTCAGTGCCAGATATGGCGATTCTCTGTTGAAAAGTATTTCTTCAGATCCATTATACATCCGTTGCAGGTAATGACAAGAGACCTATGTCGTCATTGTGAGCTTGAGCCCATAGGCTTAGAGTTCCACAGTGTACAATATGAAATATGTCACATTAACGTACATAGTGGCTTGGCAAAAATATCGAGAGAATCAATGCTTGAAAATAAATGTAGAAGCCAGAGAATCCTGCTGGTTCCGCTGCTGTGTTTCACCGAGGACGACATGTGTGCTACGTGGTGAACATGTTGCTCGTGTCAGTCGTAGCCAGGATAGTGTTCGGTGTAGTTTTGAGTGCGTTATGTCGGACCTAAATTAATTCGAACGTGGGAAAATTGTTGGTACTGCTATGGTGGGTGCATCCGTAACAAAGGGAGCCGAAGAATTTGGCGTTGCAAGAGGCACTACATCGAAGATATATATGTTGCTTAACTGAAAAGCAGAAAAAAATCATCCGCTACCTCACAATGCGGACGAAGAAAAGACGCTTAGAGATACGTTGAACAATGACGTCTCCTTTGTCTACAATAAAAAACTGTGCATTATACTACTTTTGAGATACAGACAATTGAAGTTTAATAGAATTTTTTAACATCAGATATACAAATTAAAAAAATTATTTATGATTGTTACCGCCCTTCGGAAGGGGAAGATGTTCCCAGAATGAGATTTTCACTCTGCAGCGGAGTGTGCGCTGATATGAAACTTCCTGGCAGATTAAAACTGCATGCGGACCGAGACTTGAGTTCGTATCTTCCAGTCTTAATCTGCCAGGAAGTTTCGTGGAAGGTGTTGATTGCTCAATAGTTTTTCTGGAATCATCAAAACGTAGTGAATCTTCGCATCTGTAAGCCTATTACAAATACACCGCGAAACAGAATTAATGATTTACTTTTTCGAAACCACGTAACTGTCTCCCACTTCGATGTAGAGGATCAAAATTGGGCTCAAAGGTGCCTGCAACCTTGTTCTGTAATTGGGCAAAAGTTTGGCAGTCGGGAACGTCAACATCTGGCTCGCCGACGCTTCGAACAGCAAAGTGTCGACACATGCCAAAAAAGCCCAAAGCTCAGAAGTTCATGAGAGATGTAAGATGTCACACTAGAACCAAATTCAACCACATTTCTGTCTGACGCCACATGTCACACGATAAAAAGTTCGTCACATCACCGTTTACCCATTCTGACACACAGTTCACTACTCCTTTTGACACCTCGGCGATGGTGGTCAGAAAAGCGACACCCATTCTAGAAATCGCTCGATTTTGGTTATGGGTACCAGACGAAAACTTTTCAAACCCCCCGGCTCCTAGGTTCGACAAAAACTTTGCATAAACATCGTTAATAAAACCACCTGTTCCCTCGGGGCATTGATTTCCACACATTTCATGATCTAAAACAACAGTTCAAAGATTCAGCTCTTCTTTAAGGACTGACCGTGATCGTCCCCCTTTACAGTTGCAGTGGGATTGCAATTTTTGCTGTTGCACAGAATGGAACCACTACGGACCGTTCAAAACCAGTCGAGGAAGTTTCAAAATGATCCGAAGCAGCCGAGGGTGCTTTGCTTTTTCAGCCCCTCTTCCCCCCCCCCCCCCCCCCCCAACGGTGTGATATTGTTGGAGGGTGCGAGGGGTAAGAGAGGCTTGCGACATTGACCACCCATTTCGGCAACATCCTTGGTGCCACCTGCCCAGCTTCCTATAGCACTTTCAAAATGTAGAACCACTTCATAACTGTTTGGAAAAATATGATGCGTAATATCTTCTGCTGCATTCTCTGAACTTGATTTACAATAAGACTAAATCGTCTACCAATTCTACTTGTTGAATGTTAAGTTGAAGGTCATTTACCAAAATAAGGAATAGGAGTGGTCCCAAAACTGAAGCCTCTGGATACTTCCTTTGCCCCTTCTCCATAGCCGCCAAATTTTCTACCCATCCAACATTGGTTGAATTATTCAGCACAAAAATTTGCATTCAGTTGGTTAAACATCATTCAGACCAGTTGTGTGTAAAGCCATAAACTCTATAAAACTAGAGGATTCGGTTTTGTAAGAGACTAACATGACCTATACAATAAAACACCTTGGAAAGATCGGAAGAAAAACCAACTGTTAATTTAGTATTATTTAAGACTGTTATTATTTGGTGAGTGACAATATGTATAAATAATGTATAAATAGCATTCTCAATCGAGAAAGCTATCTATAATGATACGCAAAGCAAATTGTTTCCACTTAAGTGTGATACTCTTGAGTTCATTACTTTTTCGAATTTTTTTTAATGGAATCTGGACGAAAAATCTTTACGTCTGCTTTGTCACATTTCCTATAAAGAGGTGTAACAATTGCATATTTTTAACCTGTCTGGAAAAATTCCCTGTAGCAGTGTTGCATTGCATATATCACCAAGGACATTACTTTTTAAGTTAGAACCACTTTTCAAAACTCTGTTTCATATTACATCAAGCTTTTGTATTTTAAATTTTTTTATAATTCGATTAATTTCAGTGAAGGATGTTGATACTGCTTCTTATTGCTTAAAATTTTGTCGCATGACATTTTAAATATATTCTCTTACTACTTCAATTAAACCATTGTATCCTATTTTTGCTGCTACATTTAGAAAGCGATTATTAAAAGTACTCTCAGCTTAGTGTCATTCATCTTAACTGTTATGATATCTTACGCACTGACTGATTGTCCTGCCTCCAATTTCATAATATGTCACGTAGTTTTAATTTCATCACCTGCATTATTGATTTCTGTCAGGACATATATACTTCTTGACATTTTAATGGCTTTCAATAAAGTAATGCAGTGTTCAAAAAGATTTAGGGCTTGCAGCCGGTCGTCGTAAACTTCATTGCACGATATTTCGGCTGGACAACTGCCAGCCATCTTCAGGTGAGCCGAACGACGACTGACGAAGACGTTCTCCGCTCCAGCGTATATAGTGCACTGATAGTACTGCGGCGCATGCTTTGAAGTCGCGGAGACAGAAGGGCCACACCGCCCAGCGGCAGCGCCCTCGCTGGTGGAACTGCAGTACTCAGCAGCCGTCGGTATTGTCGCTGGACGCAGCTATCTAAGTCTTCTGGAGTCTTCGTCTCGAGCAAATTTCGGAGATGACAGGATTCCATGGGTTACTCAATTGGTAACCACTGTCACGGTTCATTAGATTTCCCGCAATGCGTATTTCAACTGATTCTTTGATAATGGAGTCCCAAAAAGTTGTTGCAGTGGCCAAAATCGAAGTTTTGTCGTACTCCATTGAATGTCCGTTAGAAATACAATGTTCCGCAACTACAGACTTACTGGGTTGCAGTAGGCGAGTGCAACGTTGATGTTCTGTACAACGCTCTTCCACTGTACGCATTGTCTGTCCTATATAGGCCGTACCACATTGACACGGTATTTTGTAAATTCCCGCCTTCCGCAGTAACAAAGCATCCTTCACCGATCCCAGCAAATACGAAATCTCAGAAGGCGGACGAAAAACCACTTTCACATAAAAACGACTAAGAATCCTTGCTATTTTGAAGGAGATATTTGCGACAAAGGGAAGAAAAACTAGGGACTTGGCTGGCGCGTCCTCCTCTTTCTCCACTTCCAGGTTCCTGGCTCTAGTTGTGAAGGCCCTGTTAATTTCCCGGGTCGAGTACCCATTGTCTCTGAATACCGTCCTAAAATGTGTCAGTTCCTTAGGCAAAATCTCAGCATCCGACACTGTGTGTGCTCTGTGTACAAGGGTATTAAGTACACTCATGGTCTGGGATGGGTGATGGCAACTTGAAGAATGCAAATACAAATCAGTGTGAGTCGGCTTGCGATAGACAGAATGTCCCAAAGTGCCGTCACTCTTCCGTTTAACCAAAACATCCAGGGATGGAAGGCAGCCATCTTTCTCTAGTTCCATAGTAAATCGAATATTCTCATGGATGTAGTTAAGATGATGAAAAAACTCCATTAGCTTTTCTTCTTCGTGGGGCCACACTATGAAAGTGCCATCGACGTATCTCCAAAAAACAGTTGGTTTACAGACCGCTGATTCAAGTGCTCTCTCCTCAAAATCCTCCATAAAGAGGTTAGCCACCAGAGCAGACAGAGAGCTGCCCATGGCGACACCGTCAGACTGTTCAAAATATTCCTGGTTAAACATAAAATAAGTTGAGGAAAGAGTATGTCGAAACAAAGCAGTAATGTCCGATTCAAACTGTTGACCAACTAGAGTCAAGGAATCCGCAGGAGGTACTTTCGTGAAAAGGGAAACTACATCAAAACTCACTAGAAGATCCGAACTACTTAAGTGGAGAACCCCTAGTCTGTTAATAAAATCAGCAGAGTTCCGTATATGGTGTGAACATTTGCCATCAAATGGTCTCAACAAAGAAGCTAGATGTTTGGCTAAATCATATGTGGGTGCGTCAATATTACTCACTACAGGCCGTAAAGGCAGACCTTCTTTATGCACTTTAGGAAGACCATACATTCTCGGTGGTACGCTGCCATATGGTCTTAACCGCTTGATGGTCTCTGGAGCTAGCGAGGAAGAGTTCAAAAGTGCACACGTCTTCCGTTGCACACGTGCTGTTGGATCTTGAGCAATTCTCCGATACATAGTATCATTAAGTAGACTATACATCTTCTCCAAACACAACCCACCAGGTAACAAAACGGTAGAGTTACCTTTATCAGCCTTAAGCACCACTATTTACGGATCTCCTCGAAGGTTCCGTAGTGCAGCCCTTTCTTCAGTGGTAATATTACTGCGTTGAGGAGGAGCTTTCAGAAGAACCCGACCAGTTTCCCTTCTTATTTCTTCAGCAGCGTCCATAGGAAGGCGATGTACAGCTTGTTCAACACCACTTACAAATCTTATAAGAGGTACTACACTTGGTGTAGGTGCAAAGTTAAGACCTTTGCCCAAAACCGACAGCGTCGCATCGCCTAAAATCTTCTCCGTGAAATTAACCACGGAACGTCATGCAATGAAGTTTACGACGACCGGCTGCAAGTCCGAAATCTTTTTGAGCAGTTGATTCGCCGGGAATATTTCAAATTTTACACCAAAGTAATGCAGTATTTTCTGTCGTACGCTAGTACTGTCGAATACTGAATTATTATGGTTTTTATATATATTTTCCTCTTTCTTTTATAAGATATTTTAATTCCATTAGTTATCCATAGTTTACTTTTTCTTTTTTGAATGGATCTTTGTGATAACATTTTAGGAAAGCTGCCTTCAAATATTGACACAGTTACCACGGAATAAATTGAATTTGGCATTCGCATCTCTTTCTTTATGTATCTCATCACACGTTACCTCATTTAACTCACTCTCAAAACATTGTATACTGTTATCATTAATAAGCCTCACTCCTTTTTATGAAAGTGCCTCAGGCGTGATGAGTGCCAAACAGTTTATTTTCATTAATTGTGCATCATTACCAGTTAGTCCATTAACAGTTTCAGTCTGAGCATTGCCTACAAAAATGTTATCTATGAGTGTCCTCTTGCTGCACATGAGTTATAAAATAAGCTACTGGATTTAAACATCCAAATAATGATTCTAGTTTATTTTTCCTGTCAAGATCTTTTAAGGCATCTACACTGAATCTCCACAAACTGTTAGCTGTTTCTTTTTGTCTGAGAGGTAGCTCAATAATGCATCTTAATTTTCCACAGATGATTGAAAGATTCCTAGAGGGAATCTGTAGGCTGTTACAACTATCACAGAATTATTCTGCAGTAACAATTCATAAGCAATATTTTTGTCTTTGTGACCACCTTTTACATATTTTGCGACTCCTTTTTTTCCATTTTCGCTCTATATGAAAATGATGCTCGTTTATAATACCTCATATTTAACTTCTCCGTCCTTGTGTTTATATGCTGTTTAGAGAGACACAGAACGTCCACCACTTCAGAATTATCCACATTTTCCAGGAATACAAGAAGCTTAATTATCTTGTTTTTCAATCCTCTAACGATCTGATGAAACAAATTCAATCCTATGACGTTCTGATTAAACAAATTGATTTCATTTTTCTGAAATTGTTGCATATACTATGGTTCAGTTCTTTTCTAATTTATTTCAATACTCTCTGTCTACAGCTTGACTCTAAACTTAAAAATGTGCACCTCTGACTCCAGTAATCGCAGGGATTTCGTCTTGTGAAAGATATTCACCTAATGTTTCTTTCTGCCTCCCATTCCGGCGCAGGCCATGACGTGTGTATTCCCATCTCCGAAGTACAGTGACGTCGTAGATACGAGATCTTGTTTCAGCCACAATCAATCCGCACAATTCTTTGTTATCGCCGCTTACAGCCATGTCAACCCAGAGCTGGTTATGGCGCTGTAAAACTTCTACATACCACACAATTCAAAGTTGCCCGCCAGACTGTTTCCTGCTCCTCCTACAGCAAGTACCCGATCATCTTCATCTGCGCATAAGGCCCCTATGTTATCTGTCATCTGGCTAAGCTTGTCATTACGTTTCATGACACTTGTGGCCTGATATTCTACACCTAGCTCTTCCTGTAGCATTTGGGTTACACCTCTCCCGTGACTGCTGCTCTAGCAAGAAGAATCTTTTGTTTCTACGTGACGTTTCTACACTCCTAGTCACAAAGTAGTGTCTATGATTCTGCTGCACTCTACTTAGCTTAAAAATTGATTGAGGCTCTTCCCTTTTTGCAGAAAACAAGTCAAACTGATTACCAACCGAAATCTGAAATGTTATTTCTCAAGCTTCCTCTCTTTGCCAGTTACTTTTTACCTTCTCCCAGTTCCCATTGCCTCTTTCCCCTTCAACCTGTCTATTATAATTCTGCCTGAAGGGCACAAATCTTTCTTCCTCGTTCTACGACTTTCTTGTCTCGGCTACATAATCTATAACTCCATGGAAGTGCCTCAACTGACACTTTATTGACTTCCTCGCGGTATTCACGCCAATGAAACACCAACGCACAGTCCCGACATATTTTTCTATAGAAATTAAGCTACGACAACATCCACACAAGACGCTACTTTTACAGTAAACTAAAAACACTGCAAAAAGCTTAAAATTGTTAAAAGGTGAGTTGTACAGCTAGGTTCTAGGTGGTAGCTGGATGTGTAAAACACGAGAATGTAAACAACACACAAGTGTTCGCTGAACGTAAGTTTTAGGTAACAGTAGACACGATGTGAATGGAAATTAAAAATTATGATAGTTTCGAACGACAGTCTTAAACCGACGCTATCAATAAATTATGTAAACACTGTCACGAGTCCAAAACAACACCTAATGACTAGAGAGTGGGCTAATGTTTACGCAAGCTTGTAAAGACACCACCGAACGTCAGTTTTGAAACACAAAAGACACAGAAAGAAAGAATTCTAGATGAAACATATTTATAACACCAATCTTACACAGGCACTATCCGGAATTTACGGGAAGCACTGCAATGTATCCTAAAGCTCACAGACATATTTAGTAAAGCTATAGCATATCGTTCATAGGGGTTCGGCGGATATAGTTAACCTTAGGCATTCAAATGTAGTTGTTATTAAGTTATGTCTGTGGACGTTTAGAAACAGGAGTGTAATTTCAGTTTTATTTGATACCAACAGATATTAAGTCAATGTTATCGTTTAGTAACAGATGTAAATTTTGTTTCAGAGTTGCTGAGTTAGGCTGTCACTGACGCTTGACTCAGCTCGCAGACAAGGTATGCCGCAGAAGTTAATTAACATCCTGACCTGCGGCGGTCAACCACGAATGTTTGTTCCTTTAAAGAGAGGCTCCAGCGCACCTCTGTAGGACAGACAGTGCTCCCATGTTATCCAAACATCTGTCAAGTGTCTATGGAAAATACTTCATATTTTGATATACTAGTGGAATTTGAGCGTCTTCATTTGTCATAAAACACGGTGACAGCAGGTATTAGTCATATTTTAATTTCATTGTTCCTCAGGGAACGATAAGGAATATGTTACAGTCTGGGACCGTGGAGACAGGTTATGTTAGTAATAGATGACACTGTATATGATATGAAGTATTACAGAACACTAAATTTCCGTCCCACACGCACGAATCTACTAACAGTGCAACACTAAAGACTACTTTTAGAGTGAGGCCGCGCCCGGGAAGCACGGACTGTTGATGAACGGCCACGGCCGTTAGTGACTGAGACAACTCTAATGACAGAACGATACATCATGGACGACCAGATTCCCCACGTGTTACCTCTCACTCGAATGTATAGTGATGTGAAATTTTCGACATGACAATGTTCGTCTACAGGTCGTACCTGTCTGTGTGAACTGTCTGAATGATGTTGAGGAACACCCGTTGCCGGCAAGAACCCCAGTGCTGGTATCAAGGATATCAAGCACCACATACAGTAGATGTGGGTTAGTTTGCCTCATAAGAGGATACAAAGGCTTTATAACACCGTTTCTAGTGGAATCGCTGCACGCCTCTTGGCCACGGAGAGGGGTAGTGTGCAACCTCATACCGATAAGTACTCTCATATCCAAGTTATTCGCAAATTTGACAATTTTATAACGCTGATATACACTGAAGTGCCGAAGAAACTGGTATGGGTATGCGTATTCAAATACAGAGATATGTAGACAGGCAGAATACAGCGCTGTGTCGGCAACGCCTACTTAAGACAACAAGTGTCTGGCGCATTTGTTAGATCGGTTACTGCTGCTGCAATGGCAAGTTGTCAAGATTTAAGTGAGTTTGAACGTGGTGGCATAGTCGGCGCACGAGCGATGGGACAGAGCATCTCCGAGGTAGCGATGAAGTGGGGATATTCCCGAACTACCATTTCACGAGTGTACCGTAAATTTCACGAACCGGTAAAACATCAAATCTCGGACATCGCTTCGGCCGAAGAAAGATCCTGCAAGAACAGGACCAACGACGACTGAAGAGTATCGTTCAACGTGACAGAAGTGCAACCCTTCCGCAAATTGTTTCAGATTTCAGTGCTGGGCCATCAACAAGTGCCAGCATGCGAAACATTCAAAGAAATATCGTCGATATGGGCTCTCGGAGCCGAAGGACCGCTCGTGTACCCTTGATGACTGCACGATACAAAGCTTTACGCCTCGCCTGGGACTTGGACTGTTCATAACTGGAAACATGTTGCCTGGTAGGACGAGTCTCGTTTCAAATTGTAACGAGCGGATGGACGTGTACGGGTATGGAGACACCCTCCTGAATCTGGGGACACTGCATGTTAGCAAGGGATTTTTCAAGCTGATGGAGGCTCTGTAATGGTGTGGTGCGTGTGCAGTTAGAGTGATATCGGACCCCCGATACGTCTACATACGACTCTGACAGGTGACACGTGCGAAAGCATCCTGTCTGATCACCTGCATCCATTTACATCCATTGCGCATTCCGACAGGCTTGAGGAATTCCAGCAGTACAATGCGACACCCCAAACCTCCAGAACTGCTACAGAGGCGCTCCAGGAACATCCTTCTAAGGTTAAAAGCTGCTCAGAGGAGACCTACACCCCCTCGTACTCTTATGGATTTATGGACAGCCCTGCAGGATTTATGGTGTCATTTTCCTCCAGTACTATTTTAGACATTAGTTGAGTCCGGCACTTCTGAGTGCTCGCGGGGGCCCCACACGATATTAGGCAGGTGTACCAGTTTCTTCGTCTCTTCAGTGTAACATCACACACATTCTCTTCACGTGAACAGTCATTTCGTTTCCTCTTCGATATCTGTATGCAGTGTATGCGCAGTGATGTGTTAGAGAGGTATTCTATTCTCTTTCGATTTACTACATTATTCATGCTTCTGAATGGCTATATACTCACTCCAGCCGCTTATACCCGGAATATGACGGAATGTTGTACAGTGCGATTCCATGGTGATGTAACGAACTTTCAAGGATGATGGAAAAGGGAAAATCTATCAATGTGAGGTAAAGGACCATGGTCTGCAAACTACTGAGTCGAAAGCTATAAACAAAAATTCTTCTGATACCTCTGACAGTGAAGTACATGTGGCAGTACTGTTATTATTAAGACTGTAAGTTAGGCAATTTTCAGAGGTTTCAATGTGGAGCAAAACATGATAGCAAATTCCAGTAAATATAGTCTCTAAAATGCATACCTTAATAGCTATAAGCACTTGTATGGTGGAAGAAATATGTTTCACAGCAGCAAAGAGAACAGGTGCTCATAGTTCCTTAGATAGTGTATTTTAGGACCTTTGCTTACTAGATTTTTTTCTACCTTCCTTTGGTCCATGCTACCACCTCTGAAAGTTGCCTAACCTACACTTTTGGTGATAACAGCTAAGGTAGATGTATTCCACTATTAGAGGTACCAGAACAATTTTCGCTTATAACTTTCGACTTGTTCGTTTCCGGGGCAGGGTCCCTTACCTCAAATTGATATCTTTATCCTTCTCCTGGATTCTTGAAAGTTAGTAACATAATGATGGAATCAGCCTCTATGTGGACAAGATGTAAGAAGAGAAAATATCTGTATTACATTGGAAAAACATCGAAGTGGTAACGCGGTGTGTAAGAAAGAGTCAGTTCCTCGGTAAGGAACAGTAAACCGCAAGGAAAATTTTCTGCTAGTTGCGATTTTTAGTACAAGCTGATCCTCCAGATATAAACATGTTGCCTCAAAAAAAATCTGTGTGGAAAAGGATTGTCTACTGACTACTTGGAGACCAGCAGTTAACCAACAAAAATGACTATCAAGCTTTTCATTTACGTAGCCTACATATTTCAAGAATAATTTAAGCACACAGCCACCACTCAGAGAGATGAACGCCAGTCTCAGCATTGGATATCCACTGAGAGAAGTAAACACAGGATTCCAAATAATTCTGCGCAATTATGTGACAGAGGTTTAGTTATTGCATCATTAGTTCTCTGCACACAAAATACTTTGAAGAGTACACTTCTTGGGCAAGTGATGAATATTCTCCCATGCGATCCAATCCCATCCTCTTAAATTCTACTGTACGAGCACCTCAGCCGACCGCCTGCATCTCATGAGACACATTTTCTTGTAGATATCTATGTACAGGAAGAAATTCCTCCCAAATAGTATGGCAGCTGTAGTGAAACTTCTATGTGTATACACATTCGTCTGTCTCGACCCTACACCGTACGTTACAAGCACGTCTGCAACCAGTCATGAACAGTAATCAGCTTCACTAAGAACACTCCACACCTTCCGATTCAGCAGGAAGATGTTCGTTATGTGACATAAAATGTTTACAGCAGCTGCTTCATACTCACTCCTAATTCCACGACCCCATTTCACGTGAAACATTCATTTAAAACGGTGGCTTTATATCACCAGAGACGTTAGAAACACCGTCCCTATAATTTGAGTCACACTGTTCTCTGTATTCATTAGAAAATCTTTGTTTAGTGTCTCAAAATATGTCAAACAGGAGACTTACCAAGAAAAAGGAAGCAATTTCTCCGACTGCGGAAGCAAATCAGCCTGCCACGGGGTGTGCAACGGCTCCACCCTGAAACAGAAGGAAACGAGCTTAGAGTTGAGACGAATTCAGACGGGGGGGGGGGGGGGGGGGGGGGCAGACCAGGGAAGCAAATTTTCCGTGACATTTTTCGTAGAACCATCCCCATCTCAGTATTTACCTTATGTTACTGCTGATCAGCCGGGGATCTGAATACTGTCCTGCAGGAAGCGAGTCCAATGTCTTGATTACTCATCCCGTTCCCTCCGTGGATCTGTTCGAGCTTTCCCCTTACGTACTTCTGGCAAATCTGAAAACTATTTTATATTCCGGGCAATCTCAGCTGTTGAGATCCAAGGTGTTCGGAAGACCTCTGCTAACAGCTCGTAAAATAGTTATTTATTAAAACACAACCGGTTTCGCGACCTAAAGCCGCATCATCATCTGGTGCAATCCACACTGTAAAAAGCAAAGTACAGTGTCATCACATTTTGCGTGTATTCAAATTAATAAAGGAGTGTCCAAGATATTCTCGTAACGTGAAAAGAGCGTAAGCATACATATCGCTCCTTGTCAAAATTTACTATCCAGTGAATATCATCAATACTATGGCGAGCGAAAGATAACGAAAATGTGCTCCATTCTTTAAATTTTCCTGCATCTAAAAAGAACAAAGAAAGATATTTTGTAGTGAGCGGACACTAAAAGTCTTTAAATACGAGCCGGATTGGCGATAAAAAATTGTCGCTGCAAACATGAGCAGTCGTGGCACTATGCAAGCTTCAGATAGTGTAAGCCTGTCCAGGAAGCAACCATGATCTGGCACTTACTAGGATCAAAGAGAAAATGCGTATTTAGTGCTTGAAGAAATGTATGATGAAATAAAAGAAATTATTCAGATTGTGAAGGGAGACGAAAATTTAATAGTCATGGGTGACTGGAATTCGAGTGTAGGAAAAGGGAGAGAAGGAAATATAGTAGGTGAATATGGATTGGGGGACAGAAATGAAAGAGGAAGCCTCCTGGTAGAATTTTGCACAGAGCACAACATACTCATAACTAACACTTGGTTTAAGAATCATGAAAGAAGGTTGTATACATGGAAGAACCCTGGAGATACTAAAAGGTATCAGATAGATTATATAATGGTAAGACAGAGATTTAGGAACCAGGTTTTAAATTGTAAGACATTTCCAGGGGCAGATGTGGACTCTGACCACAATCTATTGGTTATGACCTGTAGATTAAAACTGAAGAAACTGCAAAAAGGTGGGAATTTAAGGAGATGGGACCTGGATAAACTGAAAGAACCAGAGATTGTACAGAGATTCAGGGAGAGCATAAGGGAGCAATTGACAGGAATGGGGGAAATAAATACAGTAGAAGAAGAATGGGTAGCTTTGAGGGATGAAGTAGTGAAGGCAGCAGAGGATCAAGTAGGTAAAAAGACGAGGGCTAGTAGAAATCCTTGGGTAACAGAAGAAATATTGAATTTAATTGATGAAAGGAGAAAATATAAAAATGCAGTAAGTGAAACAGGCAAAAAGGAATACAAACGTCTCAAAAATGAGATCAACAGGAAGTGCAAAATGGCTAAGCAGGGATGGCTAGAGGACAAATGTAAGGATGTAGAGGCCTATCTCACTAGGGGTAAGATAGATACCGCCTACAGGAAAATTAAAGAGACCTTTGGAGATAAGAGAACGACTTGTATGAATATCAAGAGCTCAGATGGAAACCCAGTTCTAAGCAAAGAAGGGAAAGCAGAAAGGTGGAAGGAGTATATAGAGGGTCTATACAAGGGCGATGTACTTGAGGACAATTTTATGGAAATGGAAGAGGATGTAGATGAAGATGAAATGGGAGATATGATACTGCGTGAAGAGTTTGACAGAGCACTGAAAGACCTGAGTCGAAACAAGGCCACCGGAGTAGACAATATTCCATTGGAACTACTGACGGCCGTGGGAGAGCCAGTCCTGGCAAAACTCTACCATCTGGTGAGCAAGATGTATGAAACAGGCGAAATACCCTCAGACTTCAAGAAGAATATAATAATTCCAATCCCAAAGAAAGCAGGTGTTGACAGATGTGAAAATTACCGAACTATCAGCTTAATAAGTCACAGCTGCAAAATACTAGCACGAATTCTATACAGACGAATGGAAAAACTAGTAGAAGCCAACTTCGGGGAAGATCAGTTTGGATTCCGTAGAAACACTGGAACACGTGAGGCAATACTGACCTTACGACTTATCTTAGAAGAAAGATTAAGGAAAGGCAAACCTACGTTTCTAGCATTTGTAGACTTAGAGAAAGCTTTTGACAATAAAGACTGGAAAACTCTCTTTCAAATTCTAAAGGTGGCAGGGGTAAAATACAGGGAGCGAAAAGTTATTTACAATTTGTACAGAAACCAGATGGCATTTATAAGAGTCGAGGGGCATGAAAGGGAAGCAGTGTTTGGGAAGGGAGTGAGACAGGGTTGTAGCCTCTCCCCGATGTTATTCAATCTGTATATTGAACAAGCAGTAAAGGAAACAAAAGAAAAATTCGGAGTAGGTATTAAAATTCATGGAGAAGAAATAAAAACTTTGAGGTTCGCCGATGACATTGTAATTCTGTCAGAGACAGCAAAGGACTTGGAAGAGCAGTTGAATGGAATGGACAGTGTCTTGAAAGGAGGATATAAGATGAACATCAACAAAAGCAAAACAAGGATAATGGAATGTAGTCTAATTAAGTCGGGTGATGTTGAGGGAATTAGATTAGGAAATGAGACACTTAAAGTAGTAAAGGAGTTTTGCTATTTGGGGAGCAAAATAACTGATGATGGTCGAAGTAGAGAGGATATAAAATGTAGGCTGGCAATGGCAAGGAAAGCGTTTCTGAAGAAGAGAAATTTGTTAACATCCAGTATTGATTTAAGTGTCAGGAAGTCATTTCTGAAAGTATTCGTATAGAGTGTAGCCATGTATGGAAGTGAAACATGGACGATAAATAGTTTGGACAAGAAGAGAATAGAAGCTTTCGAAATGTGGTGCTACAGAAGAATGCTGAAGATTAGATTGGTAGATCACATAACTAATGAGGAAGTATTGAATAGGATTGGGGAGAAGAGAAGTTTGTGGCACAACTTGACCAGAAGAAGGGATCGGTTGGTAGGACATGTTCTGAGGCATCAAGGGATCACCAATTTAGTACTGGAAGGCAGCGTGGAGGGTAAAAATCGTAGAGGGAGACCAAGAGATGAATACACTAAGAAGATTCAGAAGGATGTAGGTTGCCGTAGGTACTGGGAGATGAAAAAGCTTGCACAGGATAGAGTAGCATGGAGAGCTGCATCAAACCAGTCTCAGGCCTGAAGACCACAACAACAACAGTGCTTTTATCGACTTACGTGATAGCAGAATGTAAGTTAACGTCGTCGAATCTCTGAGAAGAACAGGAATACATTATCAACGTAGATGCATGATAAGAAATATAAAGAAAATTAAAAACGAAAAATCAACATATAATTGTTTTCAGTGCAAGGCTTGTTTCAAGCGATCAACGCTGTTGCTTAACATTTATGTCTAAAAAACAATTAATGACGCGAAAGATTATTTTAGATTAGGGACTGTGAGGTAAACATATCTTCAGAAACCTTCGATGTCACCTTACATTTTATTAATTTAAAACTAATTAAAACTTTCTCTAGGTGAAACGAAAATAAATTCACCCCGAACTCAGTCTCAATTATAGGCAGTACTCTGATGAGAGAAAAAACCGATTACAATCGGAAATTCTTTGGCAGAATAATGTTCTCATCGGCAAATAACATTAAGCCATGTGGTGCAACCGGTGAAAAGAATAGCCTGCGAAGCAAGGACTTGAAACTGGTAGATGGAACGCTAAGCTAGCGTCACAACAACACAGAAGTAGAATGGCCTTGGATGTTCGGAGTGGCGTGCAAAAGAGTGAATCGTGACGAAAGATAATGGAGTGCTGAGGATATGCTGAGAAAATTATCTATCAATTTCTAAAACAGAATAAAGAGGACATAGCATCGGCTTGACTATGGAATAAAAAAGTTACTGAACAAGTCTAATTTCAACAAACTGTTGAAAATGGTGAAATACTGTGGTGCAATCAATGGTAATGCTGTGTGATAGAAGGTTGAGCCGAAAACAAATTAGGGAAAGTGATAATGTAGGTCTATTACTTCACTTAATCACCTGCCCACGTTTCATCTTGAGAAAAGATCTATGCACTTAAGTGGAGCTCAACATCATCTTGAAGATCAGATTATATGAATGTGTAGAGGAAAACTTATTCAAAGAAGAATAGACACCAGAACACCTTTTCAAGATAATGATGCGAGAATTTCAGAGGTCAAGATTATTGTGCGCGCCGGCCAGAGTGGACGAGCGGTTCTAGGCGCTACAGTCTGGAACCGCGCGACACTACGGTCGCAGGTTCGAATCCTGCCTCGGGCATGGATGTGTGTGCTGTCCTTAGGTTAGTTAGGTTTAAGTAGTTCTAAGTTCTAGGGGACTGATGACCTCAGCAGTTAAGTCCCACAGTGCTCAGAGCCATTGGAACCGTTTATCGTGCGCTTTTTTTTTCCTATTTAGTCAGAATGCACCATATGAACAATTATGAAAATACATTGCGCAAGTAAGAATTTAGAAAACCAGTACTTAAAAAATCAAAACCAGTGACAACAGAGCAGACGCATTACACTTGCCATCCAGTGCCGGGATTGTAACAGACAGGAACGGTAGATAAGGTTATAACGAAAGCGCACATTACAGAACACTCTCGGATGAGCCGAAACATCACGGCCACAGTCTTTATTGAGTGACAACTGGCAGCACTGCAGGCTCGTGGAGCTGTAAGAATAATAGATAACCGGAGCAGAACGGATAGGATTTCATTCCAGCTACGTCATGGAGCCTAGTCGATCAAGACCAAAAAGATCGAATAAGAGAAAAATTCGTGCAGTCGCAAATCTTGTACAGTACTAGGAGGGAAGGCCATAAGCAACACAATAAATTTCCTGACCGGTGGTGTGTAAGTGTTGGGGGGCTGAAACATCACTTTTAACTCGTCATCAGTTTAACTCGACCTGCGTCCCTGCGTCACGGATGTCTACCTCACGTCGACCACGCTAAATTGGAAGGGGACTATGTCTCCATAGTCTGCGAGCGACGTATTGAAGCTAGGTTTCAAGGTGCGGGAACTCACCATCATCTCCCCCAGGGTACTATCTTCGTGTTGTGGATCATTCAGGATTCTCCAGAGGATGACAGCACAGCGCCCGATACCCAGGGTCGGCGTTGGGAAGAGTGCTCGTCTTTTCTCCCTGGCTCCTAGGGACTCTATTGCAGGAGCAATTTCGTTTTTATTCCATCTTTTCTTTGATAATTTGCATATCGCGACGTCTAGCGAAAAAATGAAACTGGCAAAAAATTAAACTACATTAAATTTGCTACAAAAAAGTTCCTGTTCATTTTATCTCTGGGCTTATAGTTTACGCGTTGCAGGGGATGAAAAAATAGCATATAATTATTTTCAATGGCAGATAGTTAATGTTCAGTTCTAAATGACGAGGTTTAAAAACAAATATTACTAGTTTGCAACACATTTAAGTGCAGTAGAGCCGTATTAAGGTATAAACTGTGTTATAGGGGTGCAATAGGTTGGGGTGGATGGGAGGAGAGGGTCGTGTGCTGGAAGGCAGATCCTCGGTTGCGTTCATGCATTGTCCTCCTTCGTAGATCTGACAAGACCCCAGTTTCTCTACTCCGTTACGTCACAAGAAGCAGGTACAAGGTGATTCACAAACTTATACCGACTCTTCCGCTTCTCGTCTTATGGATCACTAGCGACGCAGTGCACAAGTACGCGCGAGGGCGTTTATTTTCCACTAAGTGCGTTAACTGGAATAAGGTTTCAGTTACTAACAATACTTACGCGTATGGACAGACTCTACGTAAATCTCTGCACATTGTTCTATTCTGCTAGATGTGGAATGGATGATTCATGCTGATACTGCAGTTATAGCGTTCTTCTGGGATAGGTAAGTTCCCCACCGCAACTGTAGCTCCCCTTTCTGTTTACAGAAAAAACCATACCTCCCCGGCATTCCTTATTACGTTCTCCGACGTGATTAGACGAAACTTCACTGAGATCTTTACATTGTGGAGTTATTTTTAGCTTTTTAACTGAGTAGTGCTAAGAAAGTTTTAATGTAAAATACGGTCCTATAAACAGTGGTTTAGAAGTTTTCAAGTTGTAAGTATGATGTTGTCAGTTACTTCGAATGTGGTGACGAAAGTCACGGTATACAGATGGAGGTAGTATCGCGCGCACAAGTTATAAAAGGCCAGTGCATTGGCAGAGCTGTACTCAGGTGATTCATATGAAAAGATGTCCGATGCGATTATGGCCCCACAACGGGAATCAATAAACTTTGAACGAAGAATGGTACTTGGAGCTAGGCCCATGGGATATTCCATTTCTTAAATCGTTCATCAATTCAGTATTCAGAGACCCACGGGGTCAAGAGTGTATCGAGAATACCAAATTTTGGGTACTTCCTTCCACCAAAAATGTTCAAACGTGCGAAATCTTATGGGACTTAACTGCTAATGTCATCAGTCCCTAAGTTTACACACTACTTAACCTAAATTATCCTAAGGACAAACACACACACGCATGACCGAGGGAGGACTCGAACCTCCGCCGGGACCAGCCGCACAGTCCATGACTGACTGCAGCGCCTTTCACCAAGGAGCAAGCACTGGCCATCAGCCTTTACTGAACGACTGAGAGCAGCGGTGCTTGCGTAGAGCTGTCAGTGCTAACAGACTAGGAACACTGCGTCAAACAGCGGCAGAAATCAATGTGGAACTTAAGACGAACGTATCCATTAGGACAGTGCGGTGAAATATGGCGTTAATGGGCTGTAGCAGTGACGACCGACGATAGAGCAATTTCTAACAGCACGACATGGCCTGCTGCGCCTCTCCTGGCCTCGTGACCATATCGATTGGACTGTACGCTACTGGACAACCGTGGTCTTGCCAAAAATAAAAATGTTCAAATGTGTGTGATATCTTATGGGACTTAGCTGCTATGGCCATCAGTCCCTAAGCTTACACACTACTTAACCTAAATTATCCTAAGGACAAACACACACACCAAGGCCCGAGGGAGGACCCGAACCTCCGCCGGGACCAGCCGTGGTCTTGCCAGATGAGTCACAATTTGAGCTGGTAAGAGCTGACTGTAGCCTTCGAGTGTGGCGTAGACCCCGTGAAGCTATGGACCTAAGTTGTTACTAGGGCACTATACAACCTGGTGGTGGCTGCACAATGGTGTGGGCTAATGTTTACATGGAATGGGCTGGGTTCTCTGGTCCATGTGTACCGATCATTGACTCAAAATTGCTATGTCCAGCTACTTGGAGACCATTTGGACCCATTCTACGATGGAATTTTCATGGATGACAGCGCACTGTATCACTGGGCCACAATTGTTCGCGATTGATTTGAACATCACTCTGGAAGCAAATGATTTGGCCACGCCGATCACCAGACATGAATCCCATTTAACCTTATGCGATCATCTAGAGGTCAGCTCGTGCACAAAATGTGCCACCGGCAACTCTTTTGCAGTTATGGACGGCTATAGAGGCAGCAAGGCTCAATATTTTTGCAGAGGACTACCAACGACTTGTTGAATGCGTGCCAAGTCTAGTTGCTGCATTATGCCGGGTAAAAAGCGGTGCGACGCTATATTAGGAAGTATTCCATGACTCTCAGTGTACATACAGTACTTATGAGGTTCAATCGAAAGTTAATATGGCGTCCCACGACTCTGTGCTGAAGAGAGATGCCCTGTATGTGACGTAAGTCGCAATCTTCTATTTTATTCGTCTACGTTCAAACATACTCTCAGCAAATGTGACATGCTATATACAGGCTGTTACAAAAAGGTACGGCCAAACTTTCAGGAAACATTCCTCCCACACAAATAAAGAAGAGATAC
The DNA here is from genome assembly GCF_021461385.2 of Schistocerca piceifrons. Classification (NCBI taxonomy): domain Eukaryota; kingdom Metazoa; phylum Arthropoda; class Insecta; order Orthoptera; family Acrididae; genus Schistocerca; species Schistocerca piceifrons. Next base: position 393,382,784 of record NC_060140.1, read on the forward strand.
ACTCCTGGAAATTGAAATAAGAACACCGTGAATTCATTGTCCCAGGAAGGGGAAACTTTATTGACACATTCCTGGGGTCAGATACATCACATTATCACACTGACAGAACCACAGGCACATAGACACAGGCAACAGAGCATGCACAATGTCGGCACTAGTACAGTGTATATCTACCTTTCGCAGCAATGCAGGCTGCTATTCTCCCATGGAGACGATCGTAGAGATGCTGGATGTAGTCCTGTGGAACGGCTTGCCATGCCATTTCCACCTGGCGCGTCAGTTGGACCAACGTTCGTGCTGGACGTGCAGACCGCGTGAGACGACACTTCATCCAGTCCCAAACATGCTCAATGGGGGACAGATCCGGAGATCTTGCTGGCCAGGATAGTTGACTTACACCTTCTAGAGCACGTTGGGTGGCACGGGATACATGCGGACGTGCATTGTCCTGTTGGAACAGCAAGTTCCCTTGCCGGTCTAGGAATGGTAGAACGATGGGTTCGATGACGGTTTGGATGTACCGTGCACTATTCAGTGTCCCCTCGATGATCACCAGTGGTGTACGGCCAGTGTAGGAGATCGCTCCCCACACCATGATGCCGGGTGTTGGCCCTGTGTGCCTCGGTCGTATGCAGTCCTGATTGTGGCGCTCACCTGCACGGCGCCAAACACGCATACGACCATCACTGGCACCAAGGCAGAAGCGACTCTCATCGCTGAAGACGACACGTCTCCATTCGTCCCTCCATTCACGCCTGTCGCGACACCACTGGAGGCGGGCTGCACGATGTTGGGGCGTGAGCGGAAGACGGCCTAACGGTGTGCGGGACCGTAGCCCAGCTTCATGGAGACGGTTGCGAATGGTCCTCGCCGATACCCCAGGAGCAACAGTGTCCCTAATTTGCTGGGAAGTGGCGGTGCGGTCCCCTACGGCACTGCGTAGGATCCTGCGGTCTTGGCGTGCATCCGTGCGTCGCTGCGGTCCGGTCCCAGGTCGACGGGCATGTGCACCTTCCGCCGACCACTGGCGACAACATCGATGTACTGTGGAGACCTCACGCCCCACGTGTTGAGCAATTCGGCGGTACGTCCACCCGGCCTCCCGCATGCCCACTATACGCCCTCGCTCAAAGTCCGTCAACTGCACATACGGTTCACGTCCACGCTGTCGCGGCATGCTACCAGTGTTAAAGACTGCGATGGAGCTCCGTATGCCACGGCAAACTGGCTGACACTGACGGCGGCGATGCACATATGCTGCGCAGCTAGCGCCATTCGACGGCCAACACCGCGGTTCCTGGTGTGTCCGCTGTTCCGTGCGTGTGATCATTGCTTGTACAGCCCTCTCGCAGTGTCCGGAGCAAGTATGGTGGGTCTGACACACCGGTGTCAATGTGTTCTTTTTTCCATTTCCAGGAGTGTATTATGTGGACATGTGTCCGGAAACGCTTACTTTCCATGTTAAAGCTCACTTTATTACTTCTCTTCAAATCACATTAATCATGGAATGGAAACACACAGCAACTGAACGTACCAGCGTGACTTCAAACACTTTGTTACAGGAAATGTTCCAAATGTCCTCCGTTAGCGAGGATGCATGCATCCACCCTCCATCGCATGGAATCCCTGATGCGCTGATGCAGCCCTGGAGAATGGCGTATTGTATCACAGCCGTCCACAATACGAGCACGAAGAGTCTCTACATTTGGCACCGGGGTTGCTTTGACAAGAGCTTTCAAATGCCCCCATAAATGAAAGTCAAGAGGGTTGAGTTCAGGAGAGCGTGGAGGCCATGGAATTGGTCCGCCTCTACCAATCCATAGGTCACCAAATCTGTTGTTGAGAAGCGTACGAACACTTCGACTGAAATGTGCAGGAGCCCCATCGCACATGAACCTCATGTTGTGGCGTACTTGTAAAGGCACATGTTCTAGCAGCACAGGTAGAGTATCCCGTATGAAATCATGATAACGTGCTCCATTGAGCGTAGGTGGAAGAACATGGGGCCCAATCAAGACATCTCCAACAATGCCTGCCCAAACGTTCACAGAAAATCTGTGTTGATGACGTGATTGCACAATTGCGTGCGGATTCTCTTCAGCCCACACATGTTGATTGTAAAAATTTACAATTTTATCACGTTGGAATGAAGCCTCATCCGTAAAGAGAACATTTGCACTGAAATGAGGATTGACACATTGTTGGATGAACCATTCGCAGAAGTGTACCCGTGGATGCCAATCAGCTGCTGATAGTGCCTGCACACGCTGTACATGGTACGGAAACAACTGGTTCTCCCGTAGCACTCTCCATACAGTGACGTGGTCAACGTTACCTTGTACAGCAGCAACTTCTCTGACGCTGACATTAGGGCTATCGTCAACAGGACGAAGAATTGCCTCGTCCATTGCAGGTGTCCTCGTCGTTCTAGGTCTTCCCCAGTCGCGAGTCATAGGCTTGAATGTTCCGTGCTCCCTAAGACGCCGATTAATTGCTTCGAACGTCTTCCTGTCGGGACACCTTCGTTCTGGAAATCTGTCTCGATACAAACATCCTGCGCCACGGCCATTGCCCCGTGTTAATCCATACATCAAATGGGCATCTGCCAACTCCGCATTTGTAAACATTGCACTGGCTGCAAAACCACGTTCGTGATGAACACTAAACTGTTGATGCTACGTACTGATGTGTTTGATGCTGGTACTGTAGAGCAATGAGTCGCATATCAACACAAGCACCGAAGTCAACATTACCTTCCTTCAACTGGGCCACCTGGCGGTGAATCGAGGAAGGACAGTACATACTGACGAAACTAAAATGAGCTCTAACATGGAAATTAAGCGTTTCCGGACCCATGTCCACATAACATCTTTTCTTTATTTGTGTGTGAGGAATGTTTCCTGAAAGTTTGGCCATACCTTTTTGTAACACCCTGTATTGCTCTGCAAAGTTGGAAATGCTTACCGACGTGCTTGTTCCGCGCTATGACGTCGAAAACATGACACGCTCGATCTCAACATCCGAATGCACGGTCCATGTGCCGACAGCTTAAGGCCTGCAAGAGAAAGTGATCAGTTATTCATCTGTTACCCCGGTACACGCATAACTACATGACTCTCTTTCCGCCGGACGCGCATTAAGTGTGCCAGTACCATCTCTTACAACAGACAATAACGCCAGAGTCCGACCAACAAACTGAGCCATGTCACGAGACGGAACGGCTGTTTGCTTCCGTTGTGCGGCATTGGTCCGACCAGCAGTGTTTAATATTCGTGACGCACCTGGGAGCGCGGCGCGGCAGGGGGTTATATGCAGTTCCCGCTGGTGACTCGGCGCGGCGATAGCGGCGGCAGGTTATCACGGCAGGCGTGTTTGTTGGCTGCGGGGCGACCCCACGACCTCTCGCTATCGGAACCTCGCGGCGCCGGGCCGCCACGGCCTGTTTACTACTGCTCGGGCGAGCACTGCAAATACTGCCGCGAGTGCCGAGGAAGGCCTAATGTTCCGGCGCACGGGCTAACTGCGTGTGCGACTGTCACCCAAAAATATCGTTCCACGCCTTCGACAGCGTCTAAACCCGTCGGCACACGGACCGTGCTGTCGAACGTTAACGTTGAGCGTGCCAAGTTCAACGTCCTGCTGAACGCTCAGGAACGATGTGACTTGTGCATACGGTACGTGGGCCCCAATGTGGTATAGGCGATTGCAACGCACTCCAGCGGCAGCTGAGGGATGTTTCTAGTTCGTAAATCACATTGTTTTACTCAACGGGCGCGCTAAAATGCCCACGTTAGCCCTATTGAAATGCACATTTCCTTCATCGCCCACGAAAAGGAAAGTACCATGTCCAATCAGTAAGGACACTGGCTTATATAAGTTCCATTACAAACAGTGCGGTACAAATTTGGAATAATTCTCCCCATAAGATAAACATTATTTCATCTTTCCCACATTTTAGTAAAACCCCAAGGTCAGTCTTACTCGATCACTCTTCCTACCCAATAGCAGAATCTTTACAACATATGAGTTACGAAGCATAAAAGAAAAAGGAGCAAAATATCTTTATACAAGTAGCGCAAGCTGTTCGGTAGATTAAGCCAACCGAACAAACTTACCCCTCGATAAAAAGTGAACTTATATTTCCATAACCATAAATATTATATTATTTACCTATATTAAACTAATAATAAAGCATCAGAACCCAATAAAAACGCGAATGTTAGGAAAAAAAGTAGGAAGTGGCAAAACGCGAAATACCACCCCAAAACACAACTCAATACAGGACAGTGACGCTAGTCATTACGCTACACCAACAACATGCCGTATGTTTCTAATCATAGTGTGTTACCGAGTGCTGAAAACCTTAATCGTACAGATGTTACTAATTGAAATTTAATAATAACAAATTTTACCAAGAACAATACGTTTTGGGTGCATATTCAGTGCTTCGATGCCTTTAAATAGCCTACTCTCATAATACGCAAGTTACAATGAATCTTTTGTCCACGAATATGATGTTTCTCATTATTTTATTGGAACGAATCACACAGTTAACAATGAGTTTTCCAGTGATTCTCAATGTGCTCGTGCTCAGAAATAGCATATACACATATAGGCTTGAAATGAGTGCCAACATGGCGCCTCACAGCTCTGTACTGAAGGGAAAAGGCGTGCGTGTTACGTAGGTGGCGTTGTGCCATCTCATTGGTCAACGCTCAGAAGCACGCTCAGAATATCTGACATGGCAGATATTGCTCTGCACGTTCGGAAAGACTCCTGAACGTGCTGTTCCACGCTATGACGTCATCAACTCGGCGCGCTCAACGCTCAACGTTCGGATTCAAGGTCCGTGTGCCGACGTCTTAAGGAAGCCGTGGAAAACTCTGAGTCTTCCGAGTCTCATGTGCTGGTGACTGGTCTGTTACAATAGTCGTTCATAGTCTTACTTCGATGCCTGTTATTAGGTTTATTAGGTGCTGTTGCGGCACTAAATAATCTGGCAAAGTGGTTGGCAATTAGACTCGTATTCACTACAAGAGGAGACTAAAGCCATCGGCACACGGAGTATGCATTCGAACATCTACGTTGAGCATGCCGAGTTCAGCGCTCTGTTGAACACTGAGGAACGATGCAACTTGTACATGCGGTACTTGTTCTCAACGTCGTTTACGCCATCGCAGCGAGCTCCAGTGGCGGTGTTCGGCTGTATATGTTTAGCAAATCACACTGTTTAAGAAGTGGACGGACGTAAAAAACCTATGTTGGCTCTATTAAAATGAACATTTCCTCCCTCGTCCTTATGCTAGTCACGGTGGTATATGTAGTACACATAAGTAAAAGCTTCATTATACGTAGACGTCTTATAAGGCAAAAAGGGAAGAACCATGGCCTGTCAATGGCGACGTTAGATTATTAAAGTTTTATTACATATATCGCAATACAAATTTTCAATAGTTCTCCATGTAAAATTAAAACATTTAACCAAAATGTCAAATGTGTGTGAAATGTTATGGGATTAACTGCTAAGGTCATTAGTCCCTAAGCTTACACACTACTTAATCTAAATTATCCTAAGGACAAACACACACACCCATGCCCGAGGAAGGACTCGAACTTCCGCCGGGACTAGCCACACAGTCCATGACTGCAGCGCCTAAGTCCGCAGCTTTTGGTCGTGCGGTAGCGTTCTCGCCTCCCGCGGCCGGTTTCGATTCCCGGAGGGGCCAGGGACTTTCTCTGCCTCGTGATGACTGGGTGTTGTGTGCTTTCCTTAGGTTAGTTAGGTTTAAGTAGTTCTAAGTTCCAGGGGACTGATGACCGTAGATGTTAAGTCTCATAGTGCTCAGAGCCACTTTGCAGCACCTCTGACCGTTCGGCTAATTCCGCTCGGCAAAACATTTACTCATTCTCACTTTTTAGTAAAGTCCTAAGGTCATTCCTACTTGATCAGTGTTCCTGTTCAGCAGCACAGTCCTTACAGTATGTGAAATACAAAACTTGAAACAAGAACGTGCAAAATATCTTACTCCAAGTAGTGCAAGCTGTCTTACAGTTAAAGACACTCGAAAACTCACTCCTCAGAAAGAGGGAGATTATATGCATTGGTTATTATAGGATATTCTTCTATTATACTAATATGGAAGTATCAAACAGGAACGGCAGAGGTTGGTAAGGAAACGTATCCACATAGTGAGAAGAGAATCAGTTATACATCATATTTAACACAGCTAAACATCATATGTAACACCACTGTTGTTGTTGTTGTGATCTTCAGTCCTGAGACTGGTTTGATGCAGCTCTCCATGCTACTCTATCCTGTGCAAGCTTTTTCATCTCCCAGTACCTACTGCAACCTAGATCCTTCTGAATCTGCTTAGTGTTTTCATCTCTTGGTCTCCCCCTACGATTTTTACCCTCCACGCTGCCCTCCAATACTAAATTGGTGATCCCTTGATGCCTCAGAACATGTCCTACCAACCGATCCCTTCTTCTGGTCAAGTTGTGCCACAAACTTCTCTTCTCCCCAATCCTATTCAATACTTCCTCATTAGTTATGTGATCTACCCATCTAATCTTCAGCATTCTTCTGTAGCACCACATTTCGAAAGCTTCTATTCTCTTCTTGTCCAAACTATTTATCGTCCATGTTTCACTTCCATACATGGCTACACTCCATACGAATACTTTCAGAAATGACTTCCTGACACTTAAATCAATACTGGATGTTAACAAATTTCTCTTCTTCAGAAACGCTTTCCTTGCCATTGCCAGCCTACATTTTATATCCTCTCTACTTCGACCATCATCAGTTAATTTGCTCCCCAAATAGCAAAACTCCTTTACTACTTTAAGTGCCCCATTTCATAATCTAATTCCCTCAGCATCACCCGACTTAATTAGACTACATTCCATTATCCTTGTTTTGCTTTTGTTGACGTTCATCTCATATCCTCCTTTCAACACACTGTCCATTCCATTCAACTGTTCTTCCAAGTCCTTTGCTGTCTCTGACAGAATTACAATGTCATCGGCGAACCTCAAAGTTTTTATTTCTTCTCCATGAATTTTAATACCTACTCCGAATTTTTCTTTTGTTTCCTTTACTGCTTGCTCAATATACAGATTGAACAACATCGGGGACAGGCTACAACCCTGTCTTACTCCCTTCCCAACCACTGCTTCCCTTTCATGTCCCTCGACTCTTATAACTGCCATCTGTTTTCTGTACAAATTGTAAATAGCCTTTCGCTCCCTGTATTTTACCCCTGCCACCTTTAGAATTTGAAAGAGAGTATTCCAGTCAACGTTGTCAAAAGTTTTCTCTAAGTCTACAAATGCTAGAAACGTAGGTTTGCCTTTCCTTAATCTTTCTTCGTAGATAAGTCGTAAGGTCAGTATTGCCTCACGTGTTCCAGTGTTTCTACGGAATCCAAACTGATCTTCCCCGAGGTTGGCTTCTACTAGTTTTTCCATTCGTCTGTAAAGAATTCGTGTTAGTATTTTGCAGCTGTGACTTATTAAGCTGACAGTTCGGTAATTTTCACATCTGTCAACACCTGCTTTCTTTGGGATTGGAATTACTATATTCTTCTTGAAGTCTGAGGGTATTTCGCCTGTTTCATACATCTTGCTCACCAGATGGTAGAGTTTTGTCAGGACTGGCTCTCCCACGGCCGTCAGTAGTTCCAATGGAATATTGTCTACTCCGGGGGCCTTGTTTCGACTCAGGTCTTTCAGTGCTCTGTCAAACTCTTCACGCAGTATCGTATCTCCCATTTCATCTTCATCTACATCCTCTTCCATTTCCATAATATTGTCCTCAAGTACATCGCCCTTGTATAGACCCTCTATATACTCCTTCCACCTTTCTGCTTTCCCTTCTTTGCTTAGAACTGGGTTTCCATCTGAGCTCTTGATATTCATACAAGTCGTTCTCTTATCTCCAAAGGTCTCTTTAATTTTCCTGTAGGCGGTATCTATCTTACCCCTAGTGAGATAGGCCTCTACATCCTTACATTTGTCCTATAGCCATCCCTGCTTAGCCATTTTGCACTTCCTGTCGATCTCATTTTTGAGACGTTTGTATTCCTTTTTGCCTGTTTCACTTACTGCATTTTTATATTCTCTCCTTTCATCAATTAAATTCAATATTTCTTCTGTTACCCAAGGATTTCTACTAGCCCTCGTCATTTTACCTACTTGGTCCTCTGCTGCCTTTACTACTTCATCCCTCAAAGCTATCCATTCTTCTTCTACTGTATTTATTTCCCCCATTCCTGTCAATTGCTCCCTTATGCTCTCCCTGAATGTCTGTACAACCTCTGGTTCTTTTAGTTTATCCAGGTCCCATCTCCTTAAATTCCCACCTTTTTGCAGTTTCTTCAGTTTTAATCTACAGGTCATAACCAATAGATTGTGGTCAGAGTCCACATCTACCCCTGGAAATGTCTTACAATTTGAAACCTGGTTCCTAAATCTCTGTCTTACCATTATATAATCTATCTGATACCTTTTAGTATCTCCAGGGTTCTTCCATGTATACAACCTTCTTTCATGATTCTTAAACCAAGTGTTAGTTATGATTATGTTGTGCTCTGTGCAAAATTCTACCAGGCGGCTTCCTCTTTCATTTCTGTCCCCCAATCCATATTCACCTACTATGTTTCCTTCTCTCCCTTTTCCTACACTCGAATTCCAGTCACCCATGACTATTAAATTTTCGTCTCCCTTCACAATCTGAATAATTTCTTTTATTTCATCATACATTTCTTCAATTTCTTCGTCATCTGCACTACACTGAAACACCACTATTCTGAGTCTATTCATTACGCTACGCCAACCACGAAAGTTTTAAAACCATATTTTGGCTCTTTCCATCTCCTGAAAGCTTTAATCGTGGATGTATTATTAACTAACATTTAATTATAGTAAATTGTAGCGGTAACATTGCATTTATGAAGGATCTTCAATATTTTATTGCCTTGAAACAGCAAGTTACAAATAAATCTTTAATCGACAGTGTGACGTTTACCGTCACTTTATTACCACGAATCGTACAATTAAAGACGGGTTTTGGAGAGATCCGCAATTTTTTGGTGCTTAGGAACGGCATATCTACGTATGGGTTTCAACTGAAAGCCAAAATAGCGTCTCGCGACTCTCTACTGAAAACAGATGGCATCATGTGGCGTAGATGGCGTTCCAATACGTGTTCGTCCAAACGCACATGCAGAACTTCTAATATGTTACCCTACACGTTCGGAAACACTCCCCAACGTTCTTTCTCCACGCTGTGACGTCAGAAACACCGGACGCTCAACGCTCAGCCTTCGACTGCACGGTCAGTGTACCGTATTACACTATCAAATTTTGTTGACTAAGTTGGTTTGTCAAATATATTTGATGTAGTGTAATAGGGATTTTTTTTTCAAATGTTACCTTTCGGCAAATTTATTTGATTAAATGTAGCGCCTCGTATTTCTGAGCTTGTGGTAGCGCTAAAAATATGGAAATGCGTTTTATAATCTGGAATGAAATAACATGTTTTTCTTATTTGAGGCAGGGAGACTGAAACCAACTTTCTTTCTTAAAACGAAATTAAAATAGTCTGCACTGACAGATTTATGTAAGAAGTCAAAACCGCGAAAGACATAAGTTAAATTCGTTGTCACCACTGATGTTTATTTGTTGACTAAAAAGGGAACTAAAGAACTGTTGTTGTTTGTCAAGGACGGAAAATAAGCATAGTGCGACTCACTGATGATGCAACAGTGCTACCTGAAAGTGAATAGGGACTGACTTTTGCGTTAAATGTAATGGATCATGTGATATCTGTAGTTAAGGATATGCACATAAAGAAGAAAGAGTTACAAGCACACCGACTGAAAGTTGCAACCAGGAAACACAAAAATTCATATGTACACGCAAGACACAGAAGCAAGGACAAGGCCAAAAGGTCTTCTATAAGACTAAACTACACGTAATTTCCAAGAATGTAAAAATTGTGCCTATTTTTGAATCGGCCTATAGCGTCAAAAATTACTTGGCAAAAATTCGGATATAATCATAATCTGTTTTTTTTTTTTTAGCTTAAACGCATCAGATGACGAGTTATTTCTCATGTTAAAGGATTTTGAATGGTGCGATTACGACTCAGCTGCAGTGAACTGTATACATTACATTGCATTCGGATTTTACTATTATATGTTAACATTAGCAGAAGGTGGGACATTAATTAAATTTCGTATTCGTACGGGAAAATGAACTGCTCATTCACTGACTGACCTACGGAACCAACACTAATAAGAACAGTAATTTTTCAGTTGGTGTTATGCGGTTGCTCTGTTAATACATTCCAACCTTCTGCGGGAATTATGACGAAATATTTTACCACACTGTATTACCTCTTATAAAATTTGATTTCTTTGTAAAAGAAATTTGATAGTGTAATACCGGCCTAATTAAAGAGCTACATTCAACGCAGGACGCTAGTACAAAGATAAGAAGTTGCATGACAGTCCGGTTTGAAATCTAAAGATGAATGAGACAGCATTGTCTTTCACTAACTCCGTCTACAATATATATCGAAGACTTGTTAATAAAAACACTAGAAGTAAAGAATCAATTAGTAAGAATATGAGTCTGAAAGATCAACTGCATCAGATTTTCTGATGACATGGTACAGAGGGGGATTGCAAGAGTATAGAATGAAAATTAACACATGGGTAACTTAGGTGATGAAAGAAAGTGACGAAGCAGCTATGAAAGTGAAAGCAACAAGAGCTCAAATTAAGCAGTGTAGATAATTCAGATTTTCATGGAGCAATTGACGACTGCATGACTGAAAAAGATATAAAATTAAGAACTGTAGTGACAAAGCAAACTTTCCATAACAGATTTAATGTTTCTTATGGAGTTTCTTTCAGTGCGACTGTGAAAGCTGGTCTTTGAAAAATAATGAAGGAGAGAAAACTGAAACATTGGAGATGTGGACTTGGAGGAGGCCGGCCGGGGTCGTCGAGCGGTTCTAGGCGCTACACTCTGGAACCGCACGACCGCTACGGTCGCAGGTTAGAATCCTACCTCGGGCATGGATGTGTGTGATGTCCTTAGGTTAGTTAAGTTCGAGGAGTTCTAAGTTCTAGGGGACTGATGACCTCAGAAGTTAAGTCCCATAGTGCTCAGAGCCATTTGAACCATTTCTTGAACTTGGAGGAGAATGCATACAATCTAATGGGTCGATCAAGTGGGAAACAACGAAGTACTGAAAAGGGTAAGAAAACAAAGAACTTGCAACACATATGCTTAAATGCGAACGTAAGAGTTTGGCTTGTTATAACACCCTAACAGTTCGTATTAGAGTTGCAGGCAGACAAGTACTGTGTCAGGCACACGACGCCGAAGTCTGATACCTCAACTTGCGTCTTGTACAACTTGATTCCCACTCGCAGAAGATCGTCCCGTGGACAACGAGTTCATTAGAGAAGCGACAAAAGCTCGGACTGTTTGAAAGATGGCGAAGGAAATTGGCCATGCCCTTTCGAAAGAACTACTCTAACAGAGACTTTTATTTAGCCTACCAAAAGGTAGGCCCTAGAACTTAGAACTCCTCGAACTTAACTAACCTAAGGACATCACACACATCCATGCCCGAGGTAGGATTCTAACCTGCGACCGTAGCGGTCGTGCGGTTCCAGAGTGTAGCGCCTAGAACCGCTCGACGACTCCGGCCGGCCTCCTCCAAGTCCACATCTCCAATGTTTCAGTTTTCTCTCCTTCATTATTTTTCAAAGACCAGCTTTCACAGTCGCACTGAAAGAAACTCCATAAGAAACATTAAATCTGTTATGGAAAGTTTGCTTTGTCACTTCTTTTTCAGTCATGCAGTCGTCAATTGCTCCATGAAAATCTGAATTATCTACACTGCTTAATTTGAGCTCTTGTTGCTTTCACTTTCATAGCTGCTTCGTCACTTTCTTTCATCACCTAAGTTACCCATGTGTTAATTTTCATTCTATACTCTTGCAATCCCCCTCTGTACCATGTCATCAGAAAATCTGATGCAGTTGATCTTTCAGCCTCATATTCTTACTAATTGATTCTTTACTTCTAGTGTTTTTATTAACAAGTCTTCGATATATATTGTAGACGGAGTTAGTGAGTAGGAACGACTGCCGCCCTGTCCAGACTTTCTGGCAAGGAGAGTAGCGTAACAAAATTCATTTTATTTTTATGACAGGAGATTCAGACTATACGCAAATGCACGAATCATTTTGTAAATCACAACGATCGATCCGATTACTATTCAGAAGCCGCGCGGGGTAGCCGCGTGGTCTGTTGCGCCTTGCTACGGTTGGCGCGGCTACCCTCGTCGGAGGTTCGAGTCCTCCCTCAGGCATGGGTGTGTGTGTTGTTCTTAGCGTAAGTGAGTGTACGTTAGATTAAGTAGTGTAAACGCCTAAGGACCGATGACCTCAGCAGTTTGGTCCCATAGGAACTTAGCACAAATTTCCAAAATTTTACTATTCAGAAACCCGGTGAAAGCAATCGTCAGTTAAAGACTATCAAACAAATTTTCCACGGCAGTCAGATGTCACCGTGACCTTGCCTAACCAGAGGACTGTGGCCTCGTGTGAGCTGAGTAATTTTCCAAGATTTGATTGAAATATTCCTAATAATTTGCAATATGGTGAACACCCGAAACGTTGTTCGAGCCTCCATTTTGAATTTAAGACCACGGCTTCTTCGTGGCAGAGGGACACCAGTCTGTCCCTCCACTTTCGACCAGTTCCCGCCACTCCAGAGAACCCAACTTCGGAACCGTGAAGCACGCCTTGCGTGCTGGAACCAAACTCAGCCGTCAGCCCGCTTAGGTTGGCTATGAGCTTTTGTTGCTGCAGGCAGACGCTTACTGAGTTACGATTCTGTCGCCAACAAAACTGGCGGGAGAGGCCCTCTTGTTCGCAGTTGCTCACAGTGCTTAGTTGGAGCAGATCCATGGAGTACAGAAGCAATGAAGTTGCCGCGGTCTGTATGTCTTTGTGCTTGCCTGCTGTTCTCGGTAGCAGCCATGGACCTTATAACTATGGTTCCAACTGTTTCACATTAAAGGTAATGCAACTACGATTATTTCGATCGTGATCCATCACAAACGCGCCGATTTGCATATCGATCGGTAGGCGCGAAGTAACTATTCAAGTTTGCTCGATAGTACTTTTCACTGCACCATCGTGGGATTCAGTTTATTCTTTTGTGTGGATAATAATCAATGCTCTTTTTCTCTTAGTTTATACATGCTCTACCTCTCCCTGATCAAGTGCTGGACGAGTTAACAGAACGCTCGTTTGTATTCCGGATTGTTCCCTTTGTCTAGTCCTGCAGCAAGACATATTCTGTATCAGCTTTGTGCTATTCCTACGTGTGTAGTATCCTATATTTTAACTTAACAACCTCACATTACCATGGAACTACAAGCAATATTTTAACCTATCTGTCCCATTTCTTATCCGTTGAATTAGCGTGTTGCTACCTATATCCCTATAATTAACAATCAGAAACCCCTGCCAGAAGAGATGAGTTCCGATTCTGGTGACGGTCAAGACAGCAGAAGATTAGAAGGTAAGGTCAAATGTACCTGTTAATTGGGAATCGTAAGTCTGGCGGCCATTTGAATTTCTACCACTCCTATCGCCACGTTCGTTTTTTTTTAAAGACAACCGGCGGAGGCCGTAACATCTACACCGTGTCGGCATTTGCCTCTAGCGATTTACAGAAATCAAGGAAATGTAATTCTGGATGGCCAGATGCACGGTTGTGGTTCCGTTGATCATCTGGCTCTGTGAAACTGTTGGAGGAATGTACAGGTCTACTTTCCAGTAATGAGTACGCAAAATTATATGAGATGACAGGAGAACCAACCATACCAGATAAGGCCATGAAATGATCAGCTAACAGCCACGCCTTAGCTCATGAGAACGATATAAAATGCTACACAGTAGTAGGTTTTAAGCCATAACTCACAAGATTACTTTTTTCACCAGCCCATTTCGATATAAATGTTGCAAACTCTCGTAAACCTGGTCAAGAAAAGGAAACATATTAGATGTGAGGTATATTTAAATGAAAAAGAATCCTATCAACAGCTACCTAAGGTATGATGGAAAGACAGCAGAAAATTCGAAGGAGAAGAATGAAAATGCTGAATGAAGGAAAAAGAGGAAGACTCCAAACTACGAAGCAGTTTGCCTGGAACAGGATGATATGCAGACGGCATCTGTGTCAGGAACCTGCCAATGGGCAGAACATCATAAGATGATAACGATATGATTTCAGATCCTCATCGTCACTCCCGTTTTATGTGTACCGAATTTCCCTAGGTAGTTGTAAACAAGGGGCAGAATATTTAATAATTGGAGCACTGCACCTATTACATGGTGTGACGTCACTTAGGAGATAGCCTTGCATGCGAGTGAGCTAGTTTTTTTTTCTTTTTTTAAATACGGAAATGTTGAACACGAGTAACTCGATTAGATACTTCTACCTGACAATATGTAGTACAAACTTAAGTTTTAATAACGTCAGTAACGTATCGTGACTTGGATTCTACGAGAAGACAGATGCATTGAGGAACAGTCTGAGACACAAGCATTCAATGTACGTTTACTAATCACGGACATTAGTTCTTATATTTAAGACAAGCTCAACTTGTTGAATGGCGTCCCAGACGTTCTCAGTATGACTTAGTTCAAGCTAGCGGGACCTTGGGGGCAGGTAAAGGCACAGAATTATCACCATAGCCTTAGAATGTTCCTCAATCCATTCTGACACAATTTGGCTGGGCCAGTTTAAAGTCTCGCTACGTGCTCTTTTTATTTAAAGATGCTTTACTTCCATGTCAAATGTGAAGGTAAAGCTTAGTAAAATGTTATTTCATTAATTTAAGCAATAACGTAAGATATCCGCCTTGGTTTTTTCGAACCTACAGCCTCCCCGCAAAATAAACAGTAGCTAAAACGTTAAAACTGCCCATCGTAGTTGACTTTAGCCGTGTTTGCTTTGCGTACAATTTTAATAAGAAAATGGTTAATAAGCCGAGGTGGTTGATCCGTTAAAGAGTGTGGGAGCGTGATGGTGAATGCTGCGTCGATTCCAACCCACTTCGTTCCGAGTGGTCTCCACCGGCCAGTCTCGATGTGATTTTCACGGTTTCACCAGCGCTCTAATTATCAGCGTACTGAACTAACAGCTGTTGGCCGTTGCCCGTCGCTGACCTGTATGGACTGTCTTAAGACTAATTATAAATTATAACATCTCATGTTAGAAAGTGATATGAGTTTCGTTATAAAGTTTATTTTTCTGGTAAGAATAAAATATCGCGACAAACTCTACTGGGGTGTGCCACGGGCAAAACATCGCGACACACCATTACTAAATCCAACAGTGTTGGATGACAACCGAACACTGTATGATTCGGCGGGAGAAGACGAGAACATTGGCGTATCTCACTATGTTAAACGTTAAAGCATTCTTGAAAACCTCATAGAAACGCGTTGAAACCTAGTAGAAAAAAATATTGTGAAGATGTGCTGCGGCTGAACTCAAACTTAGTGAAAACAGCGTAAAACAGTAAATGCAGAAAAAGCGCGAACTGAGCAACATGGTCACTACCCTTAATGAAAACGAATAGTGAATAGACTTTTGGAGTATTGTGGTTGTTAGCCTGTTTTACTTATCAATCAGAGTCGTTTTGTCCTACAGTATAACAGCGAAAACTTTTTCCTCGAAAGACCGGACAGTGCGGCTATGGAGCCCCTGACATCGCAGAGCCGATACCGTGTGCTTTTTGCGCTACGTGAAAGAACCGCCTCTACAGATCTGGACTGATGATGCGGACCTTGATCTTGTTCGAAGTGCAAATGACCTACAGAGTGCTTTACGCAACAAACGGAAATCACGATCCTGTATCTTTTGCCAGTGAGAGGCGATGACGTATGAAATGCCACAACAGAAGTCCGTGGCACTTCTATCCACTATTCCAGTCTGCAATAGTGATGTCGGCCGTTGTGGCCGAGCGATTCTAGGCACTTCAGTACGGAACCACGCTGCTGCTACGGTCGCAGGTTCGAATCCTGCCTCGGGCATGGATGTGTGTGATGTCCTTAGGTTAGTTAGGTTTAAGTAGTTCTAAGTTCTAGGCGACTGATGACCTCAGGTGTTAAGTCTCATAGTGCTCAGAACCATTTTTTACAATAGTGTGGTTACCCTCGTCGTCAACAGTGCCCACAGAAGTTGAGAATAGCGGCGGCAGTTCTCTCTGAAGAGTGACGCTACTCTGGTAGTTAACAGTCGCAGACGCAACTTCACAGCTAGTACATTCTACGGAAGTCTGTTCATAGATGGTTGGCCACTGATGGGCTCGTGTAGACGATTGGAGTTGATCCCCTCAGTGTCAGTTAAGGCTTGAAGATGGTGTAGTGAGTCACCGAAACTGGTTGATACACAATAAATAACTTCAAAAGGACGGCTGTAGGTGTTTCATTGTATTGCGTCATTGATTGATAAGGTGGTGATGTCAAGTCCGGGATTTGACAGCAACAAATGTACTAATACTGCCCCATTTTGCTGTCGACAGACCCCACCAGGTGATCGGAACTTGGTGTGACGGCAACCCAGGCACGTCACGCGCCGTTCAGCTCACTGCGGCACACATACTGGGTAGTATTTTCTAATTCATTTTCTTGCGAGGGCAGTATACCAAAGAGCAACCATGTGTGCGGGATATTTAAGTTGCCTAATTACGGCAAGGGGCGTTGACATAGGTGCTGGTTATTGTTATGATAACATAATTTCTCTGACTGTATTAATATAAGGTATTGCAGACCTTTGAATTTAAAATCTGAATAGAATTTAGCATAAAACGTCCATCTGTACATCATGGTACACACAATTTATTTAATTGCCTTTGATCGCGCAGCATTTTTCGGCTATCAAATAGTCATCTTCATACTCTACAATAGAAGTAAAAGAACATACCGGTACATTACTCCCGCGCGGGATTAGCCGAGCGGTCTAGGGCGCTGCAGTCATGGACTGTGCGGCTGGTCCCGGCGGAGGTTCGAGTCCTACCTCGGGCATGGGTGTGTGTGTTTGTCCTTAGGATAATTTAGGTTAAGTAGAGTGTAAGCTTAGGGACTGATGACCTTAGCAGTTAAGTCTTAAGATTTCACACGCGTTTGAACATTTTTTTCGGCACATTACTAGTTGCTGCAGTAAGAGATTATAAACAGATGACAGAAGTTATAAAATACACAATACACCCGTCACTCTGCTGCACTGGACTAAATCATAACGTATAAAAATATAACAAGTCAGAACTGCCATTCATGTTTCAACCAATTATGTGTAGAACGCAGTTGCTTAAAATATCATTTGCACTATATGAAAGCAGGTTTCTTAAAATGTTTAATCATAAGAACAATGTATTCGTCTCGTTACAGTTTAAACTCGTCAGCACTTAACAAAATGTTCAAAAAATAAACTGTCTGAAGACGAACAAATTTTATAAATGATTAAATTTTTTAATCATGCTTTCTTATATGCAACTGAGAACAATTTAAAGAACTGCACTTTAAAACGAATGTCATTTTAATTACTTTTTATATTTTTTTGTATGGTATGAATGCATCAAAGACGTCTAGCATCGCTTTGCATCCTATGTATTACAGGCTGAATCATGCATGACAGTGTTTACTTACGTTATTTTTACATGTCATGACTTCTTTTAGTGTAGCAAAATGAGAGGTATAATCGGTTGTTCTAACTTCTGTAATCTGTTTTTAATCTCTTAATGTAGTGGCTAGTAATGTACATTCTTTTACTTCTATTGCAAAGTCTGGTGCCAGCTACTGCACAGCCGAAACCGGTAATTCTATTCAAAAACCTGCGCGATCAAGACAATAAATAGAATAACTTTGCACAATTATAATTCTCCGTACAATTCCCATCCAAAAATCCATATTATGGATATAATTGAATAGTACAGTCACCAGAAACAGTAACAGAGAGAAGGGAACACGGCAAGCTCTACGCCAACTGACTTGGAGATAGTAACACTTCGATTTCTTAGTCCCGGACGCGTCCATTGGCTAGAAGCCGACTACGGCGTGCCTAAAGACAACAAGAGGTTCCTTTGCGAGTGATGTGCATGACATTAACACTCCAGATGCGACTTGTTCACGAAAATTTGCAACAAACAGAAATGCATGGAAAGAGATAATGAATGTACAGTGAGGAGTTACAGACTCACCATCGCTCTAGCCCAACCAGGTGCGATGCTATAAAGTTGCCTATCCGACACCACCAAATCACCCAATAGCGCTACAAGCGAACATTAAATGCTCCAGTTCCTCTTCTCTCCTCCCGCCCCCCCCCCTTCCCTTAGTTTCCCTGTGGTAACGAGCTGATCAGAAGTGGGTGAATCTGATTTAAATGTTCCAGTGTGTTCACCACCCAGATTCAAGAAATTTACAACTGCTGTTGACACTGAGAACCTGCAAGAAAAACAGCGCCGAGCAAATGTCGCCGAACCCAGCTCAGTGGTCAACGACACCTGTAATACCATATAGGTAGCGTAAACCATCACATCACGCTCAAGTTGTTTTTAAGTCACCCTTCTCCATCTAGCCCTCCTAATATTCTTATCACAATAAATTAAATTAGCTTTCACTAAACGTGCTGGCATTAAACATTTGTTGTTCTCCTTTCGAGCAGCCGAATCTAACCCTAATGCCAACTGTCACAAGCCAGTGAAACACTTTCGTTCGCCACACCTAGTTTACCCAACCCGTTGCAATAGGATAGTAAGCTAAGGACAGAACATAGGCGACGCCAGCGTGCGGTAAACGCCAACAGTCTGCAACGTTCCAGCAGCTAATACTGGAAAATACTGTTATTTTGTGACGTACCAACACAGTGATCTTAATTTCTGTTTACTGCTCAGAAGAAGTTACATACAATACCTACTCCTATAAAGAAAGAGAAATTGGAATGTCGGTATCAATACTATTAGAGAATGAACATCAGTTCAGCTGTGTAACGATAGCAAGGTAATCGACCGTATTATTCACAAAACTAAAAAAAAAACAAAAAACTGATTCATGACAACAAACTGGAGACTGTAGATCCTATCCTCCTGAGACTCAATTGAATCGTTTGAAAGAAACAACAGACGAAGTGGAAATTTTCATTCTCGCAACCTACTGTAGACTTTTACCATATACACTACGATCATCAATGCAAGAGCGGTTCCTTTACAAAATAAAAACGGTGGAAGGGAAGTAGCTCTAAATGTTTATGAAGCGAGGTTTTCTCCTTCTCATCATCTTCTCGCCCTTTGGTGTGGATATTTGCCTAAGTTGACGTGACTTAGGAACTGTTTGCTAAATTTTGTACATTCAGTATATTTTAGCAACATTGTAGCGGCTATACCTCAAGAAGGAGTTATGAATCTCGGCAGATTCCAGAAGAGATTTTACTGACTGAGCTGCACCGCCTTCAAAAGAGCATATAATGACGTCTTGGACGTACCTAAGGCTCCTATAAGTACGACGTGGCGCATCTGCCATTCTGTTTCCCAGAGCTCTGAAGTGTAAACGTTCTGCGGTGCTATAGAATTTGCGTCATGACACGTTAGCGCGAATTTATGGGTGGCTGTGCTACCATAAATGGTTCTAACCATTCTAGAAGTAGATTTAGAGTGGTTCGTTTCCCAGCTAGTTACAGTATATGACGTAGCTCCGTACAGTAAAACACAACAGTCCTCCAAAACAGTGCATTCAATTAATGATTTAACATCTGCAAAATTTAGGGAAAGCTTGAAACAGTTAGAATGGGGTGAGATGTACAGGGAGCCTAATGCTAATTCACCTAACCTAATACGTTTCATGATACCTTTGTCAGTATATCTGAAAACAGTTTCCCTAAGAAAACAGTGAAACATTATAAGAAACCATTTCAAAAGCCTTGTCTTACTAAATGAATAGTAATATCTTGTAAACAGAAAAGGGAAACGTATCTTTTAGCTAGGAGGAGTAATGATTCTGAAACAGTCAAACATTGTAAAAACTACAAAACTGTATTAAGAAAAGTTGTTAAAAAATCCAGAAGTATGTGCATTATGTCTGAGAATAGCACCTCTGATAATAAAATTAAAACTATCTGGATTCTCATTAAAAGGGAAACAGGACAACCGAGAACACAGGAAGACTGTATTTCTGTCAAACTCAATGAAAAGTTTGTTAATAAAAAGTCACAGGCAGAAAATATTTTTAATAATCTTATTTTAACTATTGTAGAGAAAATAGGATCCAGCTGTTCATTACAAAATGCAAGGCTTCTATTTGGAGGAAGCAGTACCTATGCAATTTTCATAAGACTGAAATTCAACCAACCTCTCCTACTGAAATTAGGAAAATAATAAATTCACTCAAAAGTAAACGCTCACATAGAATTGACAGTATTTGCAACAGAGTACTAAAAGCTTGTTCCCAAGAGATAAGTAGAATTCTCAGCCACATATATAGTAGCCAATAGAAATAGGGCATTTTTCCAGATAGACTGTAATATGCAATTGTTAAATCATTGCATAAAATGGGGGCTATGTCTGATGCTAAGAACTACCACCAAATCTCACTTCTGACAACTTCATCCAAAATTCTTGAAAAAGTAATGTATTCAAGAGTAGCTCCACATATTTGTAAAAATGAAGTACTAAAGAGGTGTCATTTTGGTTTTCAAAAAGGCTTCTCAACATAAAATGCTATAAATGCTTTCACTGATCAAATATTAAATGCTCTGAATAACTGAACATCACCTATAGGGATTTTTTGTGATATCACAAAGGTTTTTAACTGTGTGAATCATGAAATTCTTCTAGATAAGCGTAAGTATGAGTGGGACAGTGCACAAATGGTTTATTTCATATGTAACTGGAAAAATGCAGAAGGTTGAAATTAACAGTACAGATAGTAGGCCCTTTGTCAACTTCAGTCATTTCCATATTTACATATAACTTGTGCTTTACCTTGGAGAAGGAATTGTGTAGTGTGTAAGTGTTAAGTGTGTTTTGTATGTCCTGGAAATTTAACGAAGCGAGCCTTCATTCGATTGGAATTACCGTGTTTGGTGAGTTTCGTATTTATCCTTGGTTAATACGCAAGTATGCACTTTAGATGCAGTCCGCCAACTCGAATATCCAGGAGCCTTACATATGTTTTAATAAACGTCATTAGCGAATATTTAATTTAAATTCCGCGAAGAAAATAAAACATAAACATAGTACGCGATTCTGTCACAGAAATATACATGTTTCTTCTACCTGTATTCGTCATTCGGACAGAAAGAAAAGCAGAGATAAGCAAATAAAACACGAGATTTTTGTGTCTAACCCACATATCGATGTAAACGTGAGTGGAATGAAAGCTCAAAATAGCACGATCTAAGGCTCTATGCAGGAAACTTCTAAAATATTTCAGAAAACTGGAACAAAGCAAAAGAGTTCGCATAAGCTACGTGCTGTGTAGCATTCTTTGGGAAACAAAATGGCGGATGCGCCAGCCTGCGTTTTTAGGAGCTCAAGACGTACCAGTTTAAGTTTCTGTTAACATAATTGCTACGTGACTGGATTCAGTCTGTTGTTGTTTGAAGTACGATGTAATTTAAAAAGCATTCAGTATATAAAATTCAAGAATGTCTAATGTTGGAAGTGATACCAAAGTATCGGTAAATCTTGAAGTTTCAGAAGAAGATTGGGAGATTGATATCAGTACACCAGTGCGGTACGACTTTAACAACAGTTTGTGATGATATTTCCAAGATGACTGACAGCCGCACCGTATAATCAACAAACAAGAGTCGTTGTCAGGTAGTCGTTCATGCTAAAAGGAACACGTGTTTCCTAAGAGAACAGTATTTCAAATTTGAATGCAACCAGTAGGCATATCTCGCACCACAAGACAGTATTGCGTAAGTTCTCTTTGTTCAGGAGTTTCGTGAAGGTCGCGCTTTCTTCATGTCGACATTAGTGGAAGAATCTGTTTCGCTTACTCCACACCACTATATGCTTCTTGTTTATTCTTTTGCCTATCGCTGAAGGTACGAAATTTTATTGCTGTGTGAAAACAAATGAAATTTAGAAGATTTACTGCCAGATCTTCAGACCGCTTTATGGGTTCAATTTTACGCGTAATACAGGATGTTTCAGGAGGAACACTAAACCTTTTAGCGTGTGTTAGACCGGACTAATACGAATAAAACATTCCACATAATATGTATCCAATTTTACAGGTATACGGCTGTTAGAACGCAACCCCCACAAATACTCACAGCAGGCGTTACTCCAGGACAAATCAAATGGTTCAAATGGCTCTGAGCACTATGGGACTTAACATCTTAGGTCATCAGTCCCCTAGAACTTAGAACTACTTAAACCTAACTAACCTAAGGACATCACACACATCCATGCCCGAGGCAGGATTCGAACCTGCGACCATAGCAGTCCCGCTGTTCCGGACTGCAGCGCCTAGAACCGCACGGCCACCTCGGCCGGCTAATTCAAATGATTAGGTTCCAAGTTGACTTTCATGAATTCCGCAACCACCTTGAATGCAGTTTGAAATTCTCTTGACAAGACCACGTGCAGCTCTCCCGAGGTCTTCTTGTCGTTCTTTTTTAGGGTATCACTATTCATAAACGGAACAGCCACTTAGTCTCTTGTGTTTATTTTGTAAATTTCGCATTTCGACCACCCTCACAGGAAAAAATCTGAAGGGAAAAGTTTGGTTTGTATGACGTGATAATTGGAGGTCAGAGCATGCTGGCACCTGTAATATTATTGGGATTTCGGTCGTATGAAAGCTGTGAGTACCTATGGAAAGGCATTCACCTAGCTGTGTATTAAATGATAAACTTATGAGATGAGACCTATGAATTTGTTTTATATAATTTACGTAACTGTGAAGATGCGCATCTAGCGCGAACGCTAATACACCGATTGCGCAGTCAAAGAAACATTTTATCAGAAGCTGAACTGAGCGTTTCGCTTCAATTTAAATAAAAAATATGAAGGTAAAAGACCTTTCTAGATCTTCAGATTTTATCGTACTTATTCTTGTAGTGTGAAAGCGTAAGGAAGGTCGTCTTTAAGCCATAAAAGTGAGCGGTCTGCCAGCGTGCAGATAACAGTTATTCATTAATGAAATTCAAGTAATTTATGTTCGATACTGTAAATCAGCATGTTATATTTATGAAGATGTTGAACTGTGCAAGAATTGTCTCGAAGGAAGGACAAAAGTAATGACTGTAATTTGCGACAAAAACGTGAACCAAGAAGCTAGCACAGGACAGGCTGAAATCTGATCGCACCATATAGTCAGAAAATTACTTATGTAAGTTATACTGTTTATAAATCAGCCCTAATTGCTTTTGAGAATTATTTGAATATATTTAGTGATTACCAGATTTCTTATTCTATTCTTTTCCTTTACTGATTTTTTTTTACCTCCACGTCATATTATTTAATAAATATCAAACAGCCTTTACTACAGCAAAGAATACTGCAGCATCCTGGTCGTAGACAGAAGGCCGCTCTTTGTTTTCTATATAACTCACAGCCGCGCCATTTATTAATGATTTCATTTGCAAATGCAATTTTTTTATTGTTCATTGTTAAAGGTCACTTAGGTAATTATAAAATTCATATTGATTACGTAAAGGCATCATGGTTGTTCTTTTACAAATAATAGAAGCCTTTGCGTAATCGAAAACTAGCATCCTTCTATTTAAATTGAAAAGAAATTGAAAAACATTTAATTTAATTAATTTTTTTCTTTTATCATAATAGATACCTCATCATAGTGGAAGAACAAGAACATCCTTGTAGCCAAAGAACCCTGTTCCAGTAATACAGCAACTGATTATCAAGGAAGACTAGAGAATGGGGCTCCTTAAGACGATGCTCCAACACAACGGGGTCAATCAACTGACTGTCATACGACACCACACGTAAACAGAGAAGCGTTCTTACAAATTTCTCCACAGATGCAAATCTGTTTTGCTCCGATCACCGATATGAGTCACGGCTGTTTCTCATTCCGTCAAGAGTAAAAGTGACTACATCAGTAAACAACATCTATGGGATTATTCGGTGTATGCTATTACCCAACAAAAATATCCCAGTTTACGGCCTTTGTATTCTTTGCGAAGGTGTTAAATTTGCTGCAAATGATAAGGATGGAGGCCGTGCGTACTTAATTTCTCCCTTGTTCTTGCGTTAGGAACACAGATGCATGCAGACACTCTGCATGTGTTTGTTGTAGGGATATTTTCTAGTAATTAGAAACCACACTGTTCTTTTGCACGTTCAGATGTATATATGACTGTCGAACACTTTTACTAGCCTCAAGCAGTTTAGTGAAAAGACGAGTAAACATTCATGAATCTGGTACGCATTATAGTGTCGTTTATAATATTCTCCACACACAGCAGCAATGTTTCCTTTATAAAATCCGTACACAAATAGCCTATTGCAGCACTCATCACCTGTGGAATGCTTAAATGATACAGTGAAATTGGCCAACAAATCAAAATCAATTGAAAAATTCAGTTATGTAAATCCAATAATAACTCCACAATTTTTACTTGAAAACAAAAATGACACTCGATAACTAAAGACACAGGAAGTGTAGGATTAACACTCAAGATGGAAACTTATCTCCGTGACCAAATGTATCTCTGCACCCAATAAAATTTAGACACATGTGACATGGAAAGTTTTATACAAATTACTACGATATCCCAAAATATTTATTGCTCCTTCTGAAACCCCTGCATTTCAACAAACGTGATCTTCGTCAGAAACTGCAAGAGATCTTTAACAAGCTCGCTGCGTAGACTCCAGCTAGATATTTTAGATCGTTCCTCGCAGCGCCAATCGAAACTCATTGTGTCAATCGCCAAAGTGCTGCCAACGCTGCTGCTGGCTTCTAAGTGAGAAAATCATAGAAATTAAAAAATAATTTTTCATATTTTTAATTAGAGAGTTGTCAGCATCTATTCTCCAACTACTTTAGACTCGTTCTTCAGATTTATATTTAGAATATGTATATATATATAGTATATGTTATCCATTATGAAGTGGTTGTTGAAAACTTGACAAAAGTATGAATGCCTTGGACCTTCAAAATTTATAAGAAAGCTACAATGACCAACACTACAACTCCTGCAACATCATGGCATATATCCATTAGCAAACAAACAACATTCACGTCAGTATCGCTTTCGACGAAAAAATCCTAGACCCAAGTATAAGTGCAACATAAAATAAATATAGGGAAACTGGTAGCAAGTGCCAGTGGTTGTGTTAATACTGTGAAACGTAACAAGAGAATAAAGTACAAAGAGGAGAAAGATACAGATACAGAGAAAAAATGGAAGTACATCTATATCTAGCATCCATACACTGAAAATATGTCGTAAATCATTGCAAATTACTTCAGAAAAGTTGCAATTTTTGTATTAATAAACTTGCTAATACATGATATGAACCGTGATCTTTATCCAATTCCAGTTTCTATAATAACAAAATAACATATATCTATGCCTAAAAGGCTGAGGTCTGCATACCGGCTTTACAGAGCGCGCAAGAGCGTACAATCACGTCAGAATCACTTGAGTAATAAGCATGTGCATACGCAACATACAACACCCAATGGGAAAAAAGAGCACAGAGTGTAGAAGCGGTTGTCAAAAGCTCTAGGATCAAATCACTGGCAAAAACAATAACAGTAAGTAAAATTTCCGCAAGCGCTACAAAAAGTCATGAGTCCATTCCCCTCTCGCATAGACATACATCGTCTATAGAGAAGAGATAAGAAAACTATCTACGTTATACAGTTATATGTGGTTTGCCACTGTGCACGATATTGCCAAATCCCAAGTTGAAACACCTCGAAGAAGGTACAGAAGCGCTCCTATCTGCAGCGAATGGCTTATGCAGCCAATCCCATAAATTCAAAGTGTTTCTTCCGAAAGTGCTGACAGGTTTCCTCGCCGATAGTAACAACAGGCCTGTCTCCACCTCGTTCCTTGCCCTGCTTAAAATACAGCACATCACCCAAATAAGCTTTACGCAACCAGCCACCTCAACTTTGCTGAAAGGCTGTTCGCGATTTTCTCTACCTAGATCGATCGTATTCACTTATTAGCCGAATAACTTTGTGTGTCAGCTGAACATGTATCCGATAGTACCACTGCACGCAGATGCAAAAGACTGCAAAAAACTTGTCTGTTTATCTAGCGGCTATCAACAAGCCTCACACTTTAAAACTACAGTAAAATATCTATCTGCCTCGCATCTTTCAAATCGAAGTCGATGTTAGTCTGAATAAACAGAAGATGCGACTCGCCCAGCATTTAATCTACTGATTTGTTCAAGTTCATTGCTCCCAGTATAGTACAGATACAGATCTTGATTCATCTGTCATTTACAAAATTACCTGCAAACAACGCAAATTTAAGGTCAAACAGGCAAATATTTCAGAATTCGATTTATAGAATATTTAGATTGCTGCAGACTGGATAAATGTAACAATTCAGATGTGGCTACACACATTAAAGACGCAGGTCACCTTTTGGAAGTCGAAGACAATCTTGATATTTTGCACACACTCGGTAACAAGCAAGAGAATGGATATCATGAAAGAAACGAAAATTCTCATTCGTAATACAAAATACGGACATAAAATTCTTAATGAAAAACCGAATTCAAGAACACAAAATTCTTCAGCAGTGTTAAGCCAGTTCAGTAGTCCTGAACCAGTTCTAATGCAATAAATTAAAGATGAGCCAACGTGAAACAAACGACTACAAGACTGTCAGTATCGCGATTATTTACAAACTAGAAGTCTACCATATTGTGTTAAGTATATGGTGTTTATATGTGTGTAGAAAAATTGGTGCAGTGCCTTACATCGCAAAATAGTGCCAAAATGAATAGTGCAGTAGAGTGATGTCTCACAACGCCTCCACTAGTATACCAATGATGTAAACAAAGCTCTGGAACGCCAAAGCCGTAAAAGAAAAACTGTCAAATGAAATTGTGTATTAGATGGTTTTCGCACCATAACAACTAATGAAAAACTACCTGCACGGCGCACATGCTGTGGTGTCATTTGTAATAAACAACGACATACAGCTCCATAACAGCAGAATCCATTACTGGGCAACCATTGCTCTCCCCCTTCCTCCCTCCAAATACCACAACAGCCACACTGGCAGCGAACATTAAACGAAAAGTCAGGGTGTTTATTCCAGCATTACTGGTGACCAAACTCTGCCCTTTCTTCTATATCGCTACACCTCCACCCAGTCTTCTGGTAGGACAACACAGTTGTGTTCACTGCCAAGCATGCATACGAGGGGTGTTCAGTAAATAGTGTCAGTAAATAGTGCAACACTTTTTCTTCTGACAACAGGTTGGTTTTATTCAAGAGTCAAACACATCATATTATTCCCCACTCTTTTGGTGACAAAACCCTATTTTTCAACATACTCTCCGTTCAACGCAACGGCGTTGGACCACCTTGCTGGGAGGGCCTTATGCCTGCATAGTACCACTCTACTGGTCGACTTCGGAGCCAACGTCTTGCTGCATCAGTAACGACCCAATCATCCACGTACTGCTTCCGCGGACTGCATCCTTCATTGGGCCAAACAGATGGAATTCGGAAGGTGTGAGATCCAGGTCGGTGCAGATCTCCTCTCGGCGAGTTCACTTGTGTGAGGCCCTGCGTTGTCACGGAGATGGAGAAGTTCCGTTTGCATTTTGTGGCGTCGAACACGCTGAAGTCGTTTCGGTAATTTCCTGAGGCTAGTACAATACACTTCAGAGTTGGTCGTTACACCATGAGGAAAGACATTAAATAGAATAATCCCATGAGAGTTCCAGGAGGCCGTCGCTATGACTTTACTGGCTGAGGGCGCCGCTGTGAACTTTTTCTTCGGAGGGGAGGCTGTTTGACACCACGTCATGGACTGATGATTTGTTTCCGGTTATAAGTGGTGAATCCATGTTTCATCGCCTGTGACGATGTCGGGCAAAATATTGTCACGATCAGCCTGGTAAATCGTAAGCAATTCCGCACAGGCGGTCCTTCGTTGCTCTTCTGTTAGGTGGCGAGAAACCCGAGGGTACGTACTTATGAGTACCCCAATTGGTAGACCAGTGTGTCAGTACTATCAACAAGACGTCCACTCTAGCAGCGAGGTGTGTGTTTGTGATCCATCGATCACCTCGAAAGAGACTGTCCGCACGTTCCAACATTGCAGTAGTTATAATAGTATTTGGCCGGCCGGTCCGCGTGAGATCGCGCCAGTTTTCGCGACCTTGTCGCGATAATGACACAAGCCTCACCCACAGATTCAACATGTTTTTTTTCACTGGCAGGTCTCCATAGATATTCTGCAAGAGCCTATGAATACAGAGGGGTTGATAGTTAATACCTTTGGAAAAACTGACATATTGTTGTTATTTTTGGTGATAATGTAGCGCATTGTTTTCTCAGCAATCTTAGAGCGCGTTTTCAAGCAGATGACAGTGCGGTAGTGAATGAAGTAAGATTATCGTTTGAGCAATGCAAGGCCATATTGATGTGGTACTGGAAGTACGAAAAATAATGGAGGATATTGATGTGGTACTGGAAGTACGAAAAATAATGGAGGTACAATGGCAATAGCTTAATGTGTACGGATATCAGCCACCAACACTTATAACAATTTATCGTATTCGGGGTAAGTTTGCAGCCTGGGGTACTGTTCAGGATGTGCAGAAGGACGGGTCTGGCCGACGGGGAACATCAAAAAGTTAAGAGTGTACAGTCCAGGATCGCTGCACGCTATGAACGAGGATAACCCTAGTCGAAGGATGAAGTACTACGAGTGGTTTGAAGTCATACTTCGCGAGGATTAACGGTTCGCAGGGATGGTCTGGTCTGACGAAGGAACGTTACTGTAAACCGCCACAACTGCGTGTAATGGGCTCCTGAAAATCCTCACGTTCCAGTGCACAAACATGTTAATCTACCTGGTGTCAATGTGTGGTATGGTCTGTCATCGCGTGGTTTGATTGGCCCAGTCTTCTTTGAACGTACTTAACTGGTGAGGTGTATCTTCATATGCTGCAAACATCGATTTTACCCGCCATCCGAGAGGCGTTTGGAAATGAAAGATTTTACCTACATAAAGATGGGGCTCCGCCTCACTACCACAGAGATGTCAAAGCCTACTTGGATGAAAATCTACCTGGGCGATGGATAGGTCGAAGAGAGCTGTTGACTACCCACCGCTGTCTCTAGACCTTACACGTCTTGACTTCTAACTACGCAGTATCTTGAAAAATGAAGTTTATTAACAGAAGCCAGCTACAGTGAATGAGCTACGAGAAACCATCGAGGCATCCTGTAAAGCTGTCTCACGGGCAACACTGACAGTAGTAGTTCCGTCAACAGTTGTTTGGTTGCTAATGGGTGTCATTTTTAACATACAAAACAACTTTCTCCCCATGCAAGAACTGCTCTGATATGTCATTTTGTTCCATTAATATTGACTGCCAATAGTGTCTACACTTTTCTGGACTCCTCTGTATCTGAAATACTCTGGTTATTCTCCAAAAGAAACTCATTCACAGCTCTCTGCTTGGAACGTACCTCCATATTGCGCCAGCACCTGTCGGAACTCCTTGAAAAGTATAGGGGCTGAAGCAGGAATCTTCCGCGATGTCCCACAACAAAATTCGCAATTTGTCAACCTAAATTGTCTGAGAAAAAGATGTGTTGCATTACTTATTGGACGCCCCTCGTACATTTCTGGCTTGAAGAATACTCCGGTACCCTACCGCACCTCGACCTGACGGCTAAATCATCAGAGTTTAATGCCATAGGAAATATCTAAGAGTGTTAGGAACAGCGAGAGAAACATAGGCACTCACCGCCCAGTAATTTGGTACCTCTGCAGGATCTACTATGAGTGGCTGCAGCTGCAAGTGGCATATTTGAATAAACTATCAACTCTTTTCATCTCCAAATTCAAACCACTATGAAAGCTACAGGTAACGTTACAACTTATTAGCCCAATGTAACCTGCCTGTGAGTAATTCCTTTCTGTTCAATGCACTATATCCCAAACAACAGCAGCACTATCACACTGCTTTTGTGATATACTGTTTTACCCATGCGCTTCTGACGAATTCTAGCAATTAAGAACATACTACTTGGTTCACTTTGATATGAAGTCCTTAGATAAATCTGTCATATCTGTCAGCGCCTCACCTATGGCCCTGCGTTCGTAACTAGGCGAAGGTGCAGAAACGTAAAAGGGACATTTGTATGTTTACGAGGTGCGTGCGGTAAATGCGAAAAAGTTTACTATGGCGATGCTATTGTCAAATACGTCCAAACAGGACCGACGTGCTGTTATTCTTTTCTTGGCTGCCGAAGGACAAAAAAGTGTGTGAAATCGTATGGGACTTAACTGCTAAGGTCATCAGTCCCTAAGCTTACATACTAATTAACCTAAATTATCCTAAGGACAAACACACACACCCATGCCCGATGGAGGACTCGAACATCCGCCGGGTCCAGCCGCACAGTCCGTGACTTCAGCGCCCTCAGACCGCTCGGCTAACCCCGAGCGGCGCAGAAGGAAAAACACGGACACCCGTCGGAGAATGAAGAATGTGTGTGGGGCAGCATGTCTGTCGAAAGCCACCGTTGTCAAATGGTGCTCCAAGTGTCGTGCTGGTTGCGATTCACACAAAATTCTAGTCGATCTGGGAGGCCAGCTTCATCCATTACTGACAATAAATGAAGTGGGTGACGCTCGAGCACCCGCCCCATATAACTGATCCCACCTCATGCCATTACCACTTCTCTGCTACTTTAAAAAGGGCCTTCAAGCGTCGACGATTCCGTCGGACGAGGATGTGCAGTAGACGTATACGGACTTCTTCACGCAGCAAGACATGGTTATCGTCAGTCTGCCGAGTTTGCCTGATTGACATATCGAAGGACTGTAAGGCCTTGGAACGGAAACTTTTTGATCGCTTTTTAGATATCAATGTAACTGCGTACAGAGTTTAATTTTAAGTGTCGCTTAATTTTGGTCCTTTCTGTCTCAGAAGTTAGCTGTGGATCACAGAACCGTGGTACACCATAAGCGTCGTAAGGAGAGCTTTCGCGCATCTTCATTTTTTGGTCCATGCACATTATAGTCTAATGGTGGGCTTTATAAGCAGTAACTTGCTGTATTTTAGTTGCCAGCGCTTTTATTTCCACTGGATGTATGGCGCTATAAGGCCACACAGATTATTTAAGAGAGAACTTAAGTAATTTTATGAATCATGTTCACGCAGCCACAGCTATCATTGTGCCTTCGATTACTATCATAGGTCCTATGGAAGTGTGCTTAAATGTCCTGCACAGAAAATATTACTCCCAATGGCCTGTATCCATGGCGCGTTGTATGTTTCGAGCAGCAATTCACCTCTATGACGTCATCTGCCGTCACCTTTTTCTATCTACTGTAACGTGATCCAGACGACCAGGTGGCCAGTTTACAGTGATCCACGGTCCAATCTCGATTATACAGCGTTCTTTGCAGTCGTAACTGATGATATCGTTTGGTCAACAAGAGAGAAGGTAGCGATTATCAGCTACAGAGACCAATGTACAACAATGAGTGCTGAGATATATTCTGCGAAACACTTGAACCTGGGCCACCAGTGTACTCTATCATGATATTTGTCACAGATCGCAGCCTTTCCAGCTTTACAGAGCGGATAAGATTGGACCTCCACGTTCTGTGATGCACCGTGTACGTCCAACTACCGTGTTTTCGCCACCCGTCAACCTCTCTGCATATACGGTAACGACAGAACGTCGCGAACTGCTACGTCCTAGAGGGCGAGCCTTAACAACCTGCCCTTTGTCACAGTCGCTTATGTAAGTGGTTTCCCCACATGCGGCCCGTACCGTATCTACAGTGACTCCCCATTCGTCTCCGCTCCCCTAACTGCGTCGCTTGCGAGATGCCACTAGGCAGTCTTAGTGCTGTAGTTATATAAAAATTTGGATCACTCGCTATTGCTAATGTCGACTAATTATTCTGCCCTTAATTGCTACAAGCCCACATAGCTTAAAAGAAGTAATCAAATGAAAATCGCCCGCGTGCCAAAATGGCACCACGTAATGGTTCCATTCCAAATTAATCACCACACCAGTTAAGATATTTACTCACTGTCTCTGTAAGTCCATCTTGAGTGCAGATGGTTGCGGGATCTCGGCTGTTGAATACAAAATTCATTTCACCGCCCTTCAACTTCTCTCCACATATGCTCACGACAGAACGACGCGAACGGTGGTTACCGAACTGCTACGTTCATTTCAACTGTCTAAATTTCCTATGGCTAAGCAGGGATGGCTATAGGACAAATGTAAGGATGTAGAGGCTTATGTCAATAGGGGTAAGACAGATACTGCCTACAGGAAAATTAGAGAGACCTTTGGAGAAAAGAGAGCCACTTGTATGAATATCAAGAGCTCAGATGAAAACCCAGTTCAAAGCAAAGAAGGGAAAGCAGAAAGGTTTAAGGAGTATATAGAGGGTCTCTACAAGGGTGATGTACTTGAGGACAATATTATAGAAATGGATGAGAATGTAGACGAAGATGAAATAGGAGATATGATACTGCGAGAACAGTTTGACAGAGCACTGAAAGACCTGAGTCGAAACAAGGCACCGGGAGTAGACAACATTCCATTGGAACTACTGACGGCCTTGGGAGAGCCAGTCCTGACAAAACTCTACCATCTGGTGAGCAAGTTGTATGAGACAGGCGAAATACCCTCAGACTTCAAGAAGAATATAATAATTCCAATCACAAAGAAAACAGGTGTTCACAGATGCGAAAATTACCGAACTATCAGTTTAATAAGTCACAGCTGCAAAATACTAACGCGAATTCTTCACAGACGAATGGAAAAACTGGTAGAAGCCGCCTCGGGGAAGATCAGTTTGGATTCCATAGAATTGTTGGAACACGTGAGGAAATTCTGACCCTACGACTTATCTTACAAAATAGATTAAGGAAAGGCAAACCTACGTTTCTAGCATTTGTAGACTTAGAGAAAGCTTTTGACAATGTTGACTGGAATACTCTCTTTCAAATTCTAAAGGTGGCAGTGGTAAAATACAAGGAGTGAACGGCTATTTACAGTTTGTACAGAAACCAGATGGCAGTTATAAGAGCCGAGGCTCTGAGCACTATTGGACTTAACTTCTAAGGTCATCAGTCCCCTAGAACTTAGAACTACTTAAACCTAACTAACCTAAGTACATCACACACACCCATGCCCGAGGCAGGATTCGAACCTGCGACCGTAGCAGTCGCGTGTTTTCAGATTGAAGCGCCTAGAACCGCTCGGCGATGGGTAGATCACATAACTAATGAGGAGGTATTGAATAGAATTGGGGAGAAGAGGAGTTTGTGGCACAAATTGACAAGAAGAAGGGACCGGTTGATAGGACATGTTCTGAGGCATCAAGGGATCACAAATTTAGCATTGGAGGGCAGCGTGGAGGGTAAAAACCGTAGAGGGAGACCAAGAGATGAATACACTAAGCAGATTCAGAAGGATGTAGGTTGCAGTAAGTACTGGGAGACGAAGAAGGTTGCACAGGATAGAGTAGCATGGAGAGCTGCTTCAAACCAGTCTCAGGACTTGACACAGCGATGCCTTGGATCATCAGTTGTTGGCTATTGATGATCGAAGGGCTCGCTGTGTCAAGTACAAATCCACGAATACCAGTCACTGAATGCCCGCCTCTATTTTGACTGGACCAGAGGTGGGATTCTTCCTCCACGTCGGTCAGGGGGCCAGAAAGTAGCGTAATGTAGCGCCCAATCTATTTGCTCAAATAAAATAACAACTGGAAATTTAGACGGCAGAAAGGTGTTTCGTTTCTGCATTTTTCTTTTCTATTTATGCCACTGGGACTTGAGACGATCAGTTCCTGTTTCGTATAAAGTGATCGGCCGCTGACGGATCCGCAATCAAATCCATTCTGGCAGCTCCTCATCCAACTGAAATCGACGCCCACGCGTGTCTTTTTCAGGCCGCCAAGGATGTGAAATTCATTCGGTGAAAGACCCAGGCTGTACGGTAGATGTTACAGTTTATCCCAACCAAATGGATGAAGTGAAGTTTTCGTCCGATAGGCAGTATGGAGGCTGGCGTTATCGTGTAACAATATGATTCCATCCGACAGCATCTCTGGCTTTCGTCTTTATGGTGCGTTGCAATTTCTGCAGAATGTCTTCAAAGCGCTGCGCACTGATTGTGGTTCCCCGCTCGAGGAAATCTACGAGCACAGATCTCCTACAGTCCAAAGAGGTCATCACGGCCTTTCCGAAATTTGTGCGAGCAGTTTTGGACTCCTTTGGCAGGGGAGACGTGGGATGTTTATATTGTCGGCTATGCCGTTTGTCCTACAGCGCCCACTCTGAGCGTGACACGACAAGCTGCCGACCGATCTGTGCTTCACCCTGTGTCGATGCTATGCGCAGGGCATGAGGTCAAAACACCGCTCTCCTGTCCATTTTGCAGAGTTTCCGGACCGTGCAGCCGTTACTACTCGGTAAGTTGCCCCTCAATTAGCATAACGAAGCTGAGTGTACCCCGCACTTTTCCTCATACCAAGGAAAATTCCTTGGCAGCACCCGAAATCGAACGCGGGACCTCTGCATGGCAGCCATCTACGCTGAACACTCAGCAATGTAGTCGGACAGTAACAGTAGCAGTGGTAGTAGTAGTAGTAGTAGTAGTAGTACAAAGGAATACTCTTTTGTAACTCTAGTATGTCTTCAGTTGTAACAATTAATATTTACGTAATCAATATGCAAAAATGTAGGGGATTACATGATTTTAGTTTTCAGGGTCTTTATCGTACCAACATCATCTTCTGTGGTCATTACACTAAACATTCCATTCAGCTGCTCTCGAAATTCGTGTTCGCCTTGACTGAGAATAGCAATGTCATCAGCAAATTTTATTGTTGATATCCTTTGACGATATTTCCTTTATTTCCGTCGTTTTTCCTTCGATGTGAAAATCTAACATTGGTGGGAAGGGTAGTACCCTTGCCTCAGACGCTTGTAGGGCCTCTTACACCCTTTTTCAGCATACTTTCATGGTCTTCCATTATTATCCTGCCCTCTTTATTCTTATACTATTGAATATTACTCGCTTTTCTCCATAGCTTAGTCATGTTTTCCTGATAATTTCGAACATCTTGCACCAGTTTGCAATGTCAAACGAGTTTTCTAATCGTCGTTACATTGTCAAGCGCATCGTCAGAATTGTATCTCTGATGCCTTCATCTTTCCGAAACCCAAAATTACCATCGTCTAACACACATCAAATTTGTTTTCTGTGTTCTAGTGAGCAACTTGCATGCATAACATGTTAAGGGGTTGCGCAATAGTTCTCACAGTTATCTGCGCTTGCTGTCTTTGGTATTGCGTGAATGATATTTTTTCGAAATTCAGAGGTTATCTGTCCACTCTCATACATTCTACACACCGTCTTTTGCAATCGTTTGGTTTCCACTTCCCGCAATGATTGAGATTTTTTTTACTTCGTTCTTTCGTCGATCAGTTAACGTATTTATTCTGTTAGGCAAGGTGTCTTCGCATTTATATTCCTTGTGACAATGATCGTCTGTCCTACATCTGTGATCGCCGTTTTTAGAGATGTACCTTTCTCTCCAACTGAAGTTCCTTTCGTGGTACAAATTATCGCGGTAACTACAGCCTTGCAGAACAGGAAAGGAAACTTCATCGTTCCTGAATCCTTTACTATCGCATTTATTTCGACGTCGATTCTTGCGGGTGGTTATCTTAAACTTCAGCTTACTCTATTAAATTACGTTCGAAGTGTATATTTGCTCCTCGGTACATTCGGATCACAGTCTGACCATGATGTAATCCAGCAGGAATCTTTCCGTATCTCCAGGCCTTTCCCAAGTACACCTCCTCCTCTTGTAATTTCTGAACATTGTACTGGCTATTATTAGCTGAAATTTACTGCAGAACTTAGCCTTTCTCCTATTTCATTCCTACTGTCGAAGCCCATATTCTCTCTTAACTGTCTCTTCTGTTCCTTCCCCTACTACTGCGTTCCAGTCCTCCATGATTATGTACTTATAACAGCGCACACTCCGTTGCAGGGTGAAAATCTCATTGTGGATACTTATCACCTGCCTTTACATTCTGAATCTTCTCAAATACTCTCTCTAGGATCTTCATCTTCTACTTGTGACGTAGGCAGATATACCTGAACTACTATTTTTGCCATTGGTTCGATATCGTTGCTGGTCAGAAGAATCCCATCGCTGAACTCTTCACAGTAAGTCTCTGCCCAATCCTTCTATTCATAACGAATCCAACCCTCATTTCTGCCACTGTTGATGTTACCGCATGCCTTCTGACCAGAAATTCGTCTCTTCTTTCCACTTATCTCAATAGCCCCACTAGATGTAGACTGAGCCTTAGCATTTACCTTTTCAAATTTTCTAGCTCCTCTATCACGTCATATTTCTGACGTTCCACGATCCGACTCGTAGAATGTTACCCTTTGGTCGGTTACTATTTGTCCAATGTCTTGTGTATATGCATTACGTGTCACTGATGCATTGGTTTCCTTTGCCTTCGGCATCAACATGCCGCTGGCAGTTGATCACTACTGATTCTTCCGCCTTTTAAGGGCAGTTTTCCACCCCATGGGCAAGAGATTATTTATTTATTCCACTTGAGCCTTTTACCTATAATTTAAACTCAAACTGTATTGATTTTTATACAAATTATGCCATATAAGTTAGTACTTAATATTATCCTACACAATACTGTCTCCCATTATTTCTACTATTAATACTGTCTCCGCATTATTTCTATTATTAATAGTTATAATAATTAAAAAGACACTATTTCTGGTATGAATAAAAATTACACATATTATCAAATCCATGTCTACTACTACTATAACAACTTCAGTTCTTTTTAACAACGCACTCCATCACTCCCAGGTCCACAAGCATGCCCAGCCGGTTCCCTAGGCATTTGGCGAGCGTTGTATTTGCCTCTGTCTCATGGGAAAGAGGCTGCCCTGAACCTTTGTCCGCTCTTTCGCCCTCACTGACAAGTTTGTTAGCAGAATTAGCTGACTTCCAATGTCGGGAATCTTCGTTTGCCATTGCAGAAAACATTTGATCGAAATTTAAGAACTGTCCCTGATCGCGAACGTGTCTATTCCTTTAGATATATCAGCTGATTGCTGTCCTCGAGACGCTCGTCCTTGTTGGTCCTGTTACACTGTGTGATCAAAAGTATCCAGATACCTGGCTGAAAATGTCTTACAAGGTCGTGGCGCCCTCCATCGGTAATGCTCGAATTAAATATGGTGTTGGCCCACCCTTAGCCTTGATGACAGTTTCCACTCTCTCAGGCATACGTTCAATCAGGTGTTTGAAGGTTTCTTGGGGAATAGCAGCCCATTCTTCACGGAGTGCTGCGCCAAGGAGAGGTATCGATGTCAGTCGGTGAGGCCTGGCACGAAGTCGGCATTCCAAAGCATCCCAAAGGTGTTCTATAGGATCTATAGGATTCAGGTCAGGACTCTGTGCAGGCCAGTCGATTACAGGGGTGTTATTGTCGTGTAACCATTCCACCACAGGCCGTGCATTATGAACAGGTGCTCGATCGTGTTGAACGATGCAGTCGTCATCCCCGATTTGCTCTTCAACAGCGGGAAGCAAGGAGGTGCTTACAGCATCAGTGTAGGCCTGTGCTGTGATAGTGCCACGTAAAACAACAAGAGGTGCAAGCCCCCTCCACAAAAAACACGACCACACCATAACACCACCGCCTCCGAACCTTACTGTTGGCACTACACACGCTGGCAGCTGACGTTCCCCTGGCATTCACCATACCCACACCCTGACATCGGATCGCCACATTGTGATTCCTCTCCCCACACAACGTTTTTCCACTGTGTCAGTCAACAGACGAGATCGGCCTGTACGATTTTGTGTTGTACGTGTCCCTCCACGTTTCCACTTCACTGTCACATCGGAAACAGTGGACCTGGGGATGCTTAGGGGTGTGGAAATATGGTGTACAGACGTATAACACAAGTGACATCCAATCAAAAAAATGTTCAAATGTGTGTGAAATTCTATGGGATTTAACTGATAAGGTCATCAGTCCCTAAGCATACACACCACTTAACCTAAATTATCCCAAGGACCGACACACACACCCATGCCCGAGGGAGGACTCGAATCTCCGCCGGTACCAGCCGCACAGTCCACGACTGCAGCGCCCTAGACCACTCGGCCAATCGCGCGCGGTGACACCCAATCACCTGACCATGTTCTAAGTCCGTGAATTCCTCGGAGCCCCCACTGTGCTCTATCACGATGTCTAATGACTGATGAGGTCGATGATATGGAGTGCCTGGCAGTAGGTGGCAGCACAATGCACCTAATATGAAAAGAGTATATTTTTGGGGTGTCCAGATACTTTTTATCTCATAGTGAATTTTCTAAAATGTTCTACCTACCTCTTTTCTAATATCTTCTATCCTTCTCGCGTTTCCTTATCTCTTGGAATGAAAAAAAAATTCCTACATCTGTCTTCCATCAATGAACCTGCGTACGTGTGTGAGTCACCTAAATTGGATGTTCATTACAATCGCACTGTTCCTTGATGCATTCGTTTCTCTGTTACTGCCATTGTTAGTTTGACGTCTTTTGGTTTTTGTATCAAACAGCAGTCCCTCACGCCATATATCAAATATAGGAATACGTACCGATTCTAGAACTTGCTTTTTCAAACCGACAAGAATCTTAGAAACCGAATCACTCCTGATAGTTTTTTTCTGCCTATTTTATTTGTTGCGTAAACACTACATAACAGTAGCATTAGTCGGAGATTTTCTCCGTTCAGGGACTGGGTGTTGTGTTGTCCTAATCTTCCTCGTTTCATCCCCAACGCTGAAGTGGCGTCAAATCGAAAGACTTGCGCCCGGTGAACGGTCTACCCAAAGGGAGGCCATAGTCACACGACATTTATTTTTAGTTGCAGTAGTACGATAATAGTAATCCAGATAACAGATGGCAATTGTGAAATAATAAATAAATAATCCTCCAGTCCGTTTATTTCACATGGATAAAAGTCATATACAGGATCAGAGATGAAACCCAAATTCTCTAATTGACAGCCAAATTGCTCAATTACAGTAGGTAAAACTACACGCAGATACCTGCTGTTGGGTATGCAGCGAAGCCATATCATTCCAGCAGTATACCCGATATCAAAGATCAATACAAGACGAGAGATCCTAAGAGCCGTTGACATCACTAACTTACGTAATTGTAATGGCTGGTACGTTGCCCAGGAAGATAGTAAAACGTAGGGTTGGTGTTGGAGGAGGTCCGGTGGTCCATTGGCCGTGAGAAGTGTGTCGAGTAATATACACTCCTCTAGCGGTTAATGAGAAGGGTCTGGCGGCGATGGAACATAGGGCGCTCATAAAATGTCGGAGTAATTCAACAATTCAGTGGCGTCATCCGGACGAGGGTACGGCACTCGACGTGCGCTGGTCTTGCCCCGGGGTCTGCAGACGGGGCAGTGAAAACTTTGGGTCGTAAACGTCGCCAGCGCGGGCTGGTTTATCGAATCAGGCCGTGGCACGGCACTAAGTAACTCTGACTTACTTGCACGTGCAGCTAACCAACCAGCCATTCAGTCGGAAATGACATGCTCCGAGAGGCAAGAGGGCTTTCCCCGGGCGCCACAAAATGCGGGACGAGACGTAAAACCGAATTACCGATGCAGCCTCGCACTCCCGCTGTAATTAGTTCCTTTCGCCGGCGCCCTCTCTTTTTCTTCCGTCCGCCGTCGCAGCCGTGAGACGAATCCAGCTCGAGCTGGAGGCGGCGTACCCCTCTCTGCAACCGGCTGGACAGCGGGCTGGGGTAGGGAACGTCACCGACAGACGGCGGAATTAAATTAGAACGCCGCAGACTGACTTCGGCTCTGCTCGGCGCGACTCGGCTCGGCTCGGCTTTACACTGTTGTTTGCAGTTGGCGTTTCGCGGCCGCCGCTATTTGTTTGCGCCTTCGCCTCGTTTAGTGGCAACAGATGCGTGCTGCGTACTCGCTGCGTATCTCGTTCCCACGGACTTGGCCTCTAAACGGCCAAGCGATAAAGGAGAAGGAAACAAACAGCACGGCAGAAAAAGAAGAAACAGAACCACCAGGCCACAGTGAAAACTAGACTGTCGGGCAGTGAAAAATGCGGTTACGTAACGACGTACTCGCCCTGTAGGTACCGAAAGGTGTGACTGGATTATATTCTGGACGACGGCGGTTGGAACCCGCGTCTGGCCATGCAGAGTGAGGCTTTTTGTGATTTCCCTAATGCACTTAAGGGGAATTTCTCTGGCTCGGAGCCATATTTCAAACTCACGTTCAACATTTATTTTCGGCAAAAAAAAGTTATTGTACAAAAATGTCATAAGAAACAAAAGCACGTCCTTACATACTATGTAAAAATATTTTGACCGGTAAGTGGAGGGGCGTATGTAGCCAAAATACACCTATGCGTATTGCGCTATTAAACGTTACGCAAGATTAACGTTAAGTATAGGTCTCCAAACAAATTTAAACAAATAAACATTTCAGAATTACATTCTCTTCTGTGTAAACCTCTAAAATCAAATTTCCTGAAGTGAATTTCAAAATGGCGGCCGTTTGAAAACGTTGGTAGTGAGAATCTACATATTTCGTTGCCTTTAAATGTAAATAAATAACAAACATTATGAACAACGCATTGCTTTTTGAGGTTCACGACAAAATTACAAGTGGCTATTATTTATTTATTTACTCGTTTTTTAATCAGCACGCTTCTGATTGGATTGACGCAGCCCGCCACGAATCTCTCTCCTGTGCCAACCATTTCATCTCAGATAAGCACTTGCCACTTATGTCCTCAATTATTTACTAGATGTATTCATATTTCCGTCTTCCTCTGCAGTCTTCACCCCCTAAAGTGTACCATGGTAGTTATTCCCTGCTATTTAACCGATGTGCTACCATCCAGTCCCCTCTTCTTGTCAACGTTTTCCATATAACCCTTTCCTCGCCGATTCTGTGGAAAACCTGCTCATTCCGTACCTTATCAAATGGTTCAAATGGCTCCGAGCACTATGGGACTTAACATCTTAGGTCATCAGTCCCCTAGAACTTAGAACTACCGAAAGCTAACTAACCTACGGACATCACACACATTCATGCCCGAGGCAGGATTCGAACCTGCGACCGTAGCAGTCCCGCGGTTCCGGACTGCAGCGCCTAGAACCGCACAGCCACCGCGGCCGACCGTACCTTATCAGTCCACCTAATTTTCAACATTCTCCTTTAACACCACACATCAAGTGCTTCGATTCTGTTCGGTTCCGGTTTCCCAACAATCCATATTTCACTGACATAGAATACTGTACGATCTCAGAAATTTCTTCGTCAAATTAAAGTCTATGTTTGATACTAGTAGACTTCTCTTGGTTAGTAATGACCTTTTCTGTCAGTGCGGGAAGCAGAATAGCTTAACTCTATCTACTTTCTGATGATCAATTCTCGCTGTTCTTGTTTCTGCTATTTCTCATTACTTCCGTCTTTCCTCGACTACTCTCAATGTCAGTCCACTTTACGGAGCTGATTTTCTTCCGATGCGAAACAGCTTAATAGACGTTGTCTCTAGAAATACCTATTTAAAATATTGATTTGTATTTATGCGTAAATAATTTTAAAATTTTTCTTTTCCCCATTAATCTGCTATTAGTGTCTCAGACTGTAAATCTTCCACTTTTTCTAAGATTTAATTTTCTAAAGCGAGTCTTTCTATTCGTAATTGTTGCCTGGACGCTTTTCAGGAATGAGAGCCGGTTCGAACGCTTGAGGCGTTCCTCGTCGCTTTTCGTGGCGAATGAGCAAACCGAGGTGCCGCTAACGACTCTCATGAGTTCCATCTACTGAAGAACACCCTTAAAAATGACGCACGCCTGATTGTTAGCAATTTGGACGACTTTTGCACTCGGGAAAATGTGTTTTGAGCATCCTCGTAAGCTCAAACTAATGAATTCACTGCTTGATTTTTATTCTGTGTGTAGGACAGCTCTCTATCAGTCTGTCTTCAGTAAGCTGTTTGTACACATCAGCAGTAGCTTCAATAATTTCACTCGTCAGTGGTGGCTCGTGATCAAAAGTATCCAACGTCCTGCTCATCTCATCTTGCTTCTACTTACACCAACTTTCAGAACAGTAATCCTATTGAAGGTTGCCATTCTCTGAACTTCTATCATGAAGCGTCGCCATAACAGCTGTTCACATCGTACTTTTCTCGAAAGCATATACTTGAAACATTTGGTGTGTTAGCAGAACCCCTATATCCATATTTTCCTAGATCTCGAATGTTACGATAGCTTTACAGAGAATCAGATATCGATCGGAGTCGCAAATGGCCCAAGCGCCGAGACCCGCTACAGTAGGCATGTGCGCGCCTACAACGAAACGTGACTTTCAGGTGTAAAGAATAATTAATCGACAAAATCCTTTTGATTACATATTATCAAGACCTTAAGGAGTCTAAATACGCAAAATAATGTTTATTTATTTATTTTGAAACCTCGAGGCCAGGAAACCTCCTTAAGGTGAATACAGAGATGATGTAAATAGATGCCGACAGCCACTTCCCTTCTCCATCTATCTTACTAAACGATTATCCCGGAACCCGGTGCACGTTACAGTTTCTGGTTGCCTGTCTAACGACTTCCAAAGGCAACGGTATTTCGCGTAATTATCTACTGAATTCAAACATTTTAAACGCTGTCATAACCTACTCATTAAGCGATAAAATCTTAAGTTTAACGTTTAACACAAAAAGGCAACTACTACAGTTAGAAACTTTGTGTTTGTCCCGCAGTGTTTGAGACTGACAGCACTTAGGGACTTGCAATAAATTTTACACATACTTTCAAATCATACGATTTTTTTTCTCGTTGACTCCGAACGGAAAATGAAGGGAAAAAAGTTTATCTCTTACTACATTTTCGCTGTTCGGCATGAGGCATTCCGCATTTGGCATTTTCTTAAACGCAATAAGGGGACCAAGCCCTAACGAAGAAAAACACCCCCATTATGAACCACTACATTGTCCCTACTTCACTGTTAGCACATACAGTCGTGCTCAAAAGTATCCGACCGACCTGAATTGCATTTCGCCTGATTCGAATGCAACTCACATAGCGCACCTGTCTAGCAGGTCCTCTAACCGCCCCTCGGTACAGTCGTTTGACTACTGAAAATGGTTCCAACAAGTCACCACTAGAAAACACTGCTCTGTATCGCAATAACTCAAGATGTAAAGTAATACCAAGGTACTACAAATATCAGGGAACATCTTATCACAGATAAGACGGTTCTTCAGGCTTGTAAGCTCACATTTATTGCAATACATGAAATGTTACCCTTCTCATTATTACGTCAGATAGGTAATTCACGTCGTAAGTTCGTCGTATTCATGATTTCCTCTTCAAAATAACATACCGTATTTACTAT
Source organism: Schistocerca piceifrons (assembly GCF_021461385.2). NCBI lineage: Eukaryota > Metazoa > Arthropoda > Insecta > Orthoptera > Acrididae > Schistocerca > Schistocerca piceifrons. The sequence continues at coordinate 393,426,564 of NC_060140.1, forward strand.
TTAACACAAAATGACATTAAAAATTTAAGTTATTCACGAGCGGCTAGTTGAGAATATGTATGAACTTCAAATGACACGACGAACCGTCTCGTTCTGCATATGGATTCAAACCAGACTAAGCAAAGACTTCGTGACTGACGAAAACTAACAGTCATTCCTGACTAGGCATACAGAGAGTGATATACCTCGATTTTAGACAGAATCAGTTAGCAAATATCAGCTTTAAATTACATAACGTAAACATTGTTAACGGACGCGAATTCCTACCCAGCATCTATTGTCCTTGTTAACGAACTACGAGAGATGTTAAATATTGCTTCTTCACAAGTAAGTTACTTGAAATGCGGTGAGGTAAAGCTTTGTGTTGGACAGGGATTCGAACCCAGAACCTAATTGGATTGTCGTCGAAGCACAGTGAACTGTGACATATCGGATTTTTTCGGCAGTAGCTAGATGTTTTAACTGAAAGGACGAGACGAAAAACATTAATTTTTTCTCTCCTAGGACTCCAACCTGGCACCTATCGCTGTTATATTCTAGAGAAAACGAACGTAAAAATGGATTTGTTACACCTGCAGCGACATGTGAGCATGTTTGAACTAGAAATAATATGACGAAGAGTTCAGTGCTAACTGGGAATCGAGCCCCACACATATTGTTCTTGACACAAAGAGACGTCATCTAACGAATTTTTCTCCACCACCAGCTCGGCATAACATCCTTGAATTTACAATGATTTCGCAAACAATTCTGTGTCTCACTAGGACTCAAAAACGTCAGACAACGTTAGTGTTGACAACGAATGAAAATACATTAAAAATCAAAATTATTACCCACCAGCAGATAGGTGTTCTCATGCTAGAGCTTGATAAAACATAATGAAAGCTTAAGTGCCGGGCCAGGATTCGAACCCTTTCACACGCAATATGTGGAGATGTTGAGGAATCTGAAGTTTTGAACAAACAACAAATTGCAGTCGAGCTGTATTGTCACGAAGGGATCAAATTCCGCGTTAAGGGTGGTCTGAGTTGCATTCCCAGATCAGAACCAATTTTATTGACATACAGAAGATCAAATAAAAGAAGGAATAAGTATCCAGTGACCCTGCATAGCGTTTGTTTCGTCACTAGAAATAAATAACTAGTATAAATGATAGAGTTTCTACGTGTCGCGACTCCTGACTTTATTGTGGTTCAACCTAAAGTCTACTTGGTAGAGGAGGAATATCATGTTTAACATGAATGTCAGACCACAATGCCATTATACCTTCTCACCTGGCGTAGCCAGAAGAGAACAGAATCTGTCACTCCTTAACAAAAACCATCAGCAGAAGTTGGAATCGAACCCAGACCATAAGTATATGAACCTGGAATAAACCCAAGAGACCGCCAAATACTCTTATCTATCACTAATTTGTCTATCATAACAATGTTGCACCACACTGGATGAGAATTCTGACACACAGACTCCCTGTAGTGGTTTGCAGCATGTTCAGTACATTCATTTACTTGGTTGACCGAATTTCCATGAACTAGCTGCCTCGGCTACCCAGTGCATACATTCGACTCTATTTTGTAATCACCGAAATAAAATCACGTAACTAACACCTACACAGAACTGCCAACTGTGTTCCTTTCGGCTTGATCTACCCTATTGCGCTATCTGTTTGTTAAAAACGTCGTGCAGTGCAAAAGAAAAGCTGTAACTGTCTCTCTCTCAGAAGTCTAGTTCCGGCCATATGCATTATCTCACAGCACTGTGCAATGCGCAAGTTCTGGAGGAATTGTTGTTGAGTTCTGGAGGTGTTTTAGCTCTGTGTCAGCTAGTAGCGTAACGGTAAGCGTCACGCACTGTTGATAAGACGTCGCGAGTTTGGCTACATTCACTGCTATATTTTTTAAACGCCATACTTCTGTCTGCTGAAAGTATCGATCTAATGGAACTTTGAACATCATTCCCTTCACTTCTCAACGCAAAATAGTAGCATGTGGAAATAGGGCTAACTTTTGCGACATTTTGTTCTTTTCAGGTTTAATAGATGGCCAGGCTGCAGATGCATCTCGAAACTTTTGTATTATGTATGGGGAGTGCGCATCGTGCCAAAATACGTCAGAAAAGTATTTTCTACATTAGCTGTCGTGTGGCAGTGGCGTTTTATTCTTCATAACTTTGTTTGATAGCTTTAACTCAGAACAAGTTTTCTACATGCATGTAATCAACAAACTGCATGTGCATTGTTAGACTGTTATAGATAACATCAGAGAATTCGCATATATCGTTGATGATTAATTTTTCTCTCATGTTAACTAATGTTTTAACAACACTAAAAAACCGTACGAAAATTGTGCACTGTATTATAGGAAATGAAATAAAACTTCCCACGATAACCTTACGACGAAAGTCTGTTTCAATAAAACTGAGTATCTGTACACAAGCGTGCCTCTATCGGCACGAATTAGTAAAATACTTATTACTTAGATTTCGATTGGATCTGTGTTTGATTGGTATGCTGTGTCATACTCAAGTGATATGCAAATGTGGCATTTCATAAATAAAGTTAAGTATTCCTAGAAACCCAAAATTTGTTTGTCAGCAGCGGAAAGAGGCATTACCTGTTGTGCAGCATTGTAAGTTTTTCACCATTGCACGATGAGCCGAAAGTATTTTCTTGCGATTTCCTTATCGATGTGTGATCTGACTGCTTGTAGCTCTTTCACAGAAGGGATAAAAACGTTACAGTCAGCAAGACTGGAACCGCAAACCATAACAGACGCTTTCTGTCAGGTTAGCACGTTTCCACAGAGATAGGGAAGAGGCATGCGTGTAGGTCTCCTCTTACGAGACCAGTAGTGGCTAGAACTCGTAAACCGCTATTTAAAGGACGAGATTAGATGCGATTTTCATGTGCAACGACTTTCCTGGGCTGAAAACCGTAAATTTACAATCTTTTGTTACAGCTCAAGCGTTAATAATAACTCAGATTATTCAATGGAAATGACAGGAAAAATCAAGTAAACTTTGAGGCTTAATTCCGTGCACACCAGGAAGTAACTCGTCGATTACAGAGTTGCCATATATACCTTGCTTCGTTGCCAAGTTCCAGTTACATAACCAACAGGAAGAAGACGAACCGATGTGATCCTACAGTGGGCTGGGAAGTGACCATAGCTGACGTCTCAAAGACTCGGCTGCTACGGCCTGGAATACGTAAGCCGTCAGATTCACACTTCTGTAACTGGGTTTAGGGACTGGAGTGTAGTTACTAATAATACCCAGAACTGACTGCAAACTAAGCTTCATGAATCAGTAACTCTCACAGTTGTTTTTATATATATTTCGTAAGTGTACTCAAAACTAAGAAAATCATTGACGAACGTTTTCGTGCCTCGCCAATAGTCGAGCACAACAAACTAATAAAAATAAAAAAAGGACTGTGTGTGTGTGTGTGTGTGTGTGTGTGTGTGTGTGTGTGTGTGTGTGTGTGTGAGAGAGAGAGAGAGAGAGAGAGAGAGAGAGAGAGAGAGAGAAAAGTGAAAGAGAGTGAGGGAGAGGGGAGAGAGATAAAAATGAAAAAGAATGAGTGAGGGAGTGTAAAGTAACTGAAACATGGTATGTAAAGAAATCTTTCATTAAAATGACACGTTCTACATCATTACGAAATGTCCTAATCATGATCTATGGAACAAGTATTAATCTAATCTAATCTAATCATATCATATTGTTGACTAGTCATGAAGAGGCACGAATTACAGAAATTTTCGCCAATATCAGTAACCAAATCTAAACTTTTTTTTTTAAAAAGACGACAGTTTTTGTAATAAACCGGGACTCCTTTAAAGACTGTTTCGTCCCTGTTAACTAACCACGAAAGACCCGTGATATACCTCCATTCAGAAGGAACAAAGTGTTCATGCATTTAAAGATGAAGCGCATGATGTGAAGTTCTGTGACGGAGATATGAACCCAGCACGCAATCGGATTGTTAACTAAGTAAAATGAAGTGTTTCGTATTGGTTTTTCTTATCAGCTGCATGATGTTTGAATCTAAAATAAGGATACAAATTTTTGTGCCTGAGCGACAATCGAACCGTACACCTACCGTCCTTCTTTATCATCCACGAACATAGCTTAAGTAACACTTGCTTACTCACCAACAGTAAGATGTGTGCGTGTTTGACCAGAAATAACGACACCTATTGCGATTGTTGGCAACACATGAACAGACATTAAAAATGCACGTTAATTTTCACTAGCAGACTGGTATGCACGTGATAGGGCTTGAAATGAAATTATGAATATTTTTGTACTGGATCAGGATTCTGACCCACATACTTACCTTTGGAGGAGACCTAGAGAAGATTGCAGTCTTGGGAAAAGGAACGAAATTATTGAACTATACTGTTCCGAGAGGTTCAGATCCTCAAAAGATGAGATACGAATTCGAATCACAGTCCAGCACCAAATTTTTCAACGTCTCTAGTTCATTCAAGTACAAGAAAAATAAGAGCCCTGTTCCTTTAAATGGATATCGTTTCATCAAATAAAATAAAATTTTCTAATGTAAGTATTTCTGCTTACCATGACTTCCGCCTATGTCATTTCCCAACGTAGACCGGCTCTGCCCAATTGGTAATGAAGGAGCGTGATGCTTAATGCGGATTCTGGATTATAACGTCTTTCTCTTGAGGTTACCAGAGGTAAAGTAAATCTGTTTGTGCCTCTTAAAAGTAAATGACTGAACCCACGCATTGCAGCTGCGATAGTTCGCTCCACCAGACCATTGTGGCCACATTTCCCAGCCCCAGGAATGTGCTGTAACGGATGATGTGCTTAGCTTACAAAATTAGTCACGGTGGAAAAAATGCGAGTATGTTAAATGGTTAATAGAAGCAATCTTCTGACGCGCAGATTATGCTATTCTCATGTAAGCAGGATGTAAAGACTCTCCTAGGCATCATAGCCTCGATGTAAATCCGTTTTGAAATATTCACTAATTCAGCAAATTTCTTAGTTCGAGAAAATCCACTGTGAAGTGTGAAGTTACCGGATAATTCGATATTTACCGTCATTGTTACTATCATTTTCTTCATACCGTTGCTGGATGATATGTGCTTGAAGATCATGTAATGCCTTTTGGTCATTATAGAAGTAGTTGCCCAAGAAGAGGTTCTTTCCCTGTCTACGGAGTCCTTTTCATGTTAATATTAAACATCAGCAATTACTCGCAGATTACATTAAAACTTAAGTAATTAATTAAGACGTTACATGATAACATAAACGTGCTGCCTTTCTTAATTTACTTGCGCCTCAAAATGGCTGTCGAATGCTGCCAAACCAAAAGCCAAGGGATCTTACTGCCTTCCGTTATACATCGCTGTCAGTTCTTCTACAAGATTTGGTCGACATGATCTGTTTCAAGCTGTGTATGGCAGAGAATGTTTTAGAAAATCAATTGTTTTCCTTTGCAATAAACAGAAAGATTTTCATTGTAAGCTATCCAAGTTCAAAATTTTCGCATTATTAGTTCAGATTTAATGTTCACTTCTATAATGTAGGAAAGTATTTCACAGTTGCAAAACCCGCATCCGACCCATTGACCTTATACTTAGTCGCTGACCATAAATTCTGTCACAGAGTGACACCAGTTTAAGTAACCTAATGTAGCGAAGACTCTTTGCCAGTACTCTTTTTCACCGGAAAATATGCAATTCACTCATTGGGCTCTAATAGTACACTGTAACAGTAATTTCTGTGTGTATGCAATGCAGGCGAATTGTGGAATTTAGTGGTGCTCCCTCTTCCACTTCTGTATACAATATGCCTGACCTAAACGGGCCCTTTATCATTACAGGCCCTGGGCAGCGCAACATCATGCTGACACCAGTAATGTGCTTATAATGAAAGCCCCACTGTTCGTTTTAGCTGATTTTGTAATCATTTAAATAGAACAACATGACCTTCCTGTGGGGGACATTTCGTCCCCCGTTTCCTTGTGTGAAATTTGTCAGTAAGCTTTTTGCCTTCCAGCCAGCGAAATGCGGCAGAGTACAGCCAGTAAACGATTCAGATAACACGATTAATGCCGTTAAGACGAGTTCCTTAAACATTGTCGTAGCTGAAGGAATTTAGTTTCTTCTTAAATCGTCTTATGTAGCAACGCTCACAGATATCTCAAATAGGAAAAGCTCTTTATCCATGTACGAAGGTTTTGAGACAAACTTCCCACAGTTTGTGTCAGGTTGATCTCTTCGTCTGGTAGCACTGCATAAGTATCTTGTCTAAGAGGTATCACAAGTAGCGCTCCTGTAGCTGTGGGAATCATTGGTTTAAAACGTGTTCAACACCAAAGGGTAGAGTAATGCCAAATATTCAAAATGATTATCAACCTATGTCTGAGTTCATCCACAAACTGAGACGTATTTATAATACTGTAGCTAGACTGTGTATCCTTGTCTTCTTTGAGTGGGTATTGGAAGACATTTACACACACGTATACAATACTATGAATACTTCGAACGCTGTTGCTATCGTTACTCTCAAATCTAGTTTTAGTAGATCGGAGGATACAAAGAAACCATCAGACCCATGGGTGTGCACAGAAACTAAAGGGCAGATGCGAGCACTGTGCAGATCTACGCTTTATCTTCTTCCGATCTATACAAATAATGTATACAAATCAGCGTATGCATTGCTTTCATAATGTTTCCCTCTTGTTTAGTCTCCTGTTGATGAAGTGGATCCACACCCATGAGTCTGATTGTTTCTTTGTATCCTTCCATCTACTATCTTTGTGTGTTACTGCTCGGTGTTCAAAGAGCAATAAATTATGCCTGCTCCCACGAGGTATTAGAACGAGGTCGCAAGAAGGCTAACGTATTATAATCACAATACACTGAGACGCCAATTTGTACGTTGTCATGGTCTTACGTCGGTAGAAATAGTTGGGTATTATTGCCTGCATCACCGGCATCCCATTGCCGCCTTCTCTTTCGTTTGTGTGTTGCGCATGGTGCAAGAAATATTTGTGTTTTGCTTTCTTCTGTGACGGGTTTCAGCCCAATGAATGCAAGCAAGCTCACGAATAGACTGTCAATAGTTGGAATTACGCAATAATAAACTTAAAATGTGTATTTTTCATTATGTATCCTGATGAAAATAACTGTAAATAGATTTTATGCCTACTTGCTTATTACTCGCGCTTCTCGATGCTTTCCTCAGAAAATAAAAAGAAAAATAAAGAGAGGGAGAGAGACAGAGAGAGAGAAAACAGAAAGGTATTTCAAATATCAGCTCGGTGACGCCATGTTCGTCTCGTGATGTAAAGCAAGGATAGTTGATAGGTAGTATCTCGTTGTACTAGCGATATGTATGGCTGCAGGGGTCTTTCTTTTCTCTCTGCAAACAACCAGAACAGAATTCAGTAACAAAGAGGTAAGAAGGCCTATGCAGTGCGACAGTTAAACACTCAGTCTTTCTTGGTTGTTATTCCTTGACAATCGTCTGTAATGCAGTAAACATCTTTGATTACTGATTTTTTATTACTACCATTGTCATTGTTATTCGTCACCTCACAACAGATTTCCTATCGCTCACTGCTGCCGATGCACGTTACGAATGGATCAGGATGAATGGAATGTGGGATGCTCCGTCACGGAGAATATACACATTTCTCTCGGCGTCTTACGTTCAGGGTAATATGAAAACCTCAGTAAGAGCAGACGACAAGGGATGCCGGTGATACAGGCAATAATATCCAATCATTTCTGTCGACTTAACACCATGACGACAGAAAAATTGGCGTCTCGGTGTATTTTGATTATAATTCGTTAGCCTTCTTGTGACCTCGTTCTAATACCTCGTGGGAGCAGGCATAATATTTTGCTTTTTGAACACCGAGCAGTAACACACAAAGATAGTAGATGGAAGGATACAAAGAAACAATCAGACTCATGGGTGAGGATCCAGTTCATCTTTAGAAGACTAAACAAGAGCGAAACATTACGAAAGCAATGAATACACTGATTATACATTACATGTATAGATCGGAAGATGGAAAAGCGCAGATCTGCTCTTTACTTTCTGTCTTAATGGGCATGATTTTTAGTTTCTTCTCTTCTGAATTTTCAAATGAATTGATTATTACGTGGCACAGAATAATTAATTAGCTGTGTTTCTTACAGCTTCCATTCGCACCAACATTTTTCTACTTTCTCGTTCAATTCATGAAATTCTACCTCTATGATCACAAGACTGCACATAGATGCAATCGATTTCGAGGTGCATAGTGTTTGTTATCTTACTTTTTGTGACGGGTGGGCAATTGTCACAAAGTAACAAGGTAAGTGTTTTATTTGTATATATTTTGTGGGAAACTGTAATCGTTATGGAAGATTATACACCTGAATGTTTGACACAACTGGTAGGAGAAAACGCTGCATATTAACCAAACCACATGCCTCCTCTCTTGTATCCTGCTATGACATGAGCATGGGATTCTCCTCACATACCGCTACAGAGCTGTTCCTAGCACAGCTGAGAATTGGCAACATCGTCACAAACATTTGGCAACACTGTGACAGTGTAATCAGTTCCACGTATGGAACTGAACTGACTCGCTAAATTCGCTTGATATTCCCTTTCCATTTGAATGACTCGTGCTATATAGTCCTCGTGTAAACTAAGACACTGAGACTGAAAATTCAAATTTTTGGCTAAAGAAATGTTGTTCTTCACATTAGTGACAACTTTTATTATCTTTCACGATGTGTTATGAGGCTGAGCGACCAAAACCATGATGAGAGTGGAGTGCTCGCAGCAGTGTGTCCGTAGCCCTGTGGTACTGCCCGTGTCTCGTGTCGCAACGGCTCAATGAATCGTCAGTTCTAACCGTGGTAGGAGCCAGCGTGCGTGAGCTTTTTTTCTGATTTATTTTATGGAGCTACGAATATCCAGAAAAAAATTCTGTAACGAAATCGGAAGAAAAACCTTTACACTTCAAGTCCTCTTGGTAGCTCGACCCAGTAAGTTGTGTTAATGGTCATTGATCTTGGCTTTCTGACTGTTAAGCTGCTTCACAATACAAGCGCCTCTGAAGAAATTCGAATCGACCGTCATCGATACGAATTTGAATGTTGTTCTTCACATAAGACTCATATGCCAGGGTGATAAGTATGAAGGTAATGAACCTCTTGATTGCTGTAGGGCCTCTATGCTAAATTTCCACAGTAGCAGTTAGGAAGTCTGTGCAGATATTTACTAACAGCGACACTAGTGACTTACATTTTCTTTGGGTAGCTTCAAATATGGGCAATTTTGTCGCCTTAAATCCAATTGAATATTTTAAATATCACTTCTGAGCAGCGTTCACTTCTCCATTAATTAATGTATAGACCTCAAAACAAGCAATATGCCTGAGTAGCTATGTAGCAGGTTTGAAAGGTATTGACACTATGTTTTGCATCCATTTACCAGAGGGAATCAAAGAAAGGAACCAAACACATTACACTGCATTTACTCTGTGTGCCTTGACTAACACATATGAATCCATGAAAAAAATAAATTATTTAAAGAATCTCTTGTGAAAGGAAAAAGAACAGGATATGACACTTTAATTATAGCGCACTGGATCACAATGAAATTAAATCTGCGCCACATTGATGTATTGCATACTAGTGTAATAAAATACTCACCAAATAAAAACGGTTTTGTGCCTCCGTTGCAATAGAGTGTGAAACACAAATTGTAGACAGATTTTATGGGTCACCACTCAACACTATTAAAGCATTTCACATCGTCGAGAGTGAGGAGTGGAGCAGACGTTGCCAGCAGAAAGCAGCGCAGTGCCTCAGCCCCCGCCGGTAGGCAGCAAACGGGTCCCAGAGAACTCAGACGCATGCGCTGTTCAGAGGCGGATGGTCGGCCAAGTAATCTCTCGCTAAAATAGTGTTGAACCAAACTGTTATTACCAATGTGACAGAAAGCGAAATATTTTGTAGATTCGTTTGAAATACACTCATAGCTTCAGCACCGACAGGAAAGGGGTGATAAAAATTATGGCGACGTGTGCTCTCGGTTGCCAGATGTCGTAATAACTCGTCCTGCATTTTACCTCAAGACTACAGTCGCAGTGGAAAATTATGAACTCAGACTGCACTCAAGACTTCCTCCAGGAAGTGACGCAGTCTACAATGTAGCCAGATAGAGCATATTGCCATACATAGAATTCTGATGGCAACACGATTGTATTGTACACCTTACGGACAATTTTTTTGTTTAAGACTGTATTTACAACACATATTTCACGCTGAAGACCCAGAAAAATTAACAAAACAAAATTATTTTATGAGAGCAACGTTAGCTACAGCGTTCGAACTATTCATAGTATTGTATACGTGTGTGTAAATGTCTTCCAATGCCCACTCAAAGAAGACAAAGATATACAGTCTAGCTACGCCTCAGTTTGTGGATGAACTCAGACAGGTTAATAATCATTTTGAATATTTGGCAGTACTGTACCCATTGGCGTTAAACTCGTTTTCAACCAATGATTCCCACAGCTACAGGAACACTACTTGTGACAAAATACTTATGCAGTGCTCTAAGACGAAAAGATCCACCCGACTCAAACTGTGCGAAGTTTGTTTTACAACTTTCGTACCTGGATAAAAAGCTTTACCTATATGAGATATCTGTGAACGTTGCCGCATCAGACAATTTAAGAAGAAACTAAATTCCTTCAGCTACGACAATGTTTAAAGAAATCGTCTTAACGGCATTAAATCGTGTTATATGAAAAGTTACTGGCTGTACACTGCCGCATTTCGCTGGTTGGAAGGCAAAAGGTTTACTGACAAAGTTCACACAAGGAAACGGGGGACGAAATGTCTCCCACAGGAAGGTCATGTTGTTTTATTTAAATGATTACAGAATCAGCTAAAACGAACAGTGAGGCTGTCAGTATAAGCACATTACTGTTGTCAGAATGATACTGCACTGCCCAGGGCCTGTAACGATAAAGGGCCCGTTTAGGTCAGGCATATTGTATACAGAAGTGTAAGAGAGAGCACCACTAAATTCCACATTCCGTCTGCATTGCATGCACACAGAAATTACTGTTACAGTGTGCTATTGGAGCCCAATGAGTGAATTGCATATTTTCCGGTGAAAAAGAGCACTGGCAAACAGTCTTCGCTAGAATGAGATTTTCACTCTGCAGCGGAGTGTGCGCTGATATGAAACTTCCTGGCAGATTAAAACTGTGTGCCCGACCGAGACTCGAACTCGGGACCTTTACCTTTCGCGGGCAAGTGCTCTACCACTTGCCCGCGAAAGGCAAAGGTCCCGAGTTCGAGTCTCGGTCGGGCACACAGTTTTAATCTGCCAGGAAGTTTCAGTCTTCGCTACATTAGGTTACTTAAACTGGTGTCACTCTGTGACAGAATTTATGGTCAGCGACTAAGTATAAGGTCAATGGGTCGGATGCGGGTTTTGCAACTGTGAAATACTTTCCTACATTATAGAAGTGAACATTAAATCTGAACTAATAATGCGAAAATTTTGAACTTGGATAGCTTACAATGAAAATCTTTCTGTTTATTGCAAAGGAAAACAATTGATTTTCTAAAACATTCTCTGCCATACACAGCTTGAAACAGATCATGTCGACCAAATCTTGTAGAAGAACTGACAGCGACGTATAACGGAAGGCAGTAAGATCCCTTGGCTTTTGGTTTGGCAGCATTCGACAGCCATTTTGAGGCGCAAGTAAATTAAGAAAGGCAGCACTTTTATGTTATTATGTAACGTCTTAATCAATTACTTAAGTTTTAATGTAATCTGCGAGTAATTGCTGATGTTTAATATTAACATGAAAAGGACTCCGTGGACAGGGAAAGAACCTCTTCTTGGGCAACTACGTCTATAATGACCAAAAGGCATTAAATGATCTTCAAGCACATGTCATCCAGCAACGGTATGAAGAAAATGATAGTAACAATGACGGTAATTATCGAATTATCCGGTAACTTCACACTTCACAGTGGATTTTCTCGAACTAAGAAATTTGCTGAATTAGTGAATATTTCAAAACGGATTTACATCGAGGCTATGATGCCTAGAAGAGTCTTTACATCCTGGTGACACGAGAATAGCTTAATCTCCACGTCAGAAGATTGCTTCTACTTAACCATTTAATATACTACTACTACTGCTACTACTACTACTTACCTATTTAATATACTTAGCACATCATCCGTTACAGCACACTCCTGGGGCTGGAAATGTGGCCACAATGGTCTGGTGGAACGAACTATCACAGGTGCAATACGTGGGTTCAGGCATTTACTTTTAAGAGGCACAAACAGATTTACTTTACCTCTGGTAACCTCAAGAGAAAGACGTTATTATCCATAATCCGGATTAAACATCACGTTCCTTCATTACCAATTGGGCAGAGCCGGTCTATGTTGGGAAATGACATAGGCGGAAGTCATGGTAAACAGAAATACTGTCTCCAGTAAACTTACTTAATTAGAAAATTTTATTTTATTTGATGAAACGATAACCATTTAAAGGAACAGGGCTCTTATTTTTCTTGTACTTGGTTGAACTAGAGACGTTGAAAAAGTTGGTGCTGGACAGTCATTCGAATTCGTATCTCATCTTTCGAAGATCTGAATCTCTCGGAACAGTATAGTTCAATAATTTCGTTCCTTTTAACAAGACTGCAATCTTCTCTAGGTCTCCTCCAAAGGTAAGTATGTGGGTCAGAATCCTGATCCAGTACAAAAATATTCATAATTTCATTTCAAGCCCTATCACGTGCATACCAGTCTGCTAGTGAAAATTAACGTGCATTTTTAATGTCTGTTCATGTGTTGCCAACAATCGCAATAGGTGTCGTTATTTCTGGTCAAACACGCACACATCTTACTGTTGGTGAGTAAGCAAGTGTTACTTAAGCTATGTTCGTGGATGATAAAGAAGGACGGTAGGTGTGCGGTTCGATTGTCGCTCAAGCACAAAAATTTGTATCCTTATTTTAGATTCAAACATCTAGCAGCTGGTAAGAAAAACCGATACGAATCACTTCATTTTACTTAGTTAACAATCCGATTGCGTATTGGGTTCGTATCTCCGTCACAGAACTTCACATCTTGCGCATCATCTTTAAATGCATGAACACTTTGTTCCTTCTGAATGGAGGTATATCACGGGTCTTTCGTGGTTAGTTAACAGGGACGAAAGAGTCTTTAAAGGACTCCCGGTTTATTACAAAAACTGTCGTCTTTTTTTTTTAAAAAAAAAGTTTAGATTTGGTTACTGATATTGGCGAAAATTTCTGTAATTCGTGCCTCTTCATGACTAGCCAGCAATATGAAATGAATGAAATGTCGTGTGACGAGAGCCTCCCGTCGGGTAGACCGTTCGCCTGCTACAAGTCTTTCGATTTGACGCCACTTCGGCAACTTGCGCGTCGATGGGGATGAAATGATGATGATTAGGACAATACAACACCCAGTCCCTGAGCGGAGAAAATCTCCGACGCAGCCGGGAATCGAACCCGAGACCTTGGATTGACAATCTGTCGCGCTAACCACTCAGCTATGGGGGCGGACAGCAATACGATATGATTAGATTAGATTAAATTAATACTTCTTCCATAGATCATGAATACGACATTTCGTAATGATGTAGAACGTGTCATTTTAATAAAAGATTTCTTTACATACCATGATTCAGTACTTTCCAACAATTTTTTTCACTCCCTCTCTCATTCTTTTTCATTTTTATCTCTCTCCCTCACTCTCTCTCTCTCTCGCTCTCTCTCTCTCTCTCTCTCTCTCTCTCACACACACACACACACACACACACACACACACACACACACACACACACACACACACACGCACACGCACACAGTCTTTTTTTTATTTTTATTAGTTTGTTGTGCCCGACTATCGGCGAGGCACGAAAACGTTCGTCAATGATTATCTTAGTTTTGAGTACACTTACGAAAGATATATAAAAACAACTGTGAGGGTTACTGATTTATGAAGCTTAGTTTGCAGTCAGTTCTGAGTATTATTAGTAACTACGCTCCAGTCCCTAGACCCAGTTACAGAAATGTGAATCAGACGGACTACGTATTCCAGGCCGTAGCAGCCGCGTCTTTGAGACGTCAGCTATGGTCACTTCCCAGCCCACTGTAGGATCACATCGGTTCGTCTTCTTCCTGCTGTTAATGTAACTGAGACTTGGCAACAAGACAAGGTACTTCCTGGTGTGCACGGAATTAAGCCTCAAAGTTCACTTGATTTTTCCTATTATTTCCATTGAATAATCTGAGTTATTATTAACGCTTGAGCTGTAACAAATGATTGTAAATTTTCGGTTTTCAGCCCAGGAAAGTCGTTGCACGTCAAAATCGCATCTAATCTCGTCCTTTAAATAGCGGTGTACGAGTTCTAGCCACTACTGGTCTCGTAAGAGGAGACCTACACGCATGCCTCTTCCCTATCTCTGTGGAAACGTGCTCACCTGAAAGAAAGCGTCTGTTATGGTTTGCGGTTCCAGTCTTGCTGACTGTAACGTTTTTATCCCTTCTGTGAAAGAGCTACAAGCAGTCAGATCACACATCGATTAGGAAATCGCAAGAAAATATTTTCGGCTCATAGCGCAGTAGTGAAAAACTTACAATGCTTCACAACAGGTAACGCCTCTTTCCGCTGCTGACAAACAAATTTTGGGTTTCTAGGTATACTTAACTTTATTCATGAAATGCCACATTTGCATACCACTCGAGTATGACACAGCTTACCAATCAAACACAGATCCAATCGAAATCTAAGTGATTCGTATTTTACTAATTCGTGCAGATAGAGGCACGCTTGTGCACAGATACTTACTTTTATTGAAACATACTTTCGTCGTAAGGTTATCGTGGGAAGTTTTATTTCATTTCTTATAATACAGTGCACAATTTTCGTACGGCTTCTTTTAGTGTTGTTAAAATATTAGTTAACATGAGAGAGAAATTAATCATCAACGATATATGCGAATTCTCTGATGTTATCTATAACAGTCTAACAATGCACATGCAGTTTGTTGATTACATGCATGTAGAAAACTTGTTCTGAGTTAAAGCTGTCAAACAAAGTTATGAAGAATAAAACGCCACTGCCACACGACAGCTAATGTAGAAAATACTTTTCTGACGTATTTTGGCACGACGCGCACTCCCCATACATAATACAAAAGTTTCGAGATGCATCTGCAGCCTGGCCATCTATCAAACCTGAAAAGAACAAAATGTCGCAGAAGTTAGCCCTATTTCCACATGCTACTATTTTGCGTTGAGAAGTGAAGGGAATTATGTTCAAAGTTCCATTAGATCGATAATTTCAGCAGACAGAAGTATAGCGTTTAAAAAAAATGTAGCAGTGAATGTACCCAAACTCGCGACGTCTTATCAACAGTGCGTGACGCTTACCGTTACGCTACTAGCTGACACAGAGCTAAAACACCTCCAGAACACAACTATTCCTCCAGAACTTGCGCATTGCACAGTGCTGTGAGATAATGCATATGGCCGGATCTAGACTTCTGAGAGAGAGACAGTTACAGCTTTTCTTTCGCACTGCACGACGTTTTTAACAAACAGATAGCGCAATAGAGTAGCTAAATTCGAAAGGAACACATGCTGTTTAAATTTCTGTATCCTACACTGTCGGCAGTTCGATGTAGGTGTCAGTTACGTGATTTTATTTCGGTGATTACAAAATAGAGTCGAATGTATGCACTGGGTAGCCGAGGCAGTTAGTTCATGGCGATTCGGTCAACCAAGTAAATGAATGTACTGAACATGCTGCAAACCACTACAGGGAGTCTGTGTGTCAGAATTCTCATCCAGTGTGGTGCAACATTGTTATGATAGACAAATTAGTGATAGATAAGAGTATTTGGCGGTCTCTTGGGTATATTCCAGGTTCATATACTTATGGTCTGGGTTCGATTCCAACTTCTGCTGATGGTTTTTGATAAGGAGTGACAGATTCTGTTCTCTTCTGGCTACGCCAAGTGAAGAAGGTATAATGGCATTGTGGTCTGACATTCATGTTAAACATGATATTCCTCCTCTACCAAGTAGACGTTAGGTTGAACCACAATAAAGTCAGGAGTCGCGACACTCTATCAACAGTAACCTTTCTCACACTAGTTAGCCGGCCGAAGTGCCCGTGCGGTTAAAGGCGCTGCAGTCTGGAACCGCAAGACCGCTACGGTCGCAGGTTCGAATCCTGCCTCGGGCATGGCTGTTTGTGATGTCATTAGGTTAGTTAGGTTTAGCTAGTTCTAAGTTCTAGGGGACTAATGACCTCAGCAGTTGGGTCCCATAATGCTCAGAGCCATTTGAACCATCCTATACTAGTTATTTATTTCTAGTGACAAAAGAAACGCTATGGAGGGTCACAGGACACTTATTCCATCTTTTATTTGATCTTCTGTATGTCAATAAAATTGGTTCTGATCTGGGAATGCAACTCAGATCGCCCTTAACGCGGAATTTGATCCCTTCGTGACAACACAGCTCGACTGCAATTTGTTGTTTGTTCAAAACTGTAGATTCCTTAACATCGCCACATATTGCGCGTGCTGGTGTAACAAACCCATTTTTAACGTTCGTTTTCTCTAGAATATAACAGCGATAGGCGCCAGTTTGGAGTCCTGGAAAAGAAAAAATTAATGTTTCGTCTCGTCCTTTCAGTTAAAACATCCAGCTACTCCCGAAAAAATCCGATATGTCACAGTTGACTGTGCTTCGACGACAAAACAATTATGTTCTGGGTTCGAATCCCTGTCCAACACAGAGCTTTACCTCACGGCATTTCAAGTAAGTTACTTGTGAGGAAGCAATATTTAACATCTCTCGTAGTTCGTTAATTAGGACAATAGATGTTGGGTAGGAATTCGCGTCCGTTAACAATATTTACGTTATGTAATTTAAAGCTGATATTTGCTAACTGATACTGTCTAAAATCGAGGTATATCACTCTCTGTATGCCTAGTCAGGAATGACTGTTAGTTTCTGTCAGTCACGATGTCTTTGCTTAGTCTGCATGACCTGGGTTTGAATCCATATGCAGAACGAGACGGTTCGTCGTGTCATTTGAAGTTCATACATGTTCTCAACTAGCTGCTCGTGAATAACTTAAATTTTTAATGTCATTTTGTGTTAAATAGTAAATACGGTATGTTATTTTGAAGAGGAAATCATGAATACGACGAACTTACTACGTGAATTAACTATATGACGTAATAATGAGAGTGGTAACATTTCATGTATGTCATTTATTGCAATAAATTGGAGCTTACAAGCCTGAAGAACCGTCTTATCTGTGATAAGATGTTCCCTGATATTTGTAGTACCTTGGTATTACTTTACGTCTTGAGTTATTGCGATACACAGCAGTGTTTTCTTGTGGTGACTGGTTGGAACCATTTTCAATAGTCAAACGACTGTACCGAGGGGCGCTTAGAGGACCTGCTAGACAGATGCGCTACGTGGGTTGCATTCGAATCAGGCGAAATGCAATTCAGGTCGTTCGGATACCTTTGAGTACGACTGTACATGAGAGAGGTGAAGTTCGCCAGGCATTTGCCGTTCCTAAGCCCTTCCATCGGACAGCCACAGGCATTCACTCGGAATCACTTATTTACAGTACCCCATTGTTAAGGGGCGTCGTTTTCTACACCTCAACTACTATTGACTACAGAAATGTGTAGGTTACGAGCAGCTGCTCGTCCATTTTAACCTACTCCTTTTAACCCCTGCGCGCAGTCACAGTGATAAAGGGACTGCTGTTAGCGATTTGGAACTCATGAGTGATTACTTCCGCTGGTTTCGTGCGATTTTTATGACCACTTTCTGCAGTGCCTTCCTGGTCTTGGTTTAGCTGTATATTCCTTCGCGTTTCTGCTTCACGGTCACAACACCAAGAACCGTCTTGGGCAACTTTAAATGGTTGAAATGTCGCTGATGGATTCATCACTAACGTCACATCCAGTGACAAATTACGTTCGCAGTCAATGAGCTTTGCTGAATCGACACATCCATCTGTTACTGCCGTTCTACTGACAACACAGTACTTCCCTCCTCCTTTTGTACTGACATGTCCGCCTAGCGTAACATCTCGTGTTCAATTCGGCATTATGTAAGGGTGTCCGTATGCTTTCGACCATATTTAGATACAGTGATAAACAGAACCTTCGAAATTCGGAGGTATACTTTTAGAATTTGCTATAAGTGACCCGTACGTCTCATTACAGGGGAGTAATGCCGCGACTTATTCTGATATAACTGCTCAGACTTCACGGTCGATTTCTTCTGTAATATGGCTCACGGCTGTGCCGCCAGATTTGTATATCCTTCGAGGCAACCACTCGACATCGTTGAATAGTTTCTGCTGATTACTGCTGGTTGCTGCATGCCAGCAGTAACCGGCAAAAACCACCTAAAGACCTCGTGCAGTTGTTTTCGAAGATATATTGTGGGATTTACAAAACGTGATTTGGTGGCAGACTCAAGAGCCTTATATTCTGTTTGTTATCGCAGTTATCTTATTTTCCGTAATTATATCCACACAACATTGCAGAAGCACGTAAAATACAATCTTTCTAACACGGGACAGCATATATGCAGATTCAAAAGTACTGTGATGTTGGTGCCGTCACTGCGGTAACAGACTTACATGGCGTCATTTGGCCACCGTCACTATTAATGTACAGCTAAAACTACGAGGGCGTGCTGAAATCTAATATCCCTGAATTTTTACGCAAACACCCCTACAGCTTATTTTTTTTAAAAATCGACGTTATGAGCATTCTACACGTTAAGTCTCCTTTAATTTACGTCTATGGTCACAAATTTTTTGTTAACAGATTACCAGTTTCGGTCTATAATGACCATCATCGGATTTACAGCAAAAAATGGGAAAAAACATAAACACACTCTCAGACTGTCTACAGCTTAAAAACAATGAATAGACCATAATGAAAAGTACTGCTGACAAATATATGCACTTATGCGCTTTAAGTATGAAGAGGCATACATGTTTTATAAAAACAAAGTTCTAATGAGCTGCAACCATAGTGACATTGTCAAATGTGAACTGCAAAATCAGCCCTAGCATCGTCAGATATATATAAATAACGTCATATGCACGATACATGTTGTCAGTAGCACTATTGTTCAAAACAAGCTGCCGTACAGTAGCCACAAGATGTCTGTGTTGTAAGTTCACCAGATGTCGCTAATGTCGGCATACACTAGTTTTCAATAATAAATTGAACAGTGTAAAATAGAGGGGGATACAGTAGTTGAAGTCTGCAATGAGCTTATAACATATAAAAGGCATTACAGTAAAATAACGGAGAAAATAGAACACGACAAAAGTCAGATTGTTAAAAAGAGGAAGACTTAAGACACAGTAGTTGACATATGCTCAAGTGCCAATATTCTAGATAATGACATAAGTAATGAATACCTTTGATAGTGCACAGAATAATATTGAAAACCATAAAACAAATCGCTAAAGAAGCCACAATGAAAGAAAACTTAGTGCTGCACATAATCAGCGTCCTCTGTTATCGCTAAAGCCATAATTACGCAGAGGTGTGCATACGATGTTATTTATATATATATATATATATATATATATATATATATATATATATATATATATGACGATGCTGGGGCTGATATTGCATTCAACATTTGACGATGCCACTATGGCCGCAGTTCATTAGGACTTTATTTTTCTAAAACAGGTATGCCTCTTCATACTTAAAGTGTACAAATGCATATATTTGTCGGTAGTACCTTTCATTATGGTCTATTTATTGTTTTTAATATGTAGACAATTTGCGAGAGTATTTATGTTTTCTCCCATTTTTGCTGCAGATCTGATGATCGTCCTTATAGACCGAAACCGGTAATCTGCTAACAAAACGTTTGTCACCATAGACGTAAATCAAATGAAACTTATTGTAGATGTGGGTCACTGTTTTAATCGCGACAATGTCGCAGCTTGAGATTCTACAAGTTTATTCTTCATGTCTACATACGAGGGCTATTCGGAAAGTAACTTCCGATGGTCACGAAATGGAAACCACTGTAAAAATCCGATGAAACTTAGTACATATGTGCTAGGTAGCGTCTCTAGTATGCCCGTCGATCGCGTCATCTCACTCTTTTCAGTTCTGAGTGCACAATGAGCACGTAAATATGCCTAGAAAATAGCGTATCCCGACAAGTATGGGTATCCGCTCAGAAATTTCGCCTGATGTCATGCAGCCCACACAGCATAACTGTCACTCAGTTCCTTCTCCTTGACAATTCTCGACCGCACTTTACAGGTGTAATGAAAATGCTCCTGCAGCTTTTTTGATGTGAAGTGTCTGATCACCTACAATTCAGCCAATAACTGGCTCCCTCTGAGTTTCATCTCTGCTCACATGAACTGCTGGCTGTGAAGACAACGTTTAGGCACAGAAAAAGAGCTGTAGATCAGCGTAGACAATTGGCGGAAAGCACAGGCTACTGCCTCCAGTGACAAGGGTGTTGGAAAATTTGTACAAAGCTAGGACAGGAAAGCTACAACGCTACGACAGAAAAGCTAAGTCGGATCGGTGACTATGTAGAGAAGTGGCTGGAAGGCGTAGGTAAATGTTGCAAATAAAACATTTTTGATTTTCACAGTGGTTTCCATTTCGCGACCGATCGAAACTTACTTTCCGAATAGCACTCGTATTTATTTGTCAACTTCGTTACTACGTTCACGAATAAATTTCTCCCAACAAGAGATCAGTTTGCTGATACCGGCACACTATAATGTTCGGCTTCGTTGACGAGCCTCAATCTCACTTCTGCTAGCACTGCTTCGTCACTGTTGAAGTTAATTCCTCGAAGGTGTTCTCTGTGTTTTGAAAACATATAAGAATCGGATGGAACAAATCAGGGCCGTATGGAGGATGATCGATGACAGTGAAACCATGGCTCTGGAGTGTTTACAAATGTCGCAGCGCTCGTGTGTCTTCTGACACTCTCATGCTGAAGGGTTTGTGCTCCATTTGTGGACGAACTGACGAACTCTTCGAACTCAAAACTCGATTACAGCACGCTGCTTCTCAGGCACCGACACAATTGCTTTACACACTGTCTTGTTACACAATAGAGCTCTAAGTCGTCTTGCGACAGAGGCCTGCAAATATGCATACATGAGGAAAGATGCAGAACGTTAACAACGTAAGAATTTTCACACATAAAATTATAAGACATTACTCGGCACGACCCCATACATCTGCATCTGCAGCTACAGCTATACTCTGAAGCCACCTAACAGCGTTTGGCGGAGGATACGTATGTTGTCTCTGTCATTTTCCCCCTTTCCTGTTCGATTCGTGATTGGTCGGCACCTGGAATGACTGTAGATAAACTTCCGTATTACCTCTACGTTCTCTGACTTTTTCTTCGTCATCATTTCACGAGAAATAATATCATTACCTACTCTTTTCGAACGCATACTCTCATAATTTCAACAGTAACTCTCTTCATGAAGCACAACGCCTCTCTTCTAGTAGCTGCCACTGGAGTTCAACATCTCCGTAAGGCTCTCGTGCTTACTAAACGATCACGTCACGATATGTATAGTTCAGGGCGGGTTCTCCTAGGTATTTTTAGTTTGTTGCTGTTTCCAGCGATTTTCCACCAATAGAATAGCAATGAATCTCTTCACCTGGCTGATTGAAAAATCTTTTGATTTACTTACGTTCAGGGCCAACTGCCAGTTCCCGCGTAAATAATCGATCCTTCGCCGGTCTTCCTGCATTTCTACACAGCATCTGGCGTTGCGTTGCGATCTTCCTATAGACAACTGCATCGCATGCAAAGAGCTTCATGGGGCTTCCGGTGCTACATATTAAATCATTTATATACCTATATAATGGACACTGCAACGGCACCATTATACTCCCTTGCGATACTCCAGAAATGCTTTGCGTCTGTCGATTGCGTCCAGTTCAGAATTATATACTGAGTCCTACCTCCTAGAAAATCCATAAATCAGTCCTAAACCTGATCCGATCCGGTACCTCAGAGAAACAAACCCGAGTAGGAACCGAGCAATTTGGAATGCAAGCTTGAGCCCGAAGAGTTGTCATTACTGTTGTTAGCAGTGGAGTAACGATTATTCGTAACAGTAACTCCATGTGTAAATCGCTCAGAACATGTCAATCAGAGAGTGTTATTCTGCCCCAGTGCTTGAAGTTCTACGAAACTGAGGTGAATAATATGCAATCTCGTTTGATACGAGGTCGTTAAGAGTTGCATTACTGAGTATTACAATTTATTTATTTAACTTTAAGGTCCATTTGAAAGTAGCCTGTGAATTCATGCCGGGAACGCCAGCTTGGCTTGGCTGTGCAGCCGCTGACCCTCACATCCCCCGGACTCAAATCGGGAGCGCGAGGACGGCCGGGCCATCCCATCGGCTGTGGACACAATGCGCGCTCAGACAGGTTAGCGGAACCGCTCTTGTCCGAAGCACAGCTAGCTTGCCCAGTAAACCAGTTTACTGTAAGGAAATGCCAGAGTCGGAAGACTGTCGGACGTATACACTTGACGCCCCTTGAGAGAGAAGGTTGCCCGCAAAATATAGGGTTTTTCCACTTTCAGCTGCAGAAACCAGAATCCTGGGATGTTTCCCCAATTGAAATGCAAGCTTCCCATTCGTCAACAAAAAGAAACTGTCACGCAGAGAGCGGTTGCTACAGTCAGAAGGAGAAGAAAACTGTAACTGAGAAGACTGGTCATGGGGAGGAAAGTAGATGTCAACACTTGAAACTACTCCCACCACAGGATGTAACAGCGAATTGGGAGTCGAGAGAACATTTCCAACCCCTGGAAAACTAGTGGCTAACCGCAGTAAACAAAAGCACAGAAAACAAAAGTTTATGAAAGTGGCAACAATTATGATTCGCTAAAGCCCACCCCACCTAACTGGAGAGGCAGCACGCCCCATAACCCGAACCGGAAAAGTAAATCTCTTTTTGCTACCGTCAATGATGATGATGATGTCTGGTTTGTGGAGCGCTCAACTGCGCGGTCATCAGCGCCCGTACAAATTCCCAATTTTTTCACAGTCAAATCTAGCCGCTGTCACGAATGATGTTGAAATGATAAGGACAACACAATCACCCAGTCCCCGGCCGGGAATCGAACCCGGGACCCCGTGATCCAGAAGTAGAAACGCTAGCCACTACACCACCAGCTGCGGACGCTATCGTCGAGAAAGACAGTTGTTGATGACGTCGACCGAGAAGCGCTAACCTGCTACACCGGGCGTAGCTGTTTACCGCCGTGATCCAGTGCGTCCCCCGCGCGATTATAAATTCATGCCACACGATGTAATACTTCACAACTTGCACCCATCTCGCTCTTCCACACCTCAAAAGATAACATGGTCACACCCAACCAGCAGCAATTAGTGTGAAGGAGATTTTACTGGACGAGCAATATTCCATAAGGGTCACTTATTCCAGTTTAGAATCCAGATGAAGACTTGCGACTTGATCTCACCTCTAGTTTGCTCGATGCATTTTCATCAGATTCATCTCTGAGTAGCGCATTACATTCAGTTCATTACTTCCCACTGTTTCACTGTCAATCACAGGTGCCCATTTAACTTCAGAGTCGAGTGTTTGATTTACTCTGAAGTCAGACTCCCCTTCGAGGATCTTTAACCTTTCCATGTTAGATAGCATACCAAGAACCATTAATTCTGATCTGCGGTCAGATTGCATATTAATGCCGTGACCCTTATTCCAAACACATCTGAACACTTTGATATTAAGATTTTATGCAGTTCTGTTCTTGAATGTAATTAATGAATAAGCTACACTTTGTATCAGTTTAATGCTATGCCCCCCATTCATTTACCAAACAAACATTCCTACACAGTGAATTAGCGGATCGAGAAACTCAGCACATACCGCTGGCACTTGCATTGTTCTGCGCGTATTTCAGTGCAATACACATACAAAACCGAATATGGGTTAAAAAATAAAGGATTCATTGAGACCACTGGCTCCTTGTATCTAAAGAGATAGAGTGCCATAGATAGGCAACACCGCAACCAGAGTGAAGCAAACTGACCAATCCTTTGCCATGTTTTCGGAAGCCAAAACAAATGGACATGGTATGTGACAGTGTGTAAGGGAATTACGAAACGTTGGGTAAAACAATAAATTCATATATTCATGTAAAATTAAACACGTGAAAGATCATTCCATGCTGGTGCAGAACACCAATGTACAAAACCATTAACTGGTAATATTTTTAAACAGTACTCATTTGAAATATTATAAATTCGTGGTTTTTTTTCCTCTTGAGCATTCGGTCATAGGCTGTGGAAGTGTTAGGCACTATTTCGAAAAGAAATTAGCCAATAGCTTACCTCACACACGTTAGCACACGTAGTATTTCGCTTCCTAAACAACCAGAGAAAATATGACTCATAATTGTGTAGCGTGGCACAGCATGGAGCTCTAAAGAACGTGCCGCAGTCTCTCTACGTATACTCTTATCTCTTCTCTTGTACGAAATATTTATAACAAATAGTCCTAAAAAATTTTGTTCGTAGGGTTCGGGTTCACTTATATAAGAAAGTTGAAACACAAAAAATTGGAGCGAAACGCTGAAAACCTCCAGAGAATCGACTCTGGTTGCAGAGATTTGCATTTGACCTTCAACATAAATAACGGTAGCGCACCGTGCATAGGCAAGCAAGTACATCAAAAACTGGCTGGAAACAATAAATTATCTAGGAATACGAGTAGGAGACGACCTAAACAGCCACCGCAAGTAACTAGTTGTAGGATAAACAAGGTTATTATAATTAAAGTTAAACTTTCAAAACACTATAGAAATAACACCAATTGTCAGAATGACGTCAAATTGCAACGAAATAGTATCGGAGAAGACCATAGATGGTGCTGTATGTGTCATAATACGTACCCGTTGATGTTGGTGTAAACACGCCGTGTACAGTGCTTTTTATCCTTTCACGTCTGCGACGTTCGACATGGCTGTTTTAATGCAGGATCGCGCTCTGCTTGTAAAGCTGTATTACTAGAGTGATAACTGTGCACACTTCGCTTTGCAGATGTTCCGGACACTGACTGCCGTAGGTCAGGAGAAAATGATTCGGAAATTCGAAAAGACGGGTCCTTTTGGTGTGAAACCGGGGTAGAGAGAGAGGAAACAAATTGATTCGACGTCAGTGGAAGCAGTGTCCACAGCAATACAGGAGGAGACGAGTGGTGGTGTGCAAACGTGTAGAATTTCCCGAACATCGGAAATACCCGTGAGCATGGTGTGTAAAATCCTGCGAAACATCCTTCTTTGCTATCCATTCAAAATTACTCACATGTACGAGTTGATTCCTGTTGACCTGCCATCAGGATAGACCTTTGCTTTAGAATTTCTAGCTCTCATGGAAGTGGACAGTGATTGGCTGTGGGAGAGTTTGCGCACAGACATAGCCCACTTCCATCTGACAGGATATGTCAATACACTAAATTATCGAATATGGGCAACGGAAAATCCATACGGAAATCAACTAATACCATTTCATCCTGAAAAGGTCGGTGTGTGGTGCAGGTTTACGGCATCATTTGTCATAGACCCATATTTTTTCGAAAAGGCAGGTGCTTCTGGTACTGTTACCTGTACAGTCACTCGTAAGCGCTATGAGTGTCTTTTGCGCAGCCACGTCATTCCAGCTCTCCAACAGCGTAGGTGTGCGGATGGGATTATTTTTATGCAAGATGGCGCACCTCTGCACATTGAAAATCCAGTTAAGCAGCTACTGGAGCGTCATTTAGGAAATTTTAGAATTAGCAGCCACCATTTCCCTACGGCCTGGTCGTCCCGATCAACTGATCTTAGTCCGTCTGACTTCTGGTTGTGGGGCTATCTGAAAGATGTGTTCAGTGTTCCGGCTGCAAACTTATCTGCATTGAAGGCACGCATTGCGCAACACATTCTGAATCTGACTGCGGAAACACTTGGATCAGTTGTGGAACATGTTGTTTCTCGATTTCAACTTGTTGCAGAAAACGGTGGACAGCATATTGAACATGTCCTGCACCAGTCACACGGAAATCAATAATCCGATTTGATTTTGGTTGATGCTTTTTTATGCAGTTTTTGGCCACAGGGTAGTCAAAAACCGATGTGATTGATGTTTCTTATGCGGTTTTTGGCCTCAAGAGAATTAAAAGCCGATTTTTCCCATCCGATGTGGCGGATCTGCTGACGTAACTAACAGTGTCACACCTGTACACCTATGCACACTGAGTAGTAGTTTGTTTAACGTCAAACGCACACCTTAGGCATTGTTGTATGATCTATTTGTAATTTTTAGTCAACTACTGTTAAATTATGATGCTTACAGCGCCATCTATTGCTACATTTTGCAACTAATTATATTTCTTCTGCCATACTTTTTCTCTCGTCTCCAATAATATCCCGTTGCAATTTGACGTCATTCTGACAAGTGGTTTTATTTCTACAGCGGTTCGAAAGTTTAACTTTAATTATAATCTCTCCGTACAACTAGTCGACGATACAATGGCTTACAAAATCCTCACTCAGTCATCTCTGGAAGGATTCTAGGCAGTCCGCGTCCCTAACCTGATCGGATTATGAAGAGAGGCAGAGAAGATAAATGAAGAGCAGCGTGTTTCAACATACTATATTTTCGTTAGTGCGATGGTGTTTCGGAGAAACTCACTAAACTCTAATGGTGAACGTTGCAAAAGAGGCGTTATGCGTGATTTTCGATAGCGTGTCGGCAAACATATTAATTCTCCTCAAACAGCTCTCGAGAAATTAACATTTCGGAGAAATCAGATAAATTCGACCATAGAGAAGCTTATCGATAACTGTTCATCCCACGCATCGTTTTCGAATGGAACTGAAATAGAGGACATGATAGCGGTAACTGAATCATCTTTCCCTACAGACCATTAGGTGGCAGCACAGGGTGAAGATTTAAATATAGACAATGCAATCTCCAGGCACATTGTCCCTCATCAGGAACAGCAACTATTTTGCAAGGGAATCCGAGACATTTCAGTAGGATTCTTGTCAATGGAAGCATGCTTCTCTCCAAAGTTGACTGGTACCATTACATCCACTTCGCAATGTCTCCCACCTCAGTATCATCATGATATCTGACAAAATAGAAATACGCACCAATAGCACAAGAAAATGAAAGGTTGAAAAGTAGCGTGATAATTAACTCCACCACTGCCGGTCCCAAGTCCGGGGCCTCATTTCGCAAGTGATGAGGAAGGAGGAGGGGGAGGAGTAACACCTCGTTAAAAAAAACCTGGGTCCATCTGGCTCCGAATGGTATCACCCTGTAAGGGCCCCTGCCTAGGGTTACTAGGTGAAACCTGGTCAACGGTCTCAAAGGCGGAAGAGGAAGTTCAGATCCCCAACGGCAGAGAGAGCGGAAGAACTGCCTCCAGGACTCACAATCTTGGTTGTACATTTTGTGGCCTTTGGGCCACACCCAAAATAACTTTCATCAATCATGGAAGTGTGTGATGTAAACTATTTTACCCCAGGTGGACGATCCACCGTACGCCAGTACGTCAGCAGACATTCGGATTCTGGGGAGTCTGCAACATTGCATAAAGACAAGTCGGAGTGTCTTGGAATCTCATCAAAATTTCAATATAGGCAATCAACGTACCTAGCAAATTTCAACGCAAACTCATTGTTGAAAACCGGAAAACTAAAACATCTAACAGATACGCTAAAGAACCACAACATACTCATAACAGCCATTCAAGAAACACGATACATGGATACAGATACCTTCGGTTCCGAAGGTTTTAGGATATACAAAGGGAAAGTGGGACCGAGAGTAATGAAAAATGTACCACATCTTGGGACAGCCTTTATAATCAACAAACAAATCTTGAACTCAATAGTTGGCTTTGATTCGCAATCAGAAAGAATCTCAAGTCTTACATTCACAAGCACAAACAAAATCTACACAATTATCAATGCACATGCCCCTATAAACGAGGATAACAGGAATAACAAAGAAAAAGTGGAGGCGTTTTGGAATCTTCTAGATGACATTATTCAGAAAATTCCAGATAAAAACATCATCATTCTTCTTGGAGATTTTAATGCACAGATTGGTAAAGAAAAAAGATATAAGAAAATAGTTGGAAACCATCCTGCACACAAGAGAACAAACAGAAATGGTGTGAGACTAATGGAACTTTTCCAAGCACACAATTTAATTCTTAAATCCACAGCTTTCAAGAAACTACCACGAAGACAAAAGACATGGGTATCCCCAAATCCTAGCCTTGGGGAATTTCAACTTCATCATGTGGCAATTAAGAAGATTTCTAGCAAAGAAATCATGAACGTTAGGGTACTCAGGGGTGCAAACTTGGATTCAGACCATTACCTTTCTAAAATTAAGTTCAAAGTCATCCCAAACAGGAAACGCAGCATGAAACAAATTAAGGGTCGGAAGTATAGCACAGAAAAGATATTAAAATCAGATGAATTCACAAAAGAAACAGAAACCATTCAGACACAAAGCTGGGGGGATATCAAGGAAAACCTCATTACTACAGCTGAACGGATAGCACCTAACAAAAAAAGTAAAAACATGCCTGGTGGTCGCTGGAATGTGATGCCCTCATTGAAACAAGAAAACAGGCATGGCAAAACTGGCAGTCACAGAAAACAGAAGAAAGTAGACTGAATTTCATTACAGTTAGAAAACTGGTAGATAAAAATATAAAAAGGATTAAGAAGACATGAAAACAAAACTCTCCTCCAAATTGATGAAGAATTTGCTAAAAACAACACAAAGAGCTTTTACAGAACGTTCAAACAAAGGTTATCAAGATACAAAGCACCCGCCTTCCAATTTCGAGATGTAAATGGGACCATCGCTCACAACAACACGGAAATCTGCAAAATACTAGCAGGCTACTTTGAGAAACTCTTGAATTGTGAACCTATCCTTGAAAAATTTGAATCCATTCCAAACAACCGTGAGAAGCCGGATTCAGAACCACTGACGACTGAAGAACTACAGAAGGTCATTTCAGAACTTAAAAACAACAAGGCGTCCGGAGAAAATCAAATAGTGGCCGAACTATGGAAAAAGGCTGACAAAAATGCAGTTACATCCCTAAAGTGTGTTTTCGATCAAATCTGGAAAGAAGAAGAGATCCCCGCAGAATGGAGAACAGCTCTCATCCACCCTATCCACAAGAAAGGTTTGAAGACAGACCCCAACAATTACAGAGGAATATCACTGCTGGATATAACGTACAAGATTCTTTCTAAAGTCCTTTTGAACAGGGCAGAGCCGCAATTGAATCCGCAAATCGGAGAATACCAGGGAGATTTTAGAAAGGGTATATCGTGTTCGGAACAAATACTAAACCTCAAAAACGTTATGGCATACCAAAAATCAAGGGCAAAGACATACGTAATCTCCTTCATTGATTTCAGAAAAGCATATGATTCGATTGATAGAGAATCTCTGTTATCAGTACTGGAAGAAATGGGTTTGGATAAGAAAACAACTAATATTACAAAAGCGACCCTTACAAATACATTTTCGAAAGTTAAATTTATGGGCGAACTATCGGAACCCTTTGAAATAAAAACGGGTGTGCGACAGGGCGATGGGCTCTCACCGTTGCTGTTCAATTGTGCGCTTGAGAAAGTAGTCAGAGAATGGAACACAAATATTAAGAGTGGTACAAGACTGGGTTGCAAAAAGAAGAACCTTAAAGTAAATTGCATTGCTTTTGCAGATGATATGGCCCTGTTTGCTGAAACAATGGAAGAAGCACGGGAGCAAATCCTTGAACTAAAGAAACAAGCAGCTAAAATTGGTCTTCACATCTCCTCTGAAAAAACTAAGATATTGACAAACATCAAGCACTCATGTAAATACCTCAAAGTTCAAGAACAGAAGATTGGAATAGTAAAAGAATTCAAATACCTCGGAGAATGGATTACTTGGAATGCTGGGGAAAGCAAAGCAATGGAATCCAGAAAAAATAAACTTGAATTGGCCTTCCAACTAAGAAAAAATACATACAACAAAAAATCCCTTTGATGGGGGCCAAAATTACACATTATAAGACAGTGATTAAGCCAGAAGCACTGTATGCAGCAGAAACACTTAATATGAATTTCAAAGGCCAAATGGGGAAACTTGAGGTAAAGGAAAGAAAAATTTTAAGAAAAATCATTGGGCCAAAATTTCAAGACAATAAGATTATATACATCAAAAATGAAACTCTCTACAAGAAAATTGAAAAACTTTCAGATTCTATGCGAAAAATGTGAATAAATTTTTATGGTCATCTTCTCAGAATGAATTCCAACAGATTAACTAAACAAATCTTTGACTTCTTCCGTAACCGAAAAACGAAGCCCAACTGGTTTAAAGAAACTGAGAAAGACCTAGTGAAATTAAATATATCAGAAAATTCACTTATTGATCGAACTGCTAAATTAATTACTAAAGATGAAAACATAAGGTTCCAAGACAAATCCACACAAAAGTCCAAATCCTTCATCTCAGAAGAAGAGAGGAGAAGAAGATCAGAAAGAATGAAGAAATACTGGGCCCTAAGAAAAGAACAACGCACAAAGAAATGATTGATCCAGCATACCCCAAAGAGGGTGAAACGAAAGAAGAAGAAGAAAGCGCGATAATTACGTCGTCGAATCCTTCAGTTGATGCAGAGGCTGATTGGTGATGATCCTATTGGCGTCCGAGCCCACGTTTCTTCGACTGGAAGTCTGTAAGATATTCTCTAATTAAACGTGCACCAAATAACTTTTTCATACCTCTATGTTCGGTGAAATAGGAGTAAATAACTAGCTTAGCGATACTGGCTTATCAACATGCGCTGTAGTCGTAATAAATCGGAACGGTGCTTAGAAAAGTACAGAGTCAGACTGTTGCTGCGTGGACAAACAGCACAGCTGTTGGTGACTCACTGGTTTCTTTGTGTCTGGCACTGTATTATCTCTTATTTATTACCGATAATAGAAAAATGAGGATAATTAGGATAGCGAAATGTAAATAAGCGGACTATAAGTACGATAACAGCTCATTAATCGTGACCTTTTATTCTTTTATATCAGCTGAAGAATGAGGCATTCTCATCAGATACATGAGACAGACGTGTAACGAGCTTAAACCTTTCATCGATTCTCATATCCTGTACCGCCGTCGTTGCGGTACAAACGTAGCATAAGAAATAAATACAAATTCTTTGCCAATACAAGTCACTTTACAATCACTCAAACAAGCGTACAAACTCGTAAGTATGCAAACACATAACTGTAAGAACACAGACGTCCACAAGATCGGTAAGAGTCTGCAAGAACATTTATTTGTAAGACTGAAAGCAAACGAAAATATCCCGTACAAATAGGGGCACGTACAAGAAGATGAATTTAACATACGCACATAACGATGTAGTTTACTGAGCAAAGTATTGTCTTGAAGAAGAAACCTGATCTAAACAGAACTAGGAAAGTAGGATTATTTGGTGCACGTTTAGTCAGAGAATGTCTTACATAGTTCCGGCCGATGATACTCTGATTCAGACGCCAATGGAATCATTACCAATCAGTCTCTGTATCAACTGAAGGGTTCGATGGCTCAAATATCCCGCTATCTTTCAGTCTTTCATTTTCTTGTGCTATTGATGCGTATTTCTGTTCGATGGAATACGAGGTTTTACGTGATTTTAGAACTGTTCACGACCATGCTCGAAACTAGTGTCTTTCTTTTACTAAACTTAGGCATTTCCACTAATTTTAACTGTTTCATATTATTTCAGAAGAATATCGTGCACATAATACCGAAAATAAGAACCACCTATCATTCAGCCAAATCGTACACAAACCAATAGAAGACAAATTTAAGAATCTGTTAAATTACTATTTGTTTGGTAATGAGAAATGTTAAGGCATAATAGAAACAGTTCTGAAGTGGCATTTGATAATGGAAAGAAAGGAAAGTGATCACATTTCATAGAATTTGTTGTCCAGATGAAATGTTTGATGCGGTGGTGTAAGATATTTGAAATCTTCAGAAAAATATGTGTCTAGTGTTTCAGAAGGATGCTGAAAAGTAAATAGGCTGAGTAGACAAGAAACGAGGACTTCCTCCGTGCAATCGGTGAGGAAGAATACATAGAAAAACTTTACGATTCTGAGCAAACATCTTGTCAAGAGAGAAGCACCTTCTCAACTCGAGTGAGAAAATAACAGCACAGTCAGAGAATACTTAAACATCACGCGACTATCTAGAACTAATTTGAGTTCCTCCATTTAACGTCATACCTAGATGGGCTATTCAGAGCAGTCATTTGACACAGCCTAATTACAGTTAAACTAAACGGTGAATACCATGACGTGTAACGTACGGGACTGTATCTGATTTCACAGCGTCGGGCAGAAGCTACACACACTGCTGGGGATAATCATTTTTCAAATCCCCAGACAGTTCAACATGACTGCCGTTAATTATTGTGTACTAAACAGACTGAACATTATTAGAGAGAAAACAAGCATGCCTACACAATCCAGAAGGCAAAATATATTAAATAAAATACTGTGAAACAATGTGAAAATCCTCCAACCAGCGAACTGAAGGATTAAGAATAAGAGCAAACATAGCTACTAGAAAAATTAGAAAAATGAAACTTCCCAATAGACTCAAACTGTTTTTGCGGGACAGGGACACGAACCTGGTACCTGGAGTCCGGTCCAGCACACAGTTTTAATCTGCCAGGAAGTTTCAAATCAGCGTACATTTCGCTGTCGAGTGAAAAAATATTCTAGGTAAAAAAAGCTTTGGTTAAATGTTTTCGGAATTAATAATTTCCATTAAATTTACGTTCTTGGAAGCTAAATGCAAAATAGTTAAAAATACAAGCTCTGATTTAAGAGTAGTCTTATATAAACCTTGAAACCAATAGCAGTAACAACAAACGACATTCCATCTCTGTGGCAACAAAGGCAGATGGTATACCACCTCACTGAAACTTCTTCGCAGGTGCAAAGAAGATGAACACCTTTGTATGCAACAGTCGCGTGAGGATGATTGGAAGGAACCGGGGGAGGGAGAGGGGGAGTGGGGGCAGGAACGAATTTGTTATGGATAACAATTTGATGATTTGATGCAATGCTTGATAGAGTGAGGTGCACAAGTAAAATTATGTGACAGAAGTTAACAAGTGTTTTATTTCGTAACAGTCATGCAGTTCTGTCATCGATTACAGGCAAAATAATCTTGAGCTCATTTATCTTACGTGGATTAGGAATTGAGAAAACAGTCAGTGTGCACGTTTTCTCAAGTTCTTGAATTTTACAGGGTCATTTTAATCTCTGATGGAGCCATATCAGTAATTCCCATCTCCCCCTTTAGTTTCTGTGCGCCTTACTCTCTTCGCATTACGTTCAAGAAGGAAAGCGTAGCGCTACAGTTAGAATAGTTTATCGTTTACAGATCGTCCATTTGTTTCTGCGAGATGTGACCACAACCTTGGACCACTGTGTCGTCGGAGTACGAAGTTTTATGTTTTATTCATAGTACAGGAGATATAAATCAACAAGTTACGGTGAAGTCGGAACATTATCAGTCGCTTCTTACTTTGCTGTTTACGACACCGGTATCTGCGGGATAATAGAGTTGAGACTGAGAAGTACGTTGTTGACAGTGACACACTCGTTCTGCTGCCCCAAGATGGGATCATAGTTGAAATGGCTCATAAAACAAATCTTTATGTTTGTGATATCTGTCGCGCGCACACTTGCCTACGTTGGTGTGTGTGTGTGTGTGTGTGTGTGTGTGTGTGTCACAACTAAAGTTAAATGCTACTCCTTGCAGCCACGAAATTATAAATCATTGAAAACTAATTGTTCATTTGCTAATTGTATAATCCCCATTAACAGTTCATATTATCACCATTTAAGCTTACGTTATTTCTACAACCCGTGAAAACTATCAAACTTAACTTCTTAAAGCTGATTAAAATTCTAAGAAGCTATATATAACTCATTTATCTTTCGCTAAAATATGTGAACCAAATGACTACATATTTAGAGCAAAACACGAATTTCATTTTTTTCAGTACTCCAAGAATTGAAGGAAAATGGATGCATTTCATATAACTTAAATGAATATGATGAAGTAACATGAAACAGGATGATTGCAAAACAACGTTGTTGTTGATGATTGCAAAACAGCGTTGTTGTTGTTGTGGTCTTCAGTCCTGAGACTGGTTTGATGCAGCTCTCCATGGTACTCTATCCTGTGTAAGCTTCTTCATCTCCCAGTACCTACTGCAGCCTACATCCTTCTGAATCTGCTTAGTATATTCATCTCTTGGTCTCCCTCTATGATTTTTACCCTCCACGCTGCCCTCCAATGTTAAATTTGTGATCCCTTGAAGCCTCAGAACATGTCCTACCAACCGGTCCCTTAGAGAGTGAGAAATAATGAATAACTATCACATGGAATTTTCTTTAATCGCTATACTACAATCTTAATGCGCGTCTTGGGTAATATGTGGTCTTCTAAATTCGTTATGCTCCATGCACTTCTCAATTTTCACTTTCGCATTAAGGGTGTTATTAGTTCTGCTCTCTCACATGGCTCCAGTGGTTATCTGCTTCTTTTACCAAATACAAAAAAAGAAAAGAAAAGAATAAGACGCATCATGCAGGAAATATCCGAATTGGAACTAGATGTGATATAGATGTACAGACAAACAAGTGATTACAACTTCTGAAAAATTGGATCATTTATTGAAGAGAAAGAGCTTCAATTTTTATAAATCTTTCTCTTCAACAAGTCATCCAATTTTCCTGAAATTGAGTCATTTGCTTGTCTGTACGTGTACGTTACATCTAACGTTTTCCCGTCCCATTGGGATAATTCTTTCGCAGTGTATCTTTTTTTTATATTAGTGTGTATTTTACTTCTTTTGGATGATTTGTCTGGATAGCAAAATATTTTGTTATTTAACTTCACTTCTGACACTTTCCAGCAGCCGCCGTCATTGGACATACACAGAACAGCAACACTAGTGAGGAACACATCAACGTAAAATCTTCACCAAAAACAATTTCGGAAGTTGTTCAGAAAAATTTTCTGATTATTTTGTGATACAGAATGGTTTAGTTTCAGAGTAATAACGTAATTATGATATATTCGTTTTCTTATCCCGCTTACCCTTGTTTCTTTGAAAATACATGCACAACAATCAAAGGAATCTTTAACTATTAATCGCCAACAAGTACGGGGCTAAACACAGAGTACGACTCTCAGAAGAGTGTTTTGGCGTATATGCAACGCGCCAGTTCCTGCTGGCACGATTGCCTCTTCCAGATCGGGTGTCGTGGCCCACCTCGCGCAACCATTATCCACCATTCTATGAGTAACACAGACGGATCTGGTTTCTCTTAGGCGCCTACGTACACATAAAAAAGTATTGTGTTGTGGTTGCCGTCGCTGTCGGAACAGCTCACCGTTGCCTCGTTGTGACGCTCTTCCATTGCATCCAGTGACGCTATACACACGGTGCATGGCAGCCAACTTTCCACAAGTAAACCCAAATGGCTCTGAGCACTATGGGACTTAACATCTGAGGTCATCAGTCCCCTAGAACTTAGAGAACTACTTAAACCTGACTAACCTAAGGACATCACACACATCCATGCCCGAGGCAGGATTCGAACCTGCGACTGTAGCGGTCGTGCGGTTCCAGACTGTAGCGCCTAGAACCGCTCGGCCACACCGCCCGGCAAGTAAACCCACCACACTGCTGTGTATCACTGTTAATGTACAACTAACACAGCCGTAAAAACAAACTCGAGACGGAACGGAGCAGTACTGCAAGCAAGCAGCAAGTTAAGTGTCGTGAGTGCATGGAACAAGTTTGTTTCCAAACAAACGACAATGCTCATAGCGCCAACATTTGCACTTCTGTGCAGATATTTTGAAAAAAAAAAAACACAAATAAGATAGTAGACAGGCATGAGAAATCAGTCGAATTGCAATTACATTCTACCGAATTTGCTTCATTGTCGTTGGGACCTCATATATATATATATATATATATATATATATATATATATATATATATATATATATATATATATATATATGATGAGGTGCCATACTCCGAGGAGCGTAGGGAACGATGCGGGAGACTCGCACCGCCGACTACGCAAGGTCTTAGCGGAGATGGCTTGCCAATGCCTTCTTCCGACCGTAATGGGGATGAATGACAATGATAAAGACGACACAACAACACCTAATCATCTCGAGGCAGGGAAAATCCCTGACCCCGCTGGGAATCGAACCCAGGACCCCATGCCTAGGAAGCGAGAACCCTACCGCCAAGATCACGAGCTGCGGATATATCGTTGATATGTATTCATCTTCTTACGAGGTCAAACTGAAGTACAGTAGCAGCTGACAGGTAAAAAGTTGTCGCCAAGCGGCACACATACACTTTATCCACGCTAGCCTCATACTTCGTGCACTTTATTTGAGTTTCCGCGTGCGTCTGTCCCGATCTGATGACACTGATTGCCGACAGGCGCCGTAAGGAAAACTGAATAGCAAAATAGTTTGCGAACGAGCAAAAATTCAGTTTAATTGTTAAAGTTATTGCTGAACTGTTTACA
The DNA here is from genome assembly GCF_021461385.2 of Schistocerca piceifrons. Lineage (NCBI taxonomy): Eukaryota > Metazoa > Arthropoda > Insecta > Orthoptera > Acrididae > Schistocerca > Schistocerca piceifrons. The sequence goes on from NC_060140.1 coordinate 393,463,402, forward strand.
GATTTCCTGTCATATATGCAAATGGCTCTGAGCACTATGGGACTTAACATCTATGGTCATCAGTCCCCTAGAACTTAAAACTACTTAAACGTAACTAACCTAAGGACGTCACACAACACCCAGTCTTCACGAGGCAGAGAAAACATATATGCAAATGGTCTACGTCTATTTTCGTTCTATGATGTCCCTCGATAGGTTTTCTAGTCTGTCAGCTATTATGGCCTTGCTTAGCAGTTTCTTCCAATACTTGGGATCATTCTACTGCGCCTTTACTTCTCTCCAGATTACACCCTGTTTTTTTACCAGATGTCTAGAAGCAATCAGTTCCATCTCAAGGTCATGTTTCACTCCGTCTCCTCACTCACTACTTTTCTTTCTTTTTATGCAGTAACAATATCAGTCTTTCCTCCAGTTAGGCCAAATTCCCAGTGCCGGTTTAACTATCATGACATTGTGTCTCCACCGGTAAAGGCCACAGAAACCCTTTTATGTTGGGCTTGATAGTGACTCTATCTCCTTATCTTCATTCCTAATAAAGATATTAATTTATTTGCAATGAAAATCTTCCAGAATAATATCAGGCAGTAACTGAGACGGTACATATCATTGGCGGACTTATTACTTCGGAGCTCTCTGAGGACGAATATCGGAACTGGAATGTTCTCTCACTCAAAGCTCCTTTCATCGAGTCCACATCTTAGAAGTAAGCCTAGAAAAATAGTCATGTCTGCAGGAGTCAGTGAAACATACAAGAAACATCATATTTACAAATTTACTAAATGTACCAGGAAGAGCTGCTCCGAGTGGAAATTACTTCGAAAAGTTGAACGCTCACCAGGTACAAGGAGCAGTTGGAGAAGAGACATAGTATCTTATCTCACACGCGAATCCCCGCTCAAGGACGCTGTCACAAACAGCTACAAAAGTAAGGTAGTCCAAAGTAAACAACTGCACGATTTCATCCGCGAGTCTCAACCCTCTGATGGCATTGTCACGAAACCTAAGGCATATCTTACCCGCTGTGACGCCATCGTACTGAATTGGTACTGATAATGTTACACCACCAATTGTCAAATGTGTGATATATTTAACACAATATGGTTCGGGACTATGTTATCCCATTGTCAAATGCTATAAAACAAGCAAACCAATCAATAAATTACAAAACTACATTTACAAACAATAATATAATACATTTAAGTCGACGTGTTCTATTACTTACCTCAAAGCTTCAGTGTCATTATGCACATATAAAAGTAAAAACCCAGCAGGAAACATGCACTGTCAGACACAAATCTCTTCTTTTAACATTTCTTCTTAGCGTCATATATTCTCGGGCATAACTGCAAACTAAAGGCACCCGCTTTCACTTACCAAAGGTAGTACTTTCCTTCAGGTCCTACTTCATGGCGCACCATTCGACGAGAATGATATCTGACAAATCTGGAGTCCAGAACATCAAGTGGAACTCATTTCAATCCTCCAAAAAATATTGCAACACAGTTTTGGTCTGCTGGGAGGAGCACATTGCTTGTTTGAAAAACATGATGTGCTCCAAGTAGCACGTCAGCCATTTAATCATACTAGCGCGAGCTGTCATTCAGATTGAGACGTAGGCCACTTTACTAAGCAGATCATCCCGTAATATACAGGGTGTTACAAAAAGGTACGGCCAAACTTTCAGGAAACATTCCTCACACACAAAGAAAGAAAATATGTTACGTGGACATGTGTCCGGAAACGCTTACTTTCCATGTTAGAGCTAATTTTATTACTTCTCTTCAAATCACATTAATCATGGAATGGAAACACACAGCAACAGAACGTACCAGCGTGACTTCAAACACTTTGTTACAGGAAATCTTCAAAATGTCCTCCGTTAGCGAGGATACATGCACCCACCCTCCGTCGCATGGAATCCCTGATGCGCTGATGCAGCCCTGGAGAATGGCATATTGTATCACAGCCGTCCACAATACGAGCACGAAGAGTCTCTATATTTGGTACTGGGGTTGCGTAGACAAGAGCTTTCAAATGCCCCCATAAATGAAAGTCAAGAGGGTTGAGGTCAGGAGAGCGTGGAGGCCATGGAATTGGTCCGCCTCTACCAATCCATCGGTCACCGAATCTGTTGTTGAGAAGCGTACGAACACTTCGACTGAAATGTGCAGGAGTTCCATCGTGCATGAACCACATGTGTCGTACTTGTGAAGGCACATGTTCTAGCACCACAGGTAGAGTATCCCGTATGAAATCATGATAACGTGCTCCATTGAGCGTAGGTTGATGAAAATGAGCTCTAACATGGAAATTAAGCGTTTCCGGACACATGTCCACATAACATCTTTTCTTTATTTGTGTGTGAGTTCTCACACTGCAGTATCGGGTGAAGCTTATCTAACATCCAATGTATTACAACGTGGCATGATGTGACAACGTGGGAACCTTTTTTTCGGTGTTCCTTGATTAAACCTTTTCGACACAATTTGTGGAACTTAGTTGCAGTCTCGTTCTAATTACCTGTCAATCACTTCCAGGCTGGAGTGACATTCCCCACCACTAATACATCGCGAAAGTAAAAGCAACCTGAGGTGGCGGGCGTTTGGCTATTTTTAGTTTTCTATCAGTTTGAACGTCACACGGTCAATATGTACTGTAATACATACGTTCAGAAATTCTATGCCACTATGTCATCAGTTGCATACTTCTACGAGGGCGTACTGAAAAGAAATGATCCGAATTTTTTATGTGGAAACTACTAAAGCTTTATAAATAAAGCAAACATTATTAACATTCCATTTCTCAACAGAGTCACCCTGGTGACGAACACATTTCTCCCAGGGAGAGACCAGTTTCTTGATACCGCCACGGTATAACGTTTGACTTTGTTGGCGGAGCCACAACCTCACCTCTGCTTGAACCGCTTCATCACTACAAAGTGAACTCATCGAAAATGGTCTTTAAGGAAACATATGAAAATTGGGCATGGCCTAGACAGGACTGTATGGTGGGTAACCGAGGACAGTGAACCCGAGGCCTCAGATCGTTGCATATACCGCAGCAAACGTGTGTGACCTTGCATTGTCACGATGAAGGAGGCTATTTTTAGACGAACTCCCAGAATTCGAAACTCTGTTACAGTATGCACGTCACACGCCGCCATGTTACACGCTATTATTCGGGGCCCTCTAACGGCAAATGTCTGAAGATACGTAGACATGAGGAATAAAGGTGTAGTATCTTAACAATGTTTGTAGTTTTTAAAAAGATTTAAGAGGTTTCACATATAAAATTCGGAGACACTACTTTTCAGCAGCGTCTCGTATGTACATCACTTTAAAAAAAATCTGCAATTTTTTTCACAATGCTGGATTAAAATAACAGGCAATAATTGTTCGAAGAAATTTCGGGCTTCAGCTGTCGATGGCTCACCTGAAGGTGACAGGCAGGTGGCCATTCGAAATAACGTGAAGTGTAGATGACGACAATCAACTTCAAACACAAAATTTCTTCTAACACTCAATTCACCGGGTAAATTTTAAATCTCGCAACTAATTATTGGTCTGTAAATATTATTCAAAGAATCTTAAACTCAAGTGGTATATTTCCATAGTTGCTTGCACAATACCAAGCGAATATTGAGAGCAGAACTGACGGAAAGCACATTACCACATGACGATAAGGATTTCGTGACAACCTGAAGAATTTTTATTCCCTTGTTAAACTTTTAATGAGTCTACTGACAGTGTTCAGATGCTAGAAGGAGAAATTTGGAAATTTTCTGTTTTTCAGCCTATTGGTAGCATCTTTGGTGTGAATACGTCTACTTCCCAAGCCGGTTTCTATTTCATTATTATGCTTTTGCGTGTACTTAGTGTCATCTTATAAACTGCTCGAAGTTTTGGCGGTGGAACGCACTAATTAGGATGGTAATTTTAATTTAATTTTGCTTTCAAGGCTGCTACATAGTATCGGCAGTGTGTACTGTTAGTAATAAGTACACTGTTAGTCGAAACTGAATGAAATTAATTATGTGAATTCAGCTCATGTTGATATGATGCGTTAGCCATTAATATAAACATTACACTGCTTTGTTTCATACTATTGTTTTTAAGGTCTGCGAAAGAAAAATGTGTTCTTAGTCTTAATGATAGCAGTAGCTTTATATTATCAAAAATATGTAAAGAGAAACATTAGGAAGCTATCACCAGATGATTTTTGTATTTCACGTTCTTCATTTGCTGACCGTCATACTGCACAGAGAAAAAGTAATACGAAATAATGAACAGTGAATGTGTGCGACATCCATTTCCAGCTTTTCTCTAAGTGATGCAACCAATCCAAGAGTTACGGTTGAAAATTTAATATCCTACAGACTTTATTCAAACATTTTAAAGGTAATTTACAGAAACGAACGAACATTTTACTATAACTCTCAAAAGAAAACTACAATAGTTCAAGAGTAGCAATTTTAAGGAGGGGCAGTTTCTACTTTAAGGTACGTACACGACATTTCAGGTCCAGCGAAAAAATATTTTTCACTGCTGTGGTGTAGATACAGCGTAGATGTCTTAAACAGTAGCCGGCCGCTATGGCCGAGGGGTTCCAGGCGCTTCAGTCAGGAACCGTGCGACTGCCACGGTCGCAGGTTCGAATCCTGCACACACAAAAATGTGTGTGATGTCCTTAGGTTAGTTACATTTAAGTAGTTCTAAGTTCTATGGGACTGATGACATCAGATGATAATGTTCAGAGCCATTTGAACCATTTATTTCTTAAACAGTAGTGTCATAACTTAAGGCGAAACATCATGTCTGAACTGTTCAAGTTCAGGGAGGGACCTTTCCAGACATTTCATGACACGTTGTTCTCTTTACCACATCTACAACCAGATAGTGGTGAATTAGAAAGACTACATTTACGCAGTACGTAAGTAGATGATTTCTCAAACTAATAAAAGAACTTTTGAGATAGTGAGTGAAGTATGGCACGGTGAATCCATAACTAAGCGACTAGACGTTGGACATATACGCTCCATCACACAACATGGAGGTCGCAGGACGGCCGCTCTGTGCAGCAGAATAGGCAGCGATCTGCAGAAGATCTAGCGACAGAGTAAAATGCTGTTGCATACCCATCTGTTTCGGAACACATCGTACTTCGAACGTTATTGAACTTGGGATTACGCAGCCAACGCAGCAGATGACCCCTACATGTTGATACGAGGGTTGGAACTTAAAAGTTCTAGGCGTTACAGTCTGGAACCGCGCGACCGCTACGGTCGCAGGTTCGAATCCTGCCTCAGGCATAGATGTGTGTGATGTCCTTAGGTTACTTAGGTTTAAGTAGCTCTAAGTTCTAGGGGACTGATGACCTCAGAAGTTAAGTCCAAAAGTGCTCAGAGCCATTTGAACCATTTGGAACTTAAATGGCAACTGTTTATTCACAACAGATACAAAATAGTTTTATGGCTCTGAGCACTATGGGACTTAACTTCTGAGGTCATCAGTCCCCTATAACTTAGAACTACTTAAACCTAACTAACCTAAGGACATCACACACATCCATGCCCGAGGCAGAATTCGAACCTGCGACCGTAGCGGTCGCGCGATTCCAGACTGTAGCGCCTAGAACAGTTTTATGTTTGCGCCTGTTACTGTCCCTCAAAGTAGTCACCAGCGCTGTGTAGAACCCGTTGCCAGTGATGTGGAAGGCGTACTACACCGTTAGCAGAGCATGTTCTCTTGATGGTGCGAATGGACCGGTCTACTGCCTGTCGAATCTCTGGAACAGTTCTGAAGCGAATGCTACGAAGTGGTTCCTTCATCTTCGGAATCAAATCAATGTCACAAGGACGTGGACGTAAGTCTGCGGAGTATGGTGGATGGTACAATACTTTCCAGTCCCATCGACCGAACAGAGCAGCCACAGCTTGCGCTGTATGCGTCCGCGCATTGTCGTGCAAAATGATGGATGGGTTGCGCAGAAAGTGTCGCCGCTTCTTTCGCAAAGCTGGTCGCAGGTGATGCTCCAAAAAGCAGAGTGATACTGTGCATTGACGGTCTGCCGTGGAGGAACATAATGCGTCAGCCTAATACCATCACAGTTGTACACGAGAATCACCATAACCTTAGACCGCACCATCAACTGAACAGGGTCTGCTAACTGTATACTACGCCTTCCACATCGCTGACAACCGGTGCTACACAACGCTGGTGACTTCTTTGAAGGACAGGAACATGTAACTCTTTTGTATCGGTTGTGAATAAGTAGTTGCCGCTATTTAAGTTCCAACCCTCATATGTTGACCCAACGAAATCGTCAGTTACGATTGCAGTGGGTTCAGAATCACAAATATTCGACCGTGGATTACCCGGAACGCATCACCTGTTGGCACTGTCACGTCTGTATATGTCATCTTCCAGGCGAGCGGCTGCTTGAGACATGTCCCGCGCCACGAAAGCTGGCCGCTGGAGGCAGTATTACGCCACGGACGATATTTAGCCGAGCGTCCGTGGGATCCGTGATAATAAACCATGGTACCAGCACAGCTGTGGACTACGTGAACATAGCTGCAGACCAACTGCATCCCTTTTTGCTTAATGTCATCTCCGGTGGCAGTGTCATCTCTCAGCATGATAACTGTCCATGACACCATGGCAATATGTGCCACAGTGGTTTGAAGAGCATTATAGTGAACTCGCGTTGCCTTGTCAGTGGAACTCTCCTCTTCTGAATCTGATGGAACACGTCGTTATCGTATTTCAGCTCCTCTCTCAGAAACCGGCGGCACGTAATTCACGGGATTTACGTAACCTGTGCGTAGATATCTTTTGCTGTTACCTCCAGAATACTGCCAAGGACTTGTCGGATCCGTGCCACGTGGAATCACTGCTGTATTTGGGGCCAAAACTTGATCAACACACTACTAATTAGGTGGTCATAATGTTTTGGCTCAGAAACAACTTACTTTACATGTTCTTAGCTCACAAATTACAGCTAGGTCTGCGTTTTACTGACTTTCATATCACTAAGGATCGTCGATGTTGCCTTGTAGTATACTTTATTTAAGTGGTCCTGGACGTTATGAAGGACAAAAATGGGATTTTTTTATGTAACAAAATTCTGTGATTCTTTCTGATTGAAAAAATTTGTACTTTATGTATTGTACCTCATCATTTTCGTTTTTAAACACCTTTTTAAAGCAGACATGACGCGCAAATGATTAGCAGTCACACTAGCGTTAAACACCAAACGTCGCCTACAATGTCTCGTTATTTAGTTTTGGCACCGCTATTTCCATAATAGCTCGCTTGTGTAATATCGTTGAAGAACATATCGACTCTACTATGACCAGGGATTTATTGCATTCGATCTTTCTGTCCACACAAGTAAATTACTTGTGTTTACATATGTTTTTCGAGTGCCTTCGTGTTGTAAATGCGGCGTTGTGACCGCGTATTTCAACGATTTTTACATCGTATAATGCCAAAACGTATAAGCTTAACTGCAATCGTTAATTTTACGGTAATCAACACAAGCGTTTTCTTGGAAATAGTAGAATTAAGAAATTGTTAGAGTGCAGTGAAGTAAGGTGAGGCCTAAAAGTTGGCCAGGCAGTGCTTGATACATCTTACCGAAAATGAACACAATGTTGATGCTGCAAATAGTGAAAATAACGGTTGCTTTTTAATTAGTAAGTGCAAGGGTGCAAGCTTTCAGAACTGTTTCTCTCAGTTGCTAAATGTAGATGCCATAATGGTGAAATATTTCTTACGTTGAGTGAGGATATAAGTAAGAGAAGAGTCCTATCCTGCAAAAACGTAGTTGAATGTGTGTAGCATGCTCAAAATGTAGTGAAGTGAATATTCGCCTTGCTTCTGCCATGAGGTCTATTGGGAAGGGAAGAAAAGCAGCCCACATTGCATGTACTATGATGTGTCTCCCACCGCCACCTGTTAAATTTGAGAGATATTACAAACGTTTGCATAATGCCCTAACAGAAGTCAGTGAAGCAATTATGCAGAGGACAGTGAAAGAAACTAGGTATTTGTCAATCTACTAGTGTTGGTGGTGCACTGGACGGTTTCTGGCAGAAGAGAGGCCACACATCGCTGATTGGAGTTGTCACAGTTACCTTTATAGATAAAGGTAAGTCGCTGGTCTATGAACGTCTGACAAAACACTCCAGGATTGTGCCAACAAGGTAAATGAACAAAACGTGACAAAACTTTGAAGGTTTCAAGGGTGGTACGGAAAGCAAGGGGCAGTCTCTATTTCTAGTAGGTCTACTGTGACATGTGGTGTGAGTACACCCTCAACCTCGGTGAAGGTGACTCTAAAGGATTCAATAGCTCTGTGGCTGCTAAACTACGTAGTCAAATAAGTTTTAAAAATTGAATTCACTGGACTTACGCAGGAGAGAATGAGTTCAAGACCTAGGAAATTTGCAAGGACATGACAGGAAACAACCTCTCTGATGGCTTAAGTAATTATTAGACAAAGCAGATTCATCAAATCTGAAATAGAAACCTTCGCACAATATTACGGTCAAGGCACCAGGAAAAACAGCGAGAACGTCACTGAGATAAGAAAAGCAATTTGGAAAACTCTATTTCACAAAATATCCACTGCTGAGCATCCACAGAGTGCCCTCTGCCCAAAAGGAATAACTTCATAGTTACAGTATAAGAGATGTACAGTATATGGTACCATATACATAATACACATGCACATCCAATGCCAGAAACAGTTATGGTAGAACTAAAGTCAATGTACAGAAATCTTTCAGATTCAAAAATCCTCGAAAAATGTTTACATGGAAAAACACAGAACCCGAACGGAAGTTTCAGTAGCTGAATTTGGGAACACTTGCCAAAAACTGTTGTGTTGGCATACCTGCTTTCCAGATTGGTGTGATGACGCGATAATATGTTATAATGATATCTTAAGCAGAAGATGTATCAAGCAGATTAAAAACCATGAACAGATTTGTCATCAGAACTGGGGACAACATGAAAAGTGGGCTACTGCTAGTGGATAGGTAACATGTCGCTGAAGTTGAAAAAGCTGCTGAATGCATGGCATAGGTGGTCACAATAATAAAGAAAAGAAAGATAACTGAAGAAGGCGATCAGGACACTCAGAATCAACAAGATTATGGAGTTGGACTGTTTTGACACGTTATCATTGAGAAGAAAATGAGATGCAAATCTTTAGTTTCCATATCCCGTAATCAAAGTTTTGGCATGTTTAGGATATCAATATTTCATCCAATATCAAATCTTCAAAAACAAAATTTTTCACGAATAATAATATAGTGCTTGCTTACAAAGTGAACCACGTCATTCGACAATGTATTAAATATTTTAAAGTGGAGCATGTCACACGGTCTTAAATTATTAGGGGAAAAGACTGCTGAAAAATATATTTTTTTAAATACGTATAAAGACAAATTCCTGGTGAACTGTTTAAAGAAGTTAGTAATTAAAGGAAAAAAATTGTTTTGACATTTTATTTTGAATAGTGTGGAAGCACAGCTTACCAAAATAAAAATTACACCTAATTCAGAATGTAAGATAAATATCAGTATTCACTCCACTACATATACCACATTTTTAAATCATTTTCACGAAGAGGCCACAATATACTAATTACTTGATTAAAGACGTAATGAAAATTGATGTTCCAAAATTAGCTGCAATAATATAATATATTTTATTATTTCTATTATTATTATTTAATATTTTATAGGACAGGCCTGTTTCGGCTTATTGACATTCTGAAGTGACATCTAGTTGGAAGTGGCGACCATATTGCATCTATGGTAAGTTTTATTTCTACCATCTAAGTATAACACTTTTTTGTAGTTACGAAACATAAAAATACGTTTTTGTCAGATATTTTGGCAGTACAGTTTCGACAATTCCTTACTATGATGCTACATACAATAAGCCGAAACAGGCCTGTCGTGTAATTTAAAAAGTAATAAATATACTGCTTTATTGCAGCTAATTTTGGAGCATTTATTTTCATTATGTCTTATACTGATGTATATTATACTTCGAGCCGAACGGGACGTAAAATATTTGACGAAAGTTTCATTCTAATAACTATTAAAGTTTTTGAGTTATTAAATTTCAAGCACCAGTAAAAACTACAGGCCATGACGTCCAGGTCACCTCAGTCTACTCCGAATGTAGAAGTCCACAAGTGCTACATCCAGTGAGCGTAGGCCGTGTTACGTTTTCCTAACGAGCGACTCAACCATATCCAAATCTGCTTTTGGGACTGTAATTATCCGTGGAAAACGTGCAAGACATCCCTTATGTTGGTACCACATAGACTTCCTCATATCCAGTGAGCTGTCATCCAATAACTACGGCAACAGGAACTGTAGGTACTTGTGGCATCTATAAAACAAGGAACAATTCTGCGATCCTTGAAAGACCGGGCCACTCGTGACAGAACAGTGTCGTTGTGCGTTTACTTCTATATGCGAGAGTGGATTTTCAACTGACTATATTCAGGTACACAAAGGCTTCGATGGGGCTCGGTGGTTGGTTGGTTGGTTGGTTGATTTGGGGGAGAGGACCAAACAGCAAGGTCATCGGTCCCAGCGGATTAGGGAAAGATGGGGAAGGAAGTCGGCCGTGCCCTTTCAAATGAACCATCTAAACATTTGCCTAAAGCGAGTTGGGGGTCCGTGGGATCGTCCGATTACCGTCAGTAGCTACGAGTTGACTGGTCCACATTGTCCTTCGCTGCCACTTTGTCCTTCGCTCTTGGTGCAGCAGATGGTGGTGCTGACTATATCAGTCGACATTTGAATCGAATGCGTGAATATTCTCGCTGTTATCGCTCTTCATCTCAACACCCGTATCTGGAGTGTCGGATGCAACTGACGTCCTGTGGATCACAAGGATACCAGAGAAGATTATGTCGGACTGGACAAGACTAGAGCTGGATATCCCTTCTGTTCTATACAGACGAACCACCCTGAAATTCGACTTTCGTTATCTAGAGCGATAAGTCCATAACCTAAATGTGAACAGTTGGTCAAGAATTTGAACCCACTCTTCCGGATTAGGAATATGAGTGGCCGTAACAGAGTGCTGCTGCGCATTAGAGTACAAAGTTATTATAAATGACAGAAGCGATTTTACGGATTTACTGTAATTACATTATTTGATACATTTTCACAGGACTTCGCTTCCATATAAAACATTCAAAAATTTTTAGTTTTACTTATAACAAGTGCTCCTTTCATGTCCTCCTACCGTTTCTGCGGACATCAAATCGATAATCAAGTTCTTCTCACATTCAGCGCAGCATATCCCTACCAATCTATTTAAAATTACTGTTTATGCGAGCTCGCAGTTCTGGTAGATTTGTTGGCAGAGGAGTCGTAAACACTGAATCTTTCGCATAACGCCACACAAAGAACCGGATGGGGTTAGGTCGGGAACGCGTGGAGGCCATGACACGAATTGCTGGTCATTACGCCTACAACGACCGATCCATCGGTTTCTCAGTTCCCTGTTTAAACAACGCGGTGTAAGTGGGGTGAAGCTCCATCTTGTTGTTAGATGATGTTAATACTGTCGGCCTCTAGTTGGGTCATGAGCCAATTTTCCAGCATGTCCAAATACAAATTCGTGTAACTGTCTTTTCACGGAAGAAAAAGGGACCGAAAACTTTAAACTATGGCACTGCACGGTAAACATTAATTTTTGGTGAATCTCGAATGTTCTTCCCGATAGCTCGAGATTCAGACACTTTGCCTGTTAGCTGTGCCATTTACAAAAAAATTTGCTATCTCACTGAAGATAAGTTTCTCAGAAAACCTATTCTCTTCCATAAACTGTTGCAACTCAGCTAACAACTCAAAGCATTTGACTTTGCCATCGCAAGTCAGGGCTTATAGCAACCGAAAGCGGTAAGGTTGCAGTTTCAGTCGTTTCACTAAGATCTTCCAAACGGTCGAGTGTGGTACAGTTCAGCTCTTTACTTGCTCTGTTCGTGGACCTCTGTTGGCTATGTACGAAACTCGCCCGCACGCGATCTGACCGCTTTTTCACTCACTGCAGGCCGGCCCGTTGATGTTCCCTTGCAGAGGCATCTTGAAGCTTTGAACTGCGCATGGCTTCGCCGTTTTTTACTGAGTTTTTGTTCTGAAGTGTCGCTGCACTGTTACGGCGGGCTGGTGTGAATGCAGTTCATGCACAACATGCGCTTTCTCTGCGTCTAACATCGTCTTGCCTAACTGCTAATTTCTGCACTCTCGTGGCAGCAATCTGAAGTGCGGCTGCAACAGTATAAATCCTTTTGAATTTTTCTATATCAGTGTTGAGTTCTGTGACGACACTTGATGTTTGTCAATTAAAGTAGCTACACTGAATTTATGAAATCTCTCCAGGCGTTTACAGTAACCTTGTATGTGCTGATACCGTCCTGGCGAATTACTCACGGCTCTTTTCCACGTGCAATGAAAATGTAACGCAGGGCTTGCCACCACCACGGCAGCGGAGTTGAGACGCAGAGTGGTTGCGGGTTCCCGGCCGGCTTGTATACTGACGGGCGCCGCTTATCTGCAAGTGCGGAGCTTAGCTGCGAGACGCGACGGCGACTAAAGCCGGGACCTGCAGCGTGCGCGCTCCTGCTTCTTCAGAATTTCCGGCGGTTCCCGGACGGCCAGCTGCCTTCGTGGACGTTCTGCAGCTTTCGATTCCAACGCAAACACACGAGAAACGCTTTTTACGATTATACATACTGTCACCAGATGATGGTAGCTTTTCATATGACACTGCTGTTTACTGTAAAGCTTAGCTCAGTCGATGCTCGCACTACATATTTCTTTAATGGCTGTAGCAGTTTCGACTATTCGGTCAGTAGCACCAGCCAATAATGTTTCTTGGCCGGTGACTGCTTCAGAGTGTGGAGAAAACCTCCGACCCAGCCGGGAATCGAACCCGGGCACTTAAGGCAGAGACCAAAGTCTAAGAAGACTTACTACGTTATAGAGATTGACCATCGTACCAGAGGCTGAACTTCGACCAGGCTGTCAGATGACGTAATAACGGCTTATTGGACATTGATGATGTAAAGTTTTAGCTTATCAGCCTAAGAGACGAAGTTCAAGACTAATTTCAATTTCTCCACACCTATTTATCAAGTGAGGTCATCTCATGGTGATTCATCTGAATGAGGTTACCTTACATTTGGTGCTTGTCCTAAGAAATAGGCTCCAGTTAGTCAGAGAGCTGGTGGTCCATGTTTGCACTGGCAGATGTCAGTTGTAATCCATATCTTCTACGTTCAGGTGAGCATGCCCCGATTAGGATAGTGCACTTCACGTGTAATGTCCACCATATTATTATATGCCGAACACCGAAGTGTGAGGACTTCTCCGTGTGCTTGTTGAAGGAAACAGAAAATATTCACTGGTTCATCCATTTACACGTTCAGACACGTTCAGACGTCATATGAATGCTGGACACTGCATCAGTCTCACGTACTTTAATGAAAACAAGAGTCAATACTCTTTAATGCGGTACTCTGTGGTTAGGAAATGATCTACCCTATTCCATGTAAGCAGCACCGTTTCCGTTACAAGACCCCTATACAAAATCCGTTTCGGAATACCAACATTACATTCAATGCATGTGATATCCTTAATCGATACAGCAAATTACACTCGCAGTTGAAGAATTTAATGATATAAATATAACACAAATTGGTCTTGCAAACTAAAATGACAATCGATAAATAAACCAACTGCGAGTGGAGTAGTAATGAAAACGAGTTCCATCTTTGTAGCCACAAAAAATTTGACACATGTTGTATGGGATGTTCTATTGAAATTAGTGTATATTACCACCACATAAAATAGTTTTTCATCTGGAACGCCAGGCACGCATGCATTTCTGAAGGAACATTCCATCGTTCTTGTTAACAACTCAGGTACTACAATACCGTATCTGTCCGCCAGTACCGGGTGGCGACTTTCAATTAATAATGTCCTCCCCTGTACGGGACTTACCGTAACGTGTGTACGAATACGGATTGTGATGCAGGAACGACGACATATGGAAGTTTGGGTCTTGCCGTGAATTGCGTACGGATCGCCAAAGCGATTAAGGCGACCGCTCGCGTAATGCAGGATATCCGGGTTCGAGTCCAGATACGGCACAAATGTTCACCGTTGTCATTCCGAGATACAGCTGATGGTCGTTCGTATTCGCAGCTGTGAATATATTTTATGTATTTCATGCAGAAATAAGTAAGTTGAATAAATATACACTGACGGAAATAGAACCGCAACACAAAGAAGGAGCTGTGCGTCATAAACAAAAGTTGATACGCGTGTTTCTACGTCTGAAAGGTTATATCTTTTCAGATATCGAGCCGGTCATATAAGAGTGGCGCTGGCAGCATCATTATGAGGATGCAAATCAGGTTTGCTTTAAAGACACGCTATAACGGTTGTGATAGTTACCTTTGAGACTGAATGTGATGCGTTGATGTTAGCCGAGAATGCTTTTCAGGAGACAAAGACGACATTATCAGCATGTTACTGAGTTTGAACGAGGTCGTAACCAGAGCGACGAGAAACTGAATGTACCTTCTGCTGTAATGCAGAAACACTTGGCAGGATGTAGCCACCGTACATGATTATTGGCAGGAGTGGTCATGAGAATGTACGATCGAAAGAAGACCGGCCTCCGGACGGCCATGTGGCACTACCGGAAGGCAAGACCATCGTGTTAGATGTGTGGCTCTGGCGCATAGTATTGCATCTGCAGCAGCAATCTGAGCAACTGTTGGCAGCACTGTGACACAATGAACAGTTACAAGTCAGTTACTTCAAGGACAGCTCCCGTAGCCTGCATCTCACTGCCCCCAAACCAACGCTGCTCTCGTCTTCACTGGTGTCAAGCGAGAGCTCATTGGACTGCAGGGTGGAGGTCTATTGTATTTTCTGATAAAATCTGGTTCTGTCTGTGTGCCAGTGATGGCAGTGTGTTGGTTAGGCGGACTCTGGTTGAGAGACTGCAACCAACCTATTTGAGTACTAGACACACGGGATTTACTCCTAAAGTTATCTTCTGGCTAGAGATTTAGTATGACGGTAGGAGCACTCTGGTGGTTATTCCACGCGTCCTGACGGCAAATCTGTACGTCATTCCAGTGATTCGAGCTGTTGTGCTCCCATTAATGAACAGCATTCCAGGGGGTGCTTTCCAGCACAATAACGCTCGCCCACCTACCGCTGTTGTAACCCACATGGTCCACAGAGTATCGACATGTTGTCTTGGCCTGCTAAACCACCAGATCTGTCTCCAATGAAGCACATATGGAACATAATCGGACGACAACTCCAGCGTCATCCACTGTCAACATTAACCGCCCCTGTATTGACCGACCATGTGCAACAGGCATGGAACTCCATCCCACAACCTGACTTTCGTATCCCGCCTGGAATGCGGCGCGTGGGTCTGCTCCTATAAACGGAATGGGCAGGCCGAATGTAGGAAGTGAGCAGGAGCAGGTGAGGTAAGATTCTCGGTACAGCTTTATACGTGAAAGTACATATAATTATTAGTCAATGACATACGTAACTTTACTACTGAAGAGCCCATAGGTACAAAAATGTATTCCCGTCGTAAGTAGTACATAGTCTCAATACCAAGCTGAGGTCGAAGCGATGTTTCCAGGCCGTCTGCTCTTGATCAAAATGGGCTTAATCTCGCGCGGAGCTCGTAGAGCTCTCCCGCTCCGGCTAGAGTGCGCTGTCGTCGGTGTCTGTCGTACTGCCAACCTTCGAACTTGTACCTATGCCGTGGCATCGTTGCTATCGATACCACACTGACATCCCTGACATCCGGCACATGTCCAACGTAATACATGCACGTTTGCTTGCGTGCATTCAAAATAATGGCGGCTACAACCTTTATTAATGTATCACCATTTCACATTTGTTATGGCTTATCTCACGCTTACATTAGCCTGTGCTCTTGCAGTATTAGTCAGTTAAATATGTTACCGAGACAAATGTGTTCTCGAAATTTCATTTCTCTAATGATTAATGTAATCATTTTTTGGTACTGCGATTTTTTCCGTCAGTGTGGTAATCTATAATATAATTACAGTACGGCTAGTGTGAAATTTAGTACATAAAGATACAAGTCTTTAAAAAAACCAAGGAAAATATACTTTTTACAGTGGGTGACAATGGAGTGGACTCTGTATATCACGTATATCATGTCTGAGGCACCAGACCTCAGTTTCGGCACGGTTCTACAGAAAACAAAGATGAAAATGGAGTCCACGATCAAGGTTGAATGGCATATGTAATGGAAGGAAGTGACATTTTTCTAAGTACATATGGGAGGAAGATTAAACTAGTCTGTCCAATACTCAGAAAAAGTGACAATCAATGGTATGCCTCTATACCAGTGGATCCCAACCTGGCAATGTTTACCCCCTGAGGGATAAAATTAAATTCGCTACAAACGGGTTCGATTGTGTATGTTACGACACTAATTTATATTGGAAAGTTCATTACTATTAATATTATTTCTTAGAGACTGTAGCGGTGATTACGTAAGTTGCCAATAATTGCAATATTTTTTCAAATGATAACATCAACATACGAAATAATGTGTCGGATTTTACAATGTGTGAAACGAATGTATGAAAATCTTCTTCACGTAGTCCACCCATTATTTATTACTATGCACGTATGACAGTGAGTCAGAGACACACACCAGATGCATACTTAAAACACTTCATGAAAATGTCTTCTCTGTGAACTAGGTAATTCCCACAACAGACCAGAAATTGCTTCATATTCATTTCATTGCCGTACTTTTCTGCTGTTTGTACTTTTATCGCCGGCCGATGTGGCCGAGCGGTTCTAGGCGCATCAGTTTGGAACAGCGCTGCTGTTATGGTCGCAGGTTCGAATCCTGCCTCGGGCATGGATGTGTGTGGTGCCCTTAGATTAGTTAAGTATAAGTAGTTCTAAATCTAGGGGACTGATGACCTCAGATGTTAAGTTCCATAGTGATTAGAGACTTTTTTGTACTTTATCATGTATTCATTTACTCTAGTTGTAACACTTGATAATGGCCTATGCTGAAATCTGCTTGCTTCGTATTTACTTCATTGTCCTACTTTTGTAATATTTGTACTTTTCGTGTATTCATTTATTCCAATCATAACACTACAAGGCTGAAATCTGGATCGTGTAACACAGCATATAACACAGTCAAATGGCCGTTATATCCTTCCGTAAGTTTTATATTACTGCGAATTCACATGAAGGAAAAAAAATCATCAGCTGCTTCCTATTCACTTCGCAACAATACACGAACGAATAGATAGCAGAAAGCAGCAGTCAATATGTACCGGTTGCTACACTGCTATAGGATCTATAAGGTGTTATTATTATTATTATTATTATTATTATTATTATTATTATTATTACTGTCATTACCAGTTGTGATAATGGTCGGGCACTAGGCATTGACAGCCTGAAGTCCTCCAATTTGTCACTTCTGAAATAAAGAGTCCAGCAAACTAATGATATACAAACAGTAATTCGATTAATTTTAGCTGGGAGTGTAGGGTGAGGGTATAGCAAGGCAGAGAAATGTTGAAGAGGAAGCATGTTTTCTAACTAGTATTTCGCTTCCTCAGAAGAAGTTGTAGGTAGCACCTGCAATGTACGAGCACTTGCTTCATCACTCTGTTTAAAAATGGCTGTAAGAAATAAGCAGCAATTGTCTCGCTAACTCGTTTCTTTGTGGCTTAATAAAACACCTACAAAACTATCATCAACTTTGGTCGTTTGAAAAATGTTGAAACAAAATTCTTTTTGGTTCTAAAGCTTAGTTAGACGCTAATGTTGTAGATGATGGGGGAAGGTATAAGGGGGGGGGGGAGGGGGAAGCTAATTGATTCCACTCAGGCGCGTTTGTCTCAGGATGGTTGATAGGAGAGGGGACAGGTGGGAGGGGGAGGACCTCTGCTCTACAGTAATTGTCCAAACCACACAATGGAAACCATTTTTTGGATATAATTAGGTAGTGTTCAGTTTTTGTCTCGGTATTAAATTGGTATTAGTGATGTTGGCAGCGCCGTATTGGAAAAACTGCGCGAGCCCCTTCAAAACAGCGAGGATAACTTTTGCTGAAAATTTGGTGCACACACTGCTCACGGCTAGCGGAAGTCGTTGCAGTCCGCTAGAGTGGGAAGTTTGGGCTGCTCCATCGCAAACTATGGGCCCGGCAGCAACTTAATCTTTCTTCTTTCGGAAGTTGAAGGACAGACTTCCGCTGACAGACTTCCGCTGGCGACGGTGGGATTCGACAGGCGGTGATAAAGTGGTTGAGAGACAAGATGGAACTCTCATACAAAGTCACATTAGAATCTCATCTACACGGTCTTAAAAAGCGCATAGACATCAAAGGTGATAACATGAAATACAAAGTAAAGTTTGTTCTATAAGTATGTACAAAGTTAACACTAAATACAGCGTGCCGGAATTACACTGGTGTCCTAAAGCAACAAACGAAAATTTTGCCAGGTTGTGTTTATTTTGCTGCAAAACAGTATAAACAGATCATCGTTAAGTTAAAACAATGTAAAGAATACACAAAGTAAACAACAGTAATACGCACAACGGTAGACAAAAATGTTTTTCGCGTCTCCCAGTTTAGCGGATCTGCGTACACATTCCGACTCTTGGAGAGTGGTTACTGAATGCTGAACTGATGCAGCCCGTCTTCCTAGTGCGCCCCAGACATGCTCTATGGGATACAAATCGGGAGAGGGAGCAGGAAACGCCATTCGTGCAATATCTTCCGTTCCAAGAAAACGACAACCGCTCTTCCTACATGAGGTCGATCATTATCGTCCATCAGTACGAAGCCTTGGCCCTCACCTGCTCGCAACAACAACACATGAGTTCCCAAGATGTCGTCACGATACCAGGCAGTAGTTAAACCTTGCCGATTCACCCACACAACTTCAGAAAGAGATGTTCGTGTGGTCAACATAATCCTTGCCCACAACCCCATTAGCTTCAAAAATGGCTCTGAGCACTGTGCGACTTAACTTCTCAGTTCATCAGTCGTAGAACTTAGAACTAATTAAACCTAACTAACCTGAGGACATCACACACATCCATGCCCGAGGCAGGATTCGAACCTGCGACCGTAGCGGTCGCTCGGCTCCAGACTGTAGCGCCCAGAGCCGCACGGCCACTCCGGCCGGCCACAACATTAGGGATCAGCGTCGATATCAGTCTCTTTCCATAATTTTTGGGTCCCGAAATCGCGTTCCACGTTCCCTCCGAATGCGAATGCGTCGAGAGTTACTCTCCGGACCAAATCGGGACTCATCTGTGAAAAGAACATATGTCCACTGTTCGAGCGCCCAGGTGGGATGTTGACGACTCCACTCTAGACGTTCGCTTCTGTGAAGACGCATCAGACATACACGTACAGCAGGTCTCCAACGATGAAGGCCACTCTACCGAAGCCTTCTGGACAAGTTTGCTCGATGCAACACGTCCAGTGGATGCTGCGAGATCAGATGCCAGTTGCCATGCGAGTCGGTACCACCCTAACCTTACATCCAAATAACGGTCCTCTCTTTCTGATATCACACGTGGTCGGCCTTGTCCGAGTCTTCGGGGTACTGTTTCAGTCTCTATAAACTGTTGCCACATTCGAGAAACAACAGAACTATTCCCATTAAGCTATCAGACCTCAACAGTTTGCGACTGCCCTGCTTCCATTTTTCTCATGGCCCTCCATCGCAGAGAGTCTGGTAGACGTTTTGTTTGTGCCATACTGCACCGTCGATGGTTGTATACACAGCGATTGTGGATGTGGGACAACCCAGCAAACGCTACCCCGTTTGATAGGTACCCTGACGCCATCGTTGACATGGTTATCCGTTGACCCGAATGCCATTTTCCGTGCAGAGGACGATTTTACGGACATCTGTTGACAGTCTATGTGATTGTACGGTGAGTTAAACACAATACAGGGAAATAGCGGTTCGTTGCTTTAATTTTGGACCCAGTGTATTTTCTGTGTTCTCTTTACTAACTTCCAGGATAATACCCATGTGAAGAAAAATGAGTGTGGTGGTTTCTGCATATATTACTCTCTTCTGAACAAGGCCGCTCACAGTGTCGCTACGAATTACATTCCCTAATGAACACTGGACTCTTTAAAACGAGTGGGAAGAAAGTTATAAACTGAATTATAGTTACACAAGTTAACACTTAGTACAGCTGTCAATTTTGTGTGTGTGTGTTCTCAGTGACTGTTGACTAATGAATGAACAATGTAAAAACAACTTTTTAGAGACGGTATTGATACAAGGAATAAATCGTGTGAGGTTGCACTGCCTTATTCGGACTGATCTTGTATTCCGGAGGGTGAAGCCACTAACCTGACTCTTGATATCGCAATTTAGGTTTTTCTTGGTTTCCAGAAATTACTTCAGGCAAATGCCGGTATGGTTCCCATTCATACATAGCTTTGGCCAATTATAGGTCTATCTTTGTCTAACTAGACCTGTACTATCTAAACACATGTACGACTGATTTTGTGCACTATAATATTTTAACACAATCTATATTCCTGTAAAAGTTATCCACTGATGAATAAAACTACTACTACTACTACTACTACTACTACTACAACTACTGCTACTAGAACTAAATTTTCTGTTCAGTAACGTTTAACCTATATCGTTCACATTCCTCTGTGTCATTCTGTGATTATATATGTCACAAGCGAACAGAAGGTATGTTTCCTGTATTGTATGTAACGGTAGCATCAGCATTGTACATAGAACGTTACATATGAAGAGCCACCGAATTTCATTAATCCTAGATTTGCTTCAAATGACTCTGAGCACTATGGGACTTAACTTCTGAGGGCATCAGTCCCCTAGAACTTAGAACTACTTAAACCTAACTAACGTAAGGACATCACACACATCCATGCCCCAGGCAGGATTCGAACCTGTGACCGGTGCGGTCGCGCGGTTCCAGACTGCAGCGCCTAGAACCGCTCGGTCACCCCGGCCGGCTTCCAAGATTTGCCCTACGATTCACCACTGTTCCTCATTAGGATTACACGATAACCTTGTAATGTATGTATGTAGAACTGTAAACGGATCCTAGCCAAGGCTCGACATACGTTACGTACCAAGAGTAATGGAGATGTAACCCTAGTGCGCAACTTCTGGTTAAGCCACCTCACAAGGACAATTATAAATTTAAAACTTACAGGGTCGCCACCAGCCCAAGCCCTTCCTAACAATTAAGAAAAGACCGAACTGGAAACTATCAGTTTGATTAAATTAAGAATTTAATTATAAGAATGCAATTCTTTTAAGGAAACTAACAAGATGAACAGCATTTTTGTCGTATATCAATGAGGTTCTTTAATTAAATGTGATAATTTCTTAATTTTGAGACAGTACACGGTTCACTTTGATTTTTCCTCTCATTTTTGTTAATCACAAGCAAGCAAATTAACTTTAAAAAATCAGGGAATAGAAAATTATTTTGAAAACTGGCATCAATGAGAAAGATAAAGGACGCAGAGTTTATCTTTTACGTAGCACATTAATTCATTGCTGAATTTGATGCACATCCTATGAATACACATGACTGGTGCCTGAATAAAAAGTTTCAATAATTCGCAAAAAAATTGTACAATCGTTGCAATTAAAAGGGAAAACACACAAAAGGGAAGTGGAACACAATAATTCAGTTATTCCATCTACTGTCCGAAAGGAACAAAGCAACCTTCACACTTTTAATTTCAACCACCATCATCGCCAATTTTTAACAAAATAATTATGCCATTAGCTCTGAGTGGCGAGAAATGTGAATAGGAGAAACAAGCCCGTAATGTTCGAATATAAAGACAGCATTAGTGGTGTGTTACTCGACCCTGTCAGGTCGATTAAATATCTGGGTGTAACGTAGCAAAGCGACCACGGTTCATCTGAAGAGTTTTAAGGAAGTGTGATTCATCCGTAAAGGAGACTGCGTATAGAATACTAGTGTGACCCATTCATAAGTGCTGATCGATTGTTTCGGATCCCAACAGGTTGGATTAAAGGACGACAATGAAGGAATACAGATTTGTTACTGGTAGGTTCGAATAACGGAGATACTTCGGGAACTCAAATGGGAATCCCTTGTGGGAAGACGACTTGCTTTTCAAGGAACGCTACTGCGACTATCTGAATACTGGCATAGATGTATGGATTAATAGACCTTTGCGCTGAGGTAAGTATCCCGTAAATTTATGGAATTATTTTTGTACTGATGTATTATGACGCGGAAGGATCAACTTGCAAAGTATTGAGCAACGATGAAATGCGCTTGAAGTTCTCTGAGGCTTTACACTGTCTGATCAATATCCAGATAACTATTAGTGGACATTAATATGTGTGTATGTATATGGATTGAAGCAGTGAATGGGCCAGCCGGAGTGGCCGAGCGGTTCTAGGCGCTGCAGTCTGGAACCGCGCGACCACTACGGCCGCAGGTTCGAATCCTGCCTCGGGCAGGGATGTGTCTGTTGTCTTTAGGTTGGTTAGGTTTAAGTATCTCTAAGTTCTAGGTGACTGATGACCTCAGAAGTTAAGTCCCATAGTGCTCAGAGCCATTTGAACCATTTTTGAAGCTGTGAATGAAAATTTGTACCAAGGCCCCTGAATCGAACTCGGGTCTCCTGATTAGTTCGACAGGTGCGTTAGCAACGAGGCCACCTTGGCCCAGGGCTTCACACAACTGCACGGATTACACCGGCACACCTTCCTCCTCGATCCAAATTGTCACTGTCGCCGCAGCCCACTTTAAAATCCACTCTCCAATATTTATCTTGGTTTGAACTGTTCTGGGTCCATTTCAGTGAGGTGCCTGAATGTCTGTGGAAGAATGGCAGCCAATTCTTCCTCCAGAGCCGAAGCTAAGCAAGGTAGTGATGTTGGACGCTAGAGTCTGAAACGAAGTCGAATGGAGTTCCATTGCGTTCAACTCGTGACTCTGGGCAGGCCAGTGTATTTCAGAAATGTCTTCCTTCGCAAAATATTGACTCGCAGATCCTGCTTTATGACAGGGTGCATTGTCATATTGACGCAGTCATCGTCTCCGAACTACTCATCTACTGTCCACGGTACACAGTGTTGTAAAATGTGCTCACACACTTCCACGTTTGGCGTTTTCTTAAGCACAGTTAGGGGATTGCTCCCTAACCACGAAAGCGTAACACTACCTGCCTCGTATTACATTGTTTACACTTTGATGGCAGTTAACGTTCATGAGGCATTCGCCAACCACAAACACTTGCATTGGATTGCCGCTGAGTACAGCGTGATTCATCACTCCAAATCAGACATTTTCTGTTATTCGCTGCCCTGTGGTATCGCACCTTACATCTCCCTCAACCGATGCTTAGCATCAACAACAGAAATGTGTGGATTATGACAAGCTGCTCCACTGTTGTTACCTACTGTTATTAACTACATATGCAAAGTCCCTAGCTGGCTGCACTGCTGGTAGCACTTTGGATATCACAACTGATTCCGACATTGATTTTTTACAACTACCCTCCGCAGTGCTCAAATGCCCGTTAATACACGTGGTATGCCTGGTCTTGGATTGCCTGAGGTTGTCCCTTCACCTTCACACATCATAACCACATCACCAGCGGTCTACTTGGAAATCACTATAAGGGTTGAAATGACACTTTCGGGTTTGTCACTCAGGTGACATCCAACGACTAGTCCATGTTCGAATTGACTGAGCTCTTCTCACTGAATCAGTCTGCTGTTACTTTTTCTCTACTGACAACACAATACTGCCCGTCTCCTTTCATTCTGACGTCTGATGGGTACACCTGGCGTGACATGTAGCGGTCACTTCCGCATTACATAGGAGTGTCCGGATACTTTTGATCATATAGTGTAGATACTTCGATAATGAATACCAAAGATATCTGTAAAGATCAAACTTGGACAGACAAAGATAGGTAAGGTGAAGCTAACTCTGAAGATACCTTGGGTGACGGGTGAGTGATCGACGTAAGAAGATAAAAGCATTTTGAGGGAAATGCAGGAACTGAGGAATATAATTTACTTACAAATGATATCTGTAGATACTGCAGGGAAACCAACATATTAAGCTATAAATAAACCAAAAATTATTTTTTTTTACCGAATAGTTTCGGTAAATTCGTTTGAGGAAGATTTGCAGCGCGTGCACCTCGATTCTGCCATCGTCAACCAGCCGAAAGAAAGCAAACACTGTCGGCCTCCCCTTCTGAATAAAAGGATGAATTGGCCCAGTGCTTTGGACGAAAATTGGTCACTGTGTATCGCTTACCGTATCCTGCGCGGACTCTACTACTTATAAGGATTGACGAAATCATTATAAGAGTAACATATGTGCCACAGTAAATGAGACAGAAATGGAAAGCAGTTTCAATATATGTAAGTTATTCCGAGACCGATCAGAATATATGGAGAATATTTCTAATGGAATTCCGCCAACAAATCAGCATTGGAAAGTAATACAGGCTTGCCAACACCTAAGAACCTGAGTTGCAGACATCTTCCTGTTATTACTTAAACTCATTCACGTATGCCACTTCATGTATTGTAAGCTCAAAATATCTCGCCATATATGGCAATTCGTATACGTAACTCACATTACTGTGTATTTCTCGTCGTTGTATCACAGCCTCTCTCCTCCGTAAAGACATAGTCTTCTTCTCGGACTAACTAAATCACAAATTCTTAAATAAAAATGATTCCTTCACATATTACAATCGTCCATATACAAGTGATAGAAGAACTCTACACTCCTGGAAATGGAAAAAAGAACACATTGACACCGGTGTGTCAGACCCACCATACTTGCTCCGGACACTGCGAGAGGGCTGTACAAGCAATGATCACACGCACGGCACAGCGGACACACCAGGAACCGCGGTGTTGGCCGTCGAATGGCGCTAGCTGCGCAGCATTTGTGCACCGCCGCCGTCAGTGTCAGCCAGTTTGCCGTGGCATACGGAGCTCCATCGCAGTCTTTAACACTGGTAGCATGCCGCGACAGCGTGGACGTGAACCGTATGTGCAGTTGACGGACTTTGAGCGAGGGCGTATAGTGGGCATGCGGGAGGCCGGGTGGACGTACCGCCGAATTGCTCAACACGTGGGGCGTGAGGTCTCCACAGTACATCGATGTTGTCGCCAGTGGTCGGCGGAAGGTGCACGTGCCCGTCGACCTGGGACCGGACCGCAGCGACGCACGGATGCACGCCAAGACCGTAGGATCCTACGCAGTGCCGTAGGGGACCGCACCGCCACTTCCCAGCAAATTAGGGACACTGTTGCTCCTGGGGTATCGGCGAGGACCATTCGCAACCGTCTCCATGAAGCTGGGCTACGGTCCAGCACACCGTTAGGCCGTCTTCCGCTCACGCCCCAACATCGTGCAGCCCGCCTCCAGTGGTGTCGCGACAGGCGTGAATGGAGGGACGAATGGAGACGTGTCGTCTTCAGCGATGAGAGTCGCTTCTGCCTTGGTGCCAATGATGGTCGTATGCGTGTTTGGCGCCGTGCAGGTGAGCGCCACAATCAGGACTGCATACGACCGACGCACACAGGGCCAACACCCGGCATCATGGTGTGGGGAGCGATCTCCTACACTGGCCGTACACCACTGGTGATCGTCGAGGGGACACTGAATAGTGCACGGTACATCCAAACCGTCATCGAACCCATCGTTCTACCATTCCTAAACCGGCAAGGGAACTTGCTGTTCCAACAGGACAATGCACGTCCGCATGTATCCCGCGCCACCCAACGTGCTCTAGAAGGTGTAAGTCAACTACCCTGGCCAGCAAGATCTCCGGATCTGTCCCCCATTGAGCATGTTTGGGACTGGATGAAGCGTCGTCTCATGCGGTCTGCACGTCCAGCACGAACGCTGGTCCAACTGAGGCGCCAGGTGGAAATGGCATGGCAAGCCTTCCACAGGACTACATCCAGCATCTCTACGATCGTCTCCATGGGAGAATAGCAGCCTGCATTGCTGCGAAAGGTGGATATACACTGTACTAGAGCCGACATTGTGCATGCTCTGTTGCCTGTGTCTATGTGCCTGTGGTTCTGTCAGTGTGATCATGTGATGTATCTGACCCCAGGAATGTGTCAATAAAGTTTCCCCTTCCTGGGACAATGAATTCACGGTGTTCTTATTTCAATTTCCAGGAGTGTAGTTCAAGACATCTGAGTAACTTCACGGTGGCTTTCACTCTTCCACTGATAATATCCACGTTTGTGTCGAGTGCGTACTCGGTTGATCATATTTTGCACTTGGCTACAAACTTAATAACCTTTACTTGTTTCACCCATATATGGTACACGAAATCACAGCAAACATTACATACGCTACCCACGAACTGTTAGAAAACCGGTATTGTTGTCCATGTTTGAACATTCACTACGTTACATCACGTAGCCTACTTCAGTAGTTCTACAGAGTGTCCGAGAAAGAATGGTCAACATTCAGGGATATGACAGGTACGATTATTCGAAGCAAGTAAGTCTAGTAAACACAGACTCTAAGATGCATACCTTAACACCTATGAGCACTTTTCACCTTCGATGCTGTGAAACAAATCTCTTCTACTGCAAACTCTTTGCTTCCCATATTTTGAGAGGAGGTAGTATGGTCCAAAACAAGAAAAAATCATCTAATAATCTCGGCTCTGAAATGCATACCTTAAGAGATATGAGCTGTTACCCAGTGGAAGATATGTGTTTCAGACTAGCGAAGACAAAAGTGCTCATGGCTCTTAAGGTATGCAGCTTAGAGGCCATGTTTCTTTGGACATTTTTTTCCTTGTTTTATTTCATACTGCCACCTTTAATCAAATGAAAAGCAAAGAGATTGAATTATAAGAGATTTATTTTGCAGTATCAGAGATTAACAAATACTCTTTTAGCTTCGTATGATAGTTCCTGTCATATACCTGATTATAAACCATTCCTTCTGAGACAGTCCGTATATTCACTTCATATCAGTAGTGTTGATAAGTGGTTGTGCTACAAGGACATTCCGATTTCGCATTCAAGCAAATTTTTCTGTCAGCACAGTCCTCTTCCTTTAAGAGTGTTTACATCAAATACTACCGGCAAGCTGTGTTCCACATTAAGCCATCGGTATGCTTACATGAACAGAAAGCTACGTCCAGGAGTACCATTACGAGGTACTACTAAAAGAAACAAGTCCACATTTCAGGAAAAATACCAGTGAACACCTATACTAACAACATTCACCAGCCGTCAGGGGTGTAGGAACACTCCATTAAGGCAGTCGATGAAAGTCGAGAGCTTCAGCGAGAGTTCTGTTCATCGTCCGTTACACTCTGGCTTGCACTGAGCCTAATGGGAACTCAGAATTACGTTTTCGGAATTATAACCCGTCCTGTACGCAGTTTCATCAATTTGATTACTAAATCGACATGCTTTAAACTCAGGGATTCCCTTGTGAGGAGTAAGTTTAATACTGCATGCCAAAAAATAATATAAAATGAATCCGACATGGGATCAGAAATTTAATATTTCAAATTCCTAAGAAGTCCGGAATGCACACTGCAGTGGAATGTATTCTGTTCTGAAACTTATTTATGTAAAAGTGTGTCGTAGCGGTAATCTAAGCCGGAACGTTATTTACGGCAGATCTCTCAGATTAACGTTCTTCTGAGGGGAGTATGTGGTGATAGGGTGCCTTAACACTTGTCCTGTCTTCCTGCCCCTTCTTCTTATCAATGTTCCCCATATGTTCCTTTCTTCACCGATACTGCGGGAAACCTCCTCATTCCTTATTTTGTCAGTCCACCTTCTTTTTACACGCTGTAGCACCACACCTCAAACACTTCGTCTCCATTCTGTTCCGGTTTTTCCGCAGTTTATGACGCACTACCATACAATGATGTGCTCCGAACGCACATTCGCAGAAATTTCTTCCTCAAATTAAAGTCTATGTTTGGTACTAGTAGACTTGCTTTGGCTTTGAGTGCCCTCTTTGTCTGGCGCAGTTTGCTTTTTATGTTCTCCTTGCATCGTCTGTCATGGGTTAATTTGCTTCCAAGGTAGCAGAATTTCTTAACTACATGTACTTCATAGTCATCAAACTTAAGGTTAAGTTTATCGTTAGTCTCAATTCCGCTACTTCTCATTCCATTCGTCCTTCTTCGATTTACTTTCCATAGTCTGTACTCATATGACTATTCGTTGTATTCAAAATTTTATTCAGTCTCAATTCCTCTATCTCTCATTTCATTCGTACTTCTTCGATTTACTTTCCATAGTCTGTACTCGTATGACTGTTCGTTGTATTCAGAATTTTATTCATATGCTTCAGCCAAAGAAATCGTACAGTTTCAGTTTCATATAGCCGTCTATTTTATAATTCAACAGTGAGAAATAATATAAATTGCTTCCGTACGTCTGAATATTCTTCGCATTGTCTGCCATAACCTGTCCGAAAGCCGTATCCTCACACATTTATTCATTCTGGATATATTTAAGGTTACTTCCCTTACCTGCAACATTTTGCATTTCCCTGCAACACTATGTCAGGAGTGACATTTACATTCTCATTAAACCAACGGGTTTTAGCGTTCTTCTGGTGGCAGTGTTAGTTTTTAGAAATCTTACAAGAAAAATTCGGCCCCCCGCCCCACATCCCACTGTCGAATTTTACACGTGATCCATCACTCCCGATATCGTTAAGGGTCACCATGGGCGAAATCGGACGCACGTTCGTCTCCAGAAAGGAAATGGTGCAACCACTTTTCCAGATAACCTTTGTTCACTTCAAACAATCGATGGTACCACTCTTTGACGACAAACGCTTCCATGTTGTAAGTTACAGGTGAACGTAGTTTTCCCCGTCAGCCGGAGAGTCTGTACACTATTACATGTCTCGCTCGCTGGGTTGTGCGCGGCTCGGTTGACGCTGTGCACGTCTACTGGAATAGTCCATACGTGCGGACGTGCGGAGCGTTGTATATGTTGCCTGTAGCATTGGCAGCTGCGCCACAGTTCTCTGTCTTATATAGCGTAGCAGTCGAACAATACGGCAGGCACATCTATCAAGCTCTTGTGGATGTCTACAGAGGGTCACAAATCACAGGTGACGCCAGTCCTCAAGAACTCCAAGTACCGTTTGAGAGATCTAAGCCCGTGATATCTCGCAGAACTTACTCTGGAAAAGTTCATTATTACTCATCATACAGAAATATCGACGTTATAAACAGCCAACCACCTTTTGGCGTGTGATGGAGGTTACTTCTCGTATCACTATCTGATTCCCCCTTTCCTGTTCCACTCGCGAATGACACGTTGGACGAATTATCTGTCTATACAGGGCGTTCACAACAAAGTATCGAATAATTTTGGAGGCGGTAGGATTCACAGAAACAAGAAAAATAAGTCCAATAAACATGGGTCTGGAAATGCAAACTTTTCGAGACAGACACGTGTTTGTAGGGAGGCGTTGCGCAACGCTTCGTTGCGGATATTAGAACAGTATGTCGCTTTTAAGATAATTTTCAACCTAAAAGTCTGATATTGGTACTTGGTTCCTAAGTCAGAATAAGAATTACTAATACAGTTTTAAAGCTTCATTCATGAAAGTAGATATTTGACTTCTCGGTTGGAAGTAAAAGAATACGCATTTCACTGTATTTTGAAATATTTTCTTATATAAAAAAAACATTTAAAGCTAAATCTGTGAATACTGGTATTTTATCTCTGAGCTAGAAATAAGGAAATATGTGTTGGGGACGAAAGATTCTATGGAAATGTTGCCACAAGAGCGCATAGGCATGTTTAACAAAAGTTTTAGACTCCAGCAACGAGAACTGCTTTTTGGTCAGAGGCATATTCGGAAAAGGCACTGCTTCTGTGGACTAAATCGGCGTGAAAAGTCTAGAAGGTGCTGCAGTTTGTCAACAAAGTAAAAATTCGATTCAGGAAAAAGAAAAATCTCCGCCGAGCACAAAGTGTACGCGAGCAAAGAAGCGGGCGCTAAGCTGGTTGTCAATACAGCTCCGTATTAGCTCCAATTTCCCGGATTTTCTCGTTGTGGTCCGCTAGCGACACGTTCGTTGGAGCAATGAAATGTTCTCCAGCTCGTTTCGGAACATATTGTACTGCAGTTTCAACAGATAACACTCCGTGATAAACAACACCTCTCTTTTAGCTTCTGCCGCTGGAGTTTGTTGAGCATCACTGCCATGCTCTCCTTGCGAGTAAACGACCCCTGACCAAGCACGCTGCTTTTCTTTGAATCTTCTCTAGCTCTCTTGTTAAGACAACCTGGTCTGGATTCCAAAGTGATAAGCAACACTCAAGACGTTTTCTAGAGCTACTTCGTTCTTTACGTGGCCATTCCACCTTAGGTCACACCGGATGATTACTCCTACGTATTTCACTGTACTTAGTGTTTCCAGTAATTTGTTGCCAATAGTGTAATCGTACAGCAGTTGATTCCATACTCTGTTTATGTGCAAGAAGTTCATTTATTTACCTTCCGCGTCAACAGCCAGTTCCTCGGCCATTCATCGATCTCCTTTGCACGATTCCTACAATTCGATACCGTCTTCTGGCTTTGCAACGTTCTTATAGACCAGCGCATCATCTGCGAACAGTCTCACGGAGGTTCCAACATTATCCACAGTATGTGTGTGTGTGTGTGTGTGTGTGTGTGTGTGTGTGTGTGTGCGTGTGTGTGTGTGTGTGTGTGTGTGAGTGTGTGTGGGCGCGCGCGCACACACGCGATGGGAGTTCGAAAGCGCCGGCCTTACACCAGCGTAGTGGGAGAGTCTGTATGCCCCGAATGGTATCACTCTATTCGTAGACGGCCTGTATTCCCGCATGGTACCATTCAACAGATCGACGTCGGCGCCAATGTCTTGCTCCACCAAAAACCTCCCCAACATCCGCCTATTGCTTCTCACAGAATGCATCCTTCATTGTGCCGAACAGATGGACGTCGGAAGGTGCGAGGTCCAGGCTGTAGGGTGGATGAGAAAGAACAGTGAGCTCCTCTCTGGTGCGCAGACTTGTGTGAGGCCTTGCGTTGCCGTGGCTGTGGAGAAGTTCGACTGCTTTTTTAATGCGACGAAAACGCTTAAGTCGTTTCTACAATTTTCTGAGGGTAGCACAATACACTTGAAAGTTAATCGTTGTGCCATGAGGCAGGGCATAAAGCAGAAATCCACTCTGAGTCCCAGAACATCGTCTCCATGTGTTTGCAAGCTGAGGTTGCAACTTTGATCATTTAATTCGGAGGAGAGGTGGTGTGGAGTCACTCCATGCGTTGCTATTTTCTTTTCAATTCGAAGAGATAAACTCGTGTTTCAACGCCTTTGACGATGTTTGACAAATTTTCACGATCATTCTCGAAGCGTGCAAGTAATTCCTCACAAAAGGTCCTTCGTTGTTTCTTATGGTCTTGAGTTGGGCTACGAGGAATCCAGATGGTTCAAATGGCCCTGAGCACTATGGGACTTAACACCTGAGGTCATCAGTCCCCTAGAACTTAGAACTACTTAAACCTAACTAACCTAAGGATATCACACACATCCATGCCCGAGGCAGGATTCGAACCTGCGACCGTAGCGGTCGCGCGGTTCCAGACTGTAGCGCCTAGAACCGCTCGGCCACTTCGGCCGGCGAATCCAAATGCCACAGCCGTTTAAGTACCTCAAGTCACGAACGAATGCGTCAGCACTACCAACAGATACATTCTGTCGTGCAGCGAGGAGTTTGATCGTGATCAGTGACTTACCTGGAATGAGAGTGTGCGCACGTTCCAGCATTGCAGGCGTCACAGCTGTGTGCGGGCAGCTGGCACGCGGGAGACTGGAGAGTTTAGCGAAACCTTGTTGTGACTATGATAGATTCCTAGCCCAACGACTCAGGGTGTTCGTTCACTGCTAGGTCTCCGTAGACATTCTGCAAAAGATTTTGAATGTCTGCAATGTTTTGTTTTCCGCCAAAACAAAATCAGTGACAGCTGTCTGCTTGGAACGCACCTCTTTTACACACGTCACATTCAAGAATATGTATAGCGCCGCCACCTATCAAAACTTCATGAATCTATACGGGCTGAAGCTGGAATATTCCGTGACGTCCCACAACAAATTCCACATTTTTTAACCAAAACTGGCTGAGAAAAGGATGTGCTGAATTATTTACTGAACATCCCTCATACACTGAAAAGCCAAAGGGACTGGCTCCTTGCCGCAACACGACGTGACATGGACTCTACTAATTCCTGAGGTGGTGCTGTCGGGAACTGACACCATGAATTCTACAGGGCTGTCCATAAATCCGTAAGACTATGAAAGGGTAGAGATCTCTCCTGAACAGCACGTTGCAAGGCATCCCATATATACTCAATAATGTTCGTATCTGGGGAGTTTGGTGGCTAGCGGAAGGTTTAAACACAGAATAGTGTTCCTGGAGCCACTCTGTAGCAATGCTGGACGTGTGGAGAGTCGCATGTTATGCTGGAATTGCCGAAGTCTGTCGAAATGCACAATGGACATGAACGGATGCAAGTGATCAGACAGGATGCTTACGTACGTGTCACCTGTCAGAGTCGTATCTACAAGTATCAGAGGTCCCATATAACTTCAACTGCACAAGCCCCATTACAAAGCCTCCACCAGTTTCAACAATCCCCTGCTGACATCCTGGGTCCATGGATTCACGAACATGTCTCCATACCAGTACACGTACATCCGCTCGATACAATTTGATATGACACTCGTCCCACCAGGCAACATGTTTCCAGTCATCAACAGTCCATTGTCAGTGTTGACTAGCGCAGGCGAGGCATAAAGCTTTGTATCATGGAATCGTCTAGGGGACATGAGTGTACCTACGGCGCCGAAAGCCCGTATCGTTGATGTTTCGTTGAATGGTTCGCACCTGAGACTTGTTGATGACCCAGGATTGAAATCTGCAGCAATCTGCTGAAGGGTTGCACTTCGGTCACGTTGAACGCTTCTGCTCAGTCGCCATTGGTCCCGTTCTTGCAGGATCTTTTTCTGGCCGCAGCGATGTCGGAGATTTGATATTTAACCGGATTCCTGATACCCACGGTACCCTCGTGAAATGGTCGTACGGAAAAATCCCCACTTAATCACTACCTCGGAGATGCTGTGTCCTATTGCTCGTGCACCTGCTATGGCACCACGTTCAAACTCACTTAAATCTTGACAACTTGCCATTGTAGTAACAGTAATCGATCTAAAAATTGCGCCAGACACTTGTTCTCTTATATAGGCGTTGCCGGCCGCAGCGCTATATTCTGCCTGTTTACACATCTCTTTATTTGAATACACATATATATACCAGTTCTTTGGCACTTCAGAATAACACGTGAACCAATTGTGAGCTACTCTGCGTATTCCGTAAAGGTTCAACTAGAAAACGCTTTTTTAAAAAGAAAATATTTTTATTGTATTCACCTAGCTGTCACAGTTATGTGAACTCTCAAGGTCGAGTTGCCAGTGTTAAGAAGAATTCAGTTGGATATTTGACATTGTTTGTCACCAGCGACAGATTCGGTATCTGGATTACAACTGGTTACGCGTAGCCTCAGGTCACTAGCTACATTCGGCCTATTCCTGTACTTATATTTCAAAATTTAAACTTTTAAAGTCTCGTTCTCCACTAAACAGTAATTCAACAATATCTCCACAGTGACTGAGTGAAGTGGTGTAGTAGCTAACGCCCTCTACTCACTTGCAAGAGATCCGTGTTCAGTTCTCTGGTTGGTGATCCAGATATCGGTTGTGTGCATTCATTTAAGTCACACCATGCAAATGCCGTATGGTTCCTTCCCCTCCAGTAGTAAGAAATCCGAGCAATGCTCCGTCTCCAATAATCTTAGTAGTGAACGTAAAACACTAATATTACTTTCTACCTGTTAGTTGTGTATGGGTATTAAATGAGAAGATAAGCGAATCGTTCTTGTGAACAATTGTGGCGAAGAAACTACAAACCGGACTTACTACGATCAGATTATGGCCTTTTTTACTGTTTTCGTCATCAGCAGCCAGCTAAGGCCGCACTCCCACAGGATGTCGAACGTAACTGTGCATCAACACTGAAGGTGGTGCATTCATGGCCCATCGAGGCGTTTGTACGAAGTTGTGGTGTCTGTTCTTTCTGACATAACAGTCGGAGGAAAAGCTCGGACTTCTTCAACGGTGGAGAAGGAAATCGACTGCGTTCTTTCAAAGGAACCATCCCAACATCCTCGCTCCATCTAGGAAATCACGGAAAGCTTAAATCAGGTAGACCGGACTCTGATTTGAGCCGTCGTCCTCCTGGATGCGACTCCAGTGTGCTAACCACTGCACCACTTCGCACGGATAAGCTACAACTACACAAAGAAAACAATTTTGCTTGATCTCAGAAACTAATCTGAAAAAGAAACCGTATATAATTAAAACTTTACAGGAAATCCAACAGGAAGACTATAAAAATGTACGAAAAATGCTACGGCAGTGCTAGAAACCATGGAAGAACAAATAATGGCTGCACATCTAATTTTTTGCATCGAAGCGATCTTCAGTAAAAGTGGTGAGGTTTAACGGCACGGCATTCGAATATGGGGTACAGAAAAGTTAATTTGTACTGTTCGATGTCAGAACAGAAATTGAACACTCCATTTCTCTTCATCAAACTGTTTTAACGAAGAATACCTGCATATGCTTGAGCAATATTGATTCCAAAGCTTGATACCGATTCCATAAATACATTTAGCAATATAGACAATGTAACGTTCCTTAAAAATGATAATATAATTATCTTTACGATTACGTTGAATGGAGTCTGATCTGTGGAATGAATACAGAACTCTAATTGTTGTGTTGTGTGTTGTAAGTGCAAGTGGTGTGTTTACTCTGTGTTACTGTTAGCAAAACTTTACACGAATCGATTGGGCAATGCAACTCCCAAAACCAATAAAGAAATAGTCACTTCAAAATACAATCAGCAGCCCCTTAAGCTCTGAATCCTAAGGCCCTGTTCACATAACAAATAAATTACTTTACCTCTAAATCAGAACCGGAATAACGCGATATATTCTGGTCTCTCATAATAAAATACGAATATTCAATTACAGGCTCAGCGGTGTGCAATTCTGGCTGTAATTCTTGAAATGCACATGAAATTCATTTGGCTGATAAACGAGAACATTTAAAAAAATTCAACTTCTTTAAAAATATATGACATGGACTGGAAGGCGGTACTCTTTATGGTGAATTACTAATACTGAGTTTTCTTAGCAAAATTATACTGCAAGTTATGTTTGTGTTTTCAAAAACAATTCAGTTTACCTTACTCACAATTGATTGACAAACAATGAGATTTAAACAGCAAGTATTATCTCACTTCATTCTTTCTTCTTTATTCTTTTGCTACTACCTTCATCTCGCATTGTGCGCAGTGTCGGCAGGGTTAAGTACGGAATGGTTAATTTTAAGCGGTGGCTGGATGCCCTTCCTGCTGCCACCCCATACCCCCTGGGACGGAAGTAGTGTACCCCAGCTGCCAGGGTCTAGTGTAAATCGTGAAATAGTGTGAATGTGTGCCAAATGTCTGTGAGTCGTGTAACTGAGGCAGGACGTGGGGACCAGCCCAGTATTCACCTAGGAGGATGTGGAAAACCGCCTAAAAACCACATCCAGGCTGGCCGGCACACCGGCCATCGTCGTCAATCCGCTGGACGGATTTGATTCGGGTCAGGCGCACCGAGCGAGGTGGCGCAGCGGTAGCACACTGGACTCGTATTCGGGAGGACGACGGTTCAATCCTGCGTCCGGCCATCCATATTTAGGTTTTCCGTGAGTTCCCTAAACCGCTCCAGGCAAATGCTGGGATGGTTCCTTTGAAAGGGCACGGCCGACTTCCTTCCCCATCCTTCCCTAATCCGATGAGACCGATGACCTCGCTGTTGGGTCTTTTCCCCCAAACAACCCAACGCAAGCGTCAGGCGCGCCTACCCGAGTCCAGGAAGCAGCGCGTTAGCGCTCTCGGCTACCCTGGTGGGTCAAGCATTATCTCACTTCAGTAATCCAACATAAAAGTAAATCATCAAATTACATACAGCTCTGTTAACAAATCTTGAAAGCATTACAAAAATGAAATATCTAACTAGTCTTTTTCTCACAACATTTTACGTATATTCTGGGGTTACTTAACAATTACAAATTATCAGCCAACTCAATGAAGAATTCTACTTCCGTGTTCAACAATACTGACGTACCTACATTAATGTAACTCTTGGTGACTTCACACAGCACACCACAGAAACTACCTACTCCATCGTCTTTCCCTCACAGGCAGCTACCTACAACTATGCACAGAGCGCTCTCCTGCTCTATCTTTGGATCTGCGGTCGCGCACGTTATCGAGCCCATCATAGACATTCATCGTTTACTAGTTTCATTTTAATTTATTAATATTCTTATCTTATTCTGGTGCCACATACAAGTGCGCCCCAGTATACTCCTTCCAACCATCCCACCAATGTAATGTGGAGGTTCGCACGTTTTCAAATCTATATTTGCCAAAGCGTTGGGCTGTTCTTGCTGGACATGATACTGTTCTGCTCTTGATTATTTAAATCTTCGGACCGATACCCATGGAATGCTCTTTATGAGGTTAAATGAAAGATAGTGTGTATGTGGCTCCTTGGTCGAGAACAATTTCAGAACTCCAAATGCGCATTGCTAATGTTCTCACTTCGATGACTCCACATGCGTTTCAGGACGTATGTCCTCAAATGGATTATCGCTTAGATGTTGCAGGTGTGACCAAGGGGAATCATATAGAACGCGTATGAAACACGTAAAACTAAATTTCAGCTTACAGTTTGATGTTTACGTGTCGACTGATTAGAGCGGTTTGCCACACGTCAATATTAGGTTTAGGTGCTCCGAGGTGGATGGAGGAACCGTGACAGTGCAAACAAATTAGTGACATACAAATTTACATTTTGCTGTGCTTTGATACTAAACTAAACTTGTACAGCACCTCGTTGGATGTGCTTGCGGACAGAAAGAATTCGCAATGGCCTGTCAAAGCGCACGTTCTGAATACAATGTCAACGAGACAATGTCGGCTCTGGGTGCCACACTGTCAGTCACTGAGTAAACACTTGCTACTATGCGAAGGCTACAGGCGAGTTCACTTGTAGACTAAGGCTGATCTCTACTTTGAATTGTAGCTACGAACTGAAGCCCTGGAACTCCGTACTAGAACTGTCGTACGCCAACGCCGAAAAAGAACTGTTCATTGCTGCCTGTAGCCGCCGTTTATGACAACGAGGAAGTACATCTCATTGGCGGCGGCGCGGAGATTTATGACTCGGCCGCGCTTGTGGTTGGCGGCTTACCTCAAACCGCCCGTGGCGTCACTCAGACACTGTTTCAGTGCGCCAGCTCCGGTTGCTTCCATTGGCGAGACCACAACACATGTACTTTTTCTGTAGGTCCTATCGACGTATCGCATCATCATCATCATCATCATCATCATTTAAGACTGATTATGCCTTTCAGCGTTCAGTCTGGAGCATAGCCCCCCTTATAAAATTCCTCCATGATCCCCTATTCAGTGCTAACAATGGTGCCTCTTAACCGAATCCAGGTACCTTCTCCTTGGTCTGCCCCGACTCCGCCTACCCTCTACTGCTGAACCCATGAGTCTCTTGGGTAACCTTGCTTCTCCCATGTGTGTAACATGACCCCACCATCTAAGCCTGTTCGCTATATATTAAATAGCTAGAACTGTTTTAAAAGATATATTAATTCTGAATCGCCATTCAGAAACTACACTCCTGGAAATTGAAATAAGAACACCGTGAATTCATTGTCCCAGGAAGGGGAAACTTTATTGACACATTCCTGGGGTCAGATACATCACATTATCACACTGACAGAACCACAGGCACATAGACACAGGCAACAGAGCATGCACAATGTCGGCACTAGTACAGTGTATATCCACCTTTCGCAGCAATGCAGGCTGCTATTCTCCCATGGAGACGATCGTAGAGATGCTGGATGTAGTCCTGTGGAACGGCTTGCCATGCCATTTCCACCTGGCGCCTCAGTTGGACCAGCGTTCTTGCTGGACGTGCAGACCGCGTGAGACGACGCTTCATCCAGTCCCAAACATGCTCAATGGGGGACAGATCCGGAGATCTTGCTGGCCAGGGTAGTTGACTTACACCTTCTAGAGCACGTTGGGTGGCACGGGATACATGCGGACGTGCATTGTCCTGTTGGAACAGCAAGTTCCCTTGCCGGTCTAGGAATGGTAGAACGATGGGTTCGATGATGGTTTGGATGTACCGTACACTATTCGGTGTCCCCTCGACGATCACCAGTGGTGTACGGCCAGTGTAGGAGATCGCTCCCCACACCATGATGCCGGGTGTTGGCCCTGTGTGCCTCGGTCGTATGCAGTCCTGATTGTGGCGCTCACCTGCACGGCGCCAAACACGCATACGACCATCATTGGCACCAAGGCAGAAGCGACTCTCATCGCTGAAGACGACACGTCTCCATTCGTCCCTCCATTCACGCCTGTCGCGACACCACTGGAGGCGGGCTGCACGATGTTGGGGCGGAAGACGGCCTAACGGTGTGCGGGACCGTAGCCCAGCTTCATGGAGACGGTTGCGAATGGTCCTCGCCGATACCCCAGGAGCAACAGTGTCCCTAATTTGCTGGGAAGTGGCGGTGCGGTCCCCTACGGCACTGCGTAGGATCCTACGGTCTTGGCGTGCATCCGTGCGTCGCTGCGGTCCGGTCCCAGGTCGACGGTCACGTGCACCTTCCGCCGACCACTGGCGACAACATCGATGTACTGTGGAGACCTCACGCCCCACGTGTTGAGCAATTCGGCGGTACGTCCACCCGGCCTCCCGCATGCCCACTATACGCCCTCGCTCAAAGTCCGTCAACTGCACATACGGTTCACGTCCACGCTGTCGCGGCATGCTACCAGTGTTAAAGACTGCGATGGAGCTCCGTATGCCACGGCAAACTGGCTGACACTGACGGCGGCGGTGCACAAATGCTGCGCAGCTAGCGCCATTCGACGGCCAACACCGCGGTTCCTGGTGTGTCCGCTGTGCCGTGCGTGTGATCATTGCTTGTACAGCCCTCTCGCAGTGTCCGGAGCAAGTATGGTGGGTCTGACACACCGGTGTCAATGTGTTCTTTTTTCCATTTCCAGGAGTGTATTTCCGAGCCTGGAAGGCTACAACGTACATACATAGGATGTCCAGCCACATTTGTGTGACCACCTGACAATATCCTGAATAAGATCGTTTCGCGGAGCGAGACGTGCAGGAAAAGAGCCCTTGTAGTTCTGGAAGGATCCGATGTGTACGTGCAGCCATGCCGACCCTATTGCGTTAGGTTACTCAGCTGAGGATCCACGGGGCAAAAACTCGCTCGAGGTGATCCCAAAGATTCTCCATTGGGTTTAAATCCGGCGAGTTTGGCGTCCAGGGGAGTAAACTCGTCCTGGTGCTCGAATCAAGCAGGTACACTGCGAGCCGTGTGACACGTTGCGTTGCCCTGCTGGTAGATGACATTGTTCCGAGAAAAAGCAGGCTTCATGTAGGGGTGGACATGATACCAAACACCAAAGGATAGACGCATACAGGGATGGCCGAGCGTTTCTAGGCGCTACAGTCTGGAAACGCTCGCCCGCTACGGTCGCAGATTCGAATCCTGCCTCGGGCTTGGATGTGCGTGATGTCCTTAGATTAGTTAGGTTTAAGTAGTTCTAAGTTCTATGGGACTGATGACCTCAGAAGTTAAGTCCTATTGTGCTCAGAGCCGTTTGAACCATTTGACAGACGCATACTTCTGTTGATCCACTGTGGCTTCCAGAATTGCGATATCACACAAGGAATGCAAGGAAAACGTTACCCACACCCTAACGCTCCCTCCTGTTCGCAGTTTGCCTGCGTTTAGACGTTTCAGGGCGTACAAGCCAACTTCCTTCCTCCCGACGGTGCATAAAACTTGATTATCTGTAAATGCCGCTTTTCGCAATTCGGTGGACGTATAGTTGCTGTATTCGTGTCCAAATTACACTCTTCTTCGTTGATGAACAGCGATTAGCATTGGTGCATGAACCGGGCCTCAGCTGTGGAGGGCCGTGCGCAGCAACGTTCGCTGAACGGTCGTTGAGGAGACGCTGTTGGTAGCCCCTTGGTTCATATGGGTGGTCTGTTGCTCAGTAGTTACACGTCTATTCGCCCGCACACATCTCCGCAGCCGTCGTTCAGCCCTTTCATCTATGTCCCACGGCGCACCACAGTTGTTTCGGCGCCAGTTATGGCTAGCGCCATTTTGTCACGCACGGTATGTTTTGATCACGGAGGC
This sequence comes from Schistocerca piceifrons, assembly GCF_021461385.2. Taxonomy (NCBI): domain Eukaryota; kingdom Metazoa; phylum Arthropoda; class Insecta; order Orthoptera; family Acrididae; genus Schistocerca; species Schistocerca piceifrons. Next base: position 393,503,955 of record NC_060140.1, read on the forward strand.
ACTCAATGAAATTACGAATTTAGTCGTTTCGGAAATGATTCCATTGGCCGGAAAGCCAATAATCATCACCTTTTGGACGTCAGTTAAATCACTACTTTTTCGCGTTACTGCAACTAATGCCCCGTTTCCCGCTCTCCCTCCCCCCCCCCCCCTCCGCCCATGCCACCCCCCGAAAAACTTTATACAGCCTCCACTGTTTGAGATGCCACCTGCCATCTGTGAGTGTGTATTGCATGCTGACGTAGAACATAGTTGGCAGCCACATTAATGTAACTGGACGGTGTATATTAACTACACTACTGGCCATTAAAATGGCTACACCAAGAAGAAATGCAGACGATAAACGGGTATTTATTGGACAAATATATTATACTAGAACTGGCATGTGATTACATTTTCACGCAACTTGGGTGCTTAGATCCTGAGAAATCAGTGCCCAGGAAAACCACCTGTAGCCGTAATAACAGCCTTGATGAGCCAGGACATTGAGTCAAACAGAGCTTGGATGGCGTGCAGCTTCAACACGATACCACAGTTCATCAAGAGTAGTGACTGGCGTATTGTTGTGAGCCAGTTGCTCGGCCACCATTGACCAGACCTTTTCAGTTTCTGAGAGATCTGGAGAATGCGCTGGCCAGGGCAGCAGTCGAATATTTTCTGTATCCAGAAAGGTCAGTACAGGACCTGCAACATGCATTATCCTGCTGAAACGTAGGGTTTCTCAGGGATCGAATGAAGGGTAGAGCCACTGGTCGTAACACATCTTCAAAGTGCCGTCAATGCGAACCAGAGGTGACCGAGACGTGTAACCAATGGCACCCCATACCATGACGCCGGGTGATACGCCAGTATAGCGATGACGAATACACGCTTGCAATGTGGGTTCACCGCGATGTCGCCAAACACGGATGCGACCATCATGATGCTGTAAACATAACCTGAATTAGTCCGAAAAAATTACGTTTTGCTATTCGTGAACCCAGGTTCGTCGTTGAGTTCACCATCGCAGGTGCTCCTGTCTATGATGCAGCGTCAAGGGCAACAGCAACCATGGTCGCCGTGCTGATTGTCCATGCTGCTGCAAACGTCGTCGAACTGTTCGTGCAGATGGTTGTTGTCTTGCAAACGTCCTCATCTGTCGACTCAGGGATCGAGACGTGCCTGCACGATCCGTTACAGCAGTGCGGATAAGATGCCTGTTATCTCGACTGCTAGTGATACGAGGCCGTTGGGATCCAGCACGGTGTTCCGTATTACCCTCCTGAACCCACCGATTCCATATTCTGCTAACAGTCATTGGATCTCGACTAACGCGAGCAGCAATGTCGCGACACGATAAACCTATGAAAGGTGTCTACACTGAGCCACAGCGCCAGAGACTGCGCCAAAGAGTATTATTCAGCCGCCTCCACTGGCAGTGCTTATTGAGAAGTAGCAGTAGGCAATGTTGGTTGTGATGTGGTAGTGGAAAGCTCTTGTCGAGAAGTCGTAGTACGCAGTGCTTGTTGAGATGTAGCAGTGGTGAGTCGTTGTTGAGAGGTTCCCATGGAGAGTGCTTGTTCAGATGTTGTCATATTGTTTTGATGGGCTAGACACCATATGTTGTTAGATTAGGGATGCTGTAATGTGCTTTTCGTCAATATATATGAAGGTAAAAAAAATTCTTTTTTTTGTATTATTTCGATGTCTTAAACAATAATGCCTATTGGTTACCGGTTCAGTCAACAAAGCATCTGGCTCGTGTTTTTGTATTAGACTGTATTTCTGGTTTCTATGTGCAATTATAGTATTTCTGTTTATTTTTTTAATTACTTCAGTATAAATGGTGTTTAAAATATCTGGTGTTATTGAGGAAGAACCGTGCCAGATGCGTACGTTGAATCACACTTCCACACACAGAACAGCTACACTTGTGTTTTGTTGTTTCGTAGGTTTTATAGTTGCTGGGGACTTAATTAATTAATTGTGTTAACGGTAGTTTTCTTTCATTCTTTGTTGTTATTCTATGCAGTCAGATTGCGTACTAATACTAGTCAGGGCCAACCGGTTACGAGACTTCGTAATCGGACAGACAGCTACTAAAAAAAATTAAAATTATTTGCATTTTAAACAATTAAGCCCCCATGCACATGGCGACCCTGCCAGGATCCGAACCTGGAATCTTCTGATAGTAAAAATAGCAGACAGTAGTATTGTTGAAGTAGTTTGTAGTTTAGTAATTGTTGTCTATATTGCATGTGTAGATTGCTAACTGAACATTTGTAGTTGTCTTGTCTTTCTTTTAATGGTATATTGGCAGAATTTAATTTTTGATGTCTTGTATACAGGTCTGACAATTTTGTGCAATTGTGAAGGTTCTAATTGTTCGTTAGGCGTGTTTGCCGGGAAACATTTCGTGTGAATGGTATTGTTGGAGATAAAGTCTCATTGTGTGTAATTTTCGTATACTGACGAGTTTTGTATGTTTTGTAAATGATTACGCGATCGATGAAAAAGGCAAAAATGATGGATAGTGAGAATGACGAAATTGTTAACATGGCGAACTCGCCAACACAGGAGAACAGTATGATGAATAATGAAGTTGAAAACAATTTAATAAGTCGAGAAAATAGTCCGGAACCAATTCAAAATTTTTCACAATCAAAAAATTTTCAGCATACGAGATTAACGATAGAAGATTCTGAAATAGTATCGAACGCAGATAGCTTTACAGCTATGACGAAAGAAATTGGTTCTGTGGGAAATGTTAGGGGCGAAAAGAATTTTGAACCAGTTAACATGGAGCAGTTGATGGGTGCAATATTAAATTTGGGATCACAAATAGGAACAATTAAAACTGATATGGGAACAATGGAAACACGGTTAAGATCTGAATTAAAAACAGAGATGGGAACTTTGGCAACACGGTTAGAAACTGATATGGGAACAATGGAAACACGGTTAGACTCACTGGGATCACAGTTGGGATCTGAATTAAAAACAGTGGGATCACAAATAGGAACAATTAAAACAGAGATGGAAACAATGGAAACACGGTTAGATTCACGAATAGGGACATGTTTCAGAAACATGAAAGATGAATTAAAGAAAGAAATTGGAGAAGTACAACCGATTTTGAATTCTCACAATAATAGATTAATTGCAGTAGAGATTAGACAAAAGGTACAGGATAGAGAACAGGAGGAAAGAGATCGCGTGATAGTACAGAAATTTTCAGAGTTAAATTTACAACGTGCACACGATAAGGAAGAAATATTTGAGAGAATCGAGGAATCCGTACCAAATGACAGATTAAATAACCTAACACAACAGTATGAACAGTTAACTACTAAATGTGTTAATACTGAAACCCGAGTCGCGACACTTACGGAAGACGTAAATAAACAGAAAGAACAATTAGGTGACTTATCGGAAAGAGTTGAGGAGATTTCAGATAAATTGACAAGTCTTAATGAACGCGTTAAAAGGGAAGTTGAGGCATTACGAAAGCAAGTCAAACAAATTGAAGGCGAAATCGTAGGAAGAGATAGCAGAAGAAATTTAGAATCACAGATAGCAGAGGGGTTTGAAGAAAATAATTTATTTCATTTACGGGATGCAAAAAGAGAGCGCCAGGCGCGCGAACTTGACAATAATCGACATCCGGACTGGGACAGACGCGGTAGGTCTTTGTCGTCACGAGGTGAAAACTTTGATTATAAACATTTTTTGAGTGTTCGGAAATTTAAGATCTTTCGCAATTCTAAGAATGACATACATCCATGTTCATGGTTAGATCAATTTATGTACGCACTTCCACCAAATTGGCCACTAAGTCACAAACTGGAATTTATGTGTGGATATTTAGAAAACGAACCGGCGACGCGGATGCGCGCACTTATTAGAGATTGTAATAATTTAAATGATTTTTATCATGCATTTCTATCAGCATATTGGTCCGAAAACACGCAAGACAGAGTCAAACACAGTCTTATTATGTAGCGTAATTTTAAACAGTCTGAGTTCCGCACGCCGGCAGAATACTTTGAAGACATGATTCGAAAGAATCAATTCCTGTCCAACCCTTATAGCCCGACTGAATTAATTCGCATTTGTTTAATTAAGCTGCCACAATCGATAAGACAAATAGCTTTAGCCGGAAGATGTAAAGACGTTGCTACAAGAACTTGAGTATGACAACGACGACGGGACTTCTTGTAATTTTTTCAGTAACAGTAATTACAATAGATTTTCAGAGAAAAGGGATAGTGATCGGAACGGACGTTATAGCGGTAATTTTGAGAATGACAGACGAAACAGACAGGACAATAGATATCAGCCTTATGACAATAACAGACGTTCTAACAGAAATTACACAGACAGTTATAATAACGGAAATTCCTACCGGAATGATCAATCATACGGAAACAGTAATCGGTATCATCAAGACAGAAATTATTCATACAGTAATAGAAATTCTTACTACAGAAATAACCAGGGTAGTAGATACAACAATAATCTCAGAAGTGACAGTCGAAATTACACAAGAAGTAGTCGTGCAGATAGCCAGGAAAACAGAAATTTTAATAACAGACACAACCAAGAATTTACATCTAACAGACAGGAGGGACCTAATTGGCATCCTGCGCGTGACAGAAATTCCGAGAGACAAGTGCAAATCGTAGAAATTGATCCGCGAAATGACGCGAATAATCAAAGACGTGACGCAAACAATCGACGATGACTTGTAGCTTCGGCTTCTGGCAGCAATATAGACGGTTCAGAAAGTAATGACACTACGACTTTACACTACGTACGCCTGGAAGACATGAGAGACATTTTGCTAGACGAAAAGGAAAATAATGTAGACGCATTTTTACATCCTGTTATTGAAGTATGTGTGGGCAAGAATAAGTTCACTGCGGTTTTAGATTCTGGGAGCCCACTGAATGTCATTAGTGAATCAGTTTTTTGTATATGTGTAAGAACTATTGCTTGTCCTGTGTTACCTGTTTCTAAAACTACAATTCGAGGCGCTATTTCTGGAAAAAGTGTGGAAGTCAAACAACAGACCAACTTAAATTTCATTTGTCAAGGATACGAATTTTCTGCTAATTTTATTATTGTTCCATTACTCAGTACACAAATTATATTAGGTATGGAGTTTCTTAATGCACATAAGGCAATTTTAAACTTTAATGAAGGAAGTGTGAATTTGACTGTTGCCGGAATGCCGAAAAGTTTGAAATTTTTCGAGTGTTTAACAAAATCTGAATCAGACACAAAATGTTTAAGGTTTCTTACTTCTGATGTTTTCGCTGAGCATTATGACGACAATGTGTTCATTCATGACAATGACAATAGATACAGAGACGGGATGGATGATATAATTAATAGCGAAGAATTAATTAATGAAAAGGTTAAGAAAGCTGAAGTGCCAGATGACGTTGCAAGAGAAGAACTGCACCAAATTTTGACTTCACATGCTACCAGTATTTAGTCATCACATAGGAACTATACAAGGCTTACAATATTTGTTTAAAGTAAAAGAACACACACCATTTCGGGGGAAAACGTACGCTATTCCTTTGGCTTACAGAGACAAGGTTAAGAGTGAACTTCAATACATGTTAGATCAAGGCATTATTGAGCCAGCAGTCAGTCCTTATACCAGCCCATTACACGTCGTTCTTAAAAAGGATGGGCCAATTCGTTTGGTTCTGGATTCCAGACAGATAAATGATATCATCATTCCTGAAACTGACCGTCCACAAAATTTAGATGAACTTCTTCAACATTTCCATGGAATTAAAGTTTTATCCACGATTGATATGCGCGCAAGTTTTTGGCAAATAGAACTCCACCCTGATTGTAGAAAATACACTGCCTTTTTAGCCTTTGGTAACTGTTACCAATTTCGGAAATTACCGTTTGGACTTACTGTATCTTCAGCAGCATTCATTCGTAGTTTAAACGAAATTTTACCTGTTTATCTTCGTGACAATATTACTTCATATGTTGACGATATTCTTATTGCTAAACATTCTTGGAGTGAGCATAAAAAAATTTTGGATTCATTATTACGTATTTTTGCCAGAGTTGGCATTACAGTGAACTTGGAAAAATCTGAATTTGGTCGTTCTCAGGTGAAATTTCTCGGTCATATTATTTCTACAGACGGTATTCTTCCTGATCCAGAGAAACTAGGTGCTATTCGTAATTATGCTGTTCCTACTACAAAACGTGATGTTCGTAGTTTCCTTAGTGTCTGTAATTTTCTTAGACCCTTTGTTAGATTGGACGATTTGGCCACACCTCGTTTATGTGAACTATTGGAAAGAATTCTAATTGGTTTTGGGATGAGGAAGCTCAGTCAGAATTTGAACAACCTCGTGATGCTTTAGTTGCTGCTCCACTCCTTTCACATCCGGATTTATCTAAAGATTTTTGTTTGGCGACGGACTCATCATACAAAGGCCTAGGTGCACACTTATTTCAAGAGATAGAAGAAAACGACGTTGTAGTACAGAAAACTATTGCATTTGGAAGTCGTGTTCTCTCTAAATCAGAAAAGAATTATTCGATTACGGAACTTGAAGCCTTGGCTGTTGTTTGGGCTTTCACAAAATTTCGCATATTTTTGTATGGCAGACATACTAAGGTTTACACCGATCATCGAGCTCCGGAATTTCTTGTGTCAACAAAATTAAGTCATGGAAGATTGTCACGATGGGCGTTGTATCTACAGGAATTTGACTTTAGTATTGTTTACATACAGGGTTCTTCAAATATTATTGCTGATGCTTTATCACGTGCACCTATGGGTTTGAAACAAAGTGCTGAGGAGGACTGCAAAGAAAACAATTATTGTTTGATGTACATTCAAGGTGTTGCGTTTGAAAACTTTATTTCGTCTTCGTTCCAGGACATCGCTAAGGAGCAAAATAAGGATCCAATCTGGAAGGACATTAAGGAGAAGTGGAGGAGAAAGGAAAGCGTAGCGATTAGACAGTATTATTTAGTTCGCAATAATATTCTTTTTAAACGAAAATCGGTCGACAACTCTGTTTGGTTAGTTTGCATTACTGATGAGTGGGTTAATAAATTGATTTGGTATACACATTTCAGTTATGCACACTATGGTCCCAGAAAATGCTTTCATAAATTACGAGAAAATTGCTACTTCAGTAATATGGAAAAACGTATTCGATCTGTTCTTGCCAAATGCAAATTATGTCAAAAGGCTAAGCCGCCAACTATTTCTCACAGAGCACCGTTGTTTCCTATCATTCCAGCGAAATTAAAGGAGATGGCTGCAGTCGATTTGTTCGGTCCAGTGGTTCGTTCTACTAATGGTTTTGCGTATATTTTGGTAGCAGTGGAATTGACATCAAAATATGTGTGTTTTACACCTTTACGCAAAGCAACAGCTCGTTCAGTAGCTAACGCTCTCATCAAACATTTTCCTAAAGAAGTTGGTCATGTTGATAAGGTTATATCAGATAATGGATCACAGTTTCGCTCTAAAATTTGGCTTCGTACTCTACGACGTCGTAAGATTAAACCAATTTTCATTTCACTTTTTCACCCTCAATCTAACGCTTCAGAAAGATGGATGAAGGAAATCAATAAATTGTGTCGTCTTTATTGTCATCAGAATCACAGAACTTGGGATCAGTATCTTCATATTTTTCAAAACATTCTGAATGAACTTCCTAATGATTCAACTTCTTTACCGCCTATATTGATATTAAAAAATAAAGCACCGACAAATCGCATTTCTGAAATCGTTCCTTTTCCGCCTACACGGAAACTGCAGCATTCTGAAGTTGTCAACCTGGCTCTACCAAATATTGCATCTGCGGCTGCTAGATGAGAGAAATCAGCTAAACGTACTGGTCGTTTAAAAACCTTGTCAGTTGGTCAAAAGGTATTAATTACGTCTCATCGTTTGTCTCACAAAGGAAAAGGCTTGTGTCGCAAATTTTTTCTGCTTTATAACGGTCCATATAGCGTTCGCAAAATTATTCATGATAACACTGTCGAAGTAGAAACTCTTAAATCTCGACGCTCTAAGGGAGTACATCATATATCTAACGTTAAAATTTTTGTGGAATGACATACTTTCGAGAAACCAACAGTTATACGTAAACATGCGGAGAGTACAAGGATAGCGCGCCGTGTTCCGGCGGAGGCACATACTCAAAGCAACAGTCAAGTTTGCGCGGCACACAAGGCAGTCTTTGACCACAAACAACTACTTCCTACGTCACGCGTACCTACAGCTGATCGAGCGCTCAGTGCGAATGCACTGACAGCCGTAAACAAATACACAGTCTAATTTCTCTGATTAAATTCAGTATAAAGCTATAGTGACTTGATAAATTATGTTATTAACGTTCAGTATCTTTCAGGATACGGTTGTATAAAATATTTAAGAACGTCCGGTAAATTCTGTGTGTGTCCGACGTTAAGAAGACTTGCTATCGAGAAAATTTCAGGAAGAATGTAATTTCGTAGAAGAAAGTAATAAACTAAAAAGGTAACTATTAATTGAGTTTATTTTTCAGGTAACATATTTCCACTTGGTACGTACTTTAGACGTAATTTGCTGCTCGCGATTACGTGATTTATACTTTGTGTTAACTGATTTTGACAACGATTGATTAATGAACAGGGTGTTACATGTGTATATTATCCATCGCTTGACTGCTATGCTTTTTCACTGAGGTCACATTATTTTTTTATGTGCCTGCTGTGCTTATTTTTTTAAATTATAATTGTCACATGATTAATTGTGCTGATATGATTATGTATGTAGGTTATACTTTGTGATTTATCTGCTTGCGCCTTCATGTTTAATTATTAAGATTACATATGAACATTTATTTGCTTATGCTATGATGCTAATGACCTGTTTATTATATAAGATATATACTTGCTGCTTTGCGTATGGATTGCATATTTACACATTACTGTTTTGTTGTCATAACTACTCATTATTTTGGTATATAGAAACGCTGATATACTGTGCACGAACATAGAGTTTAGGTCACACTATGGTATTAATTATAGATTGTTTGCTTGGCAGAGCCTCGTTGTAGGGATTGTGCTTGACATTCTGTTCTCTACTGGTATATTTACTCGCTATTGCTTGTTTTGCTTACGCTCAGTGGTTTATATTTTAAGATAAGAAAATGAACTGCTATAATTCTACGAACGACATTGGTACAAGAAACTTCATTGAGGTCACATGAGCTGGAGGTTTTATGGAAGCTGTATAAATTTATGCTAATAGGAAGGAAGCTAACGACATGACATACCAACACTAGGTTTAGACCATTGACAGTTATTACACTGCATTCTTCGTGAGCAATTGAAATAGCAAGTGACACTTGACACAAGAAATACTCCACATGTTTGCTTCTGTTTTGCCACGATTCTTAAAGTGGTGTACACACTGTGAATTATTTCTATCATTCACACTCCGTACTCGTACTTCCTTACTGAAAGTTATTTAAACTAAAGGCTGTTAGAGGTCATGTAGGCATTTCTTTTATTTAATGATGGACAAGGTAACCAAAATGTATTTTATGATTCATAATGAGTAGAAGATTTGGGTCAGATGGATTACACAGAGGTTGTGTGTGGACATTGTGTCTTCGGATTGTATGGGATGAAGAATTGAAGTTTGCACTAGGATTTTATCTGTACTTGTTCGAGGAGACTGACTAGAGGAAAGAGTTGTTATGGAAGCGAAATGATATTGGCGATAAGGTTTATATGTGTCGACGTATTGAAGAGGTATTATTGAGGTATTGAGATTGTGTGAAGTTGATGATTATTGGAGTTTTGGTGGACAAGAGGTTAGGTAAATGATATTGATGATAAGGTTTATATGTATCGACGTAAGAGGTATTATTGAAGTATTAAGATTATGTAATGCTGATGATTATTGGAGTTTTGGTGGATAAGAGGTAAAGTAAGTGAGGAGCATATTTTTTTGTTGGTTTATATGGAACAAGGAGGATGAAGATGGCAGACTAGAACACTCAAGTGGAAGGAAGATTGTCTACACACACACTTTTTTTAAATCAATGAGCAGTATACTTTTTTTTCGAGAGATGAGGTAATTGCATATCTTGGCACACTGACAGTTGTTCAGCAACCGTAGATTTTGATTTGGCTTGGCAAACATTGGTCTTGACATGATGACTATGACGTTGACTAACTATTATTAACTGTTATACACTGTGCCACTACTACTTGATACACATGTTGAACATCAAATTTTGACAGAATTGCATTTACACAATTAACACTATTCAATTACACAGTAGTACTTAATATGTGGATGAAAGATGAGTGAGTGTGTTTTGTGTGTTTTCCGTTCCTAATCCCAAATAATTGGTACCGACCTATCTCCTAAATATTATTTTACTTGTTTTTTGTGGCTTGCACTGACACCCATAAATATTATAGGTTTACTGATATTTGTGTATTTGTAATATTTAATATGACAATTATCTGATATCATTTGTGTGTTTATTATAATTTGTATGATTAGTGTAAGAGCATTGATAATAATTTTGTAAAAGCAATTGTGTGTGCCTTCAAACTGTTGTTCGTGCTTGCACCTGTTCAACATTGTTGGGTGCCACTTGGAAATGTTTAATTTCTGCTGATGAACTCTGATCATCTGTCTAATTAGTGATAGTGAGTATTATGGACTGTTACCTGCACTTGTTCAACATGATGGGTGCCACTTACAATGTTTAATTTATGCTAATGAACTCTGATGAACTGTCTAATTAGTGATAGTGATTATTATGGAGTGTTGCCTGCACCTGTTCAACATTGCTGGGTGCCACTGATGGAACTGCTTCTACTGAAATGATGTCACTTGTTGGTGTCTGCACCTGTTCAACATTACTGGGTGCCACTGATGGAACTGCTTCTACGGAAATAATGTCACTTGTTCCTGTCTGCACCTGCTCAACATTGCTGGGTGCCACTGTTGGAAATGCTCAACCAGTGATGAGATGTCACTTGTTGCTGTCTGCACCGGTCGACATTACTGGGTGCCACTGATGGACTGCTTCTACTGAAATAATGTCACTTGTTGGTGTTTGCACCTGCTCAACATTACTGGGTGCCACTGATGGACTGCTTCTACTGAAAAAACGTCACTTGTTGGTGTCTGCACCTGCTCAACATTACTGGGTGCCATTGATTGAATAATACTTATGTAAACTACTATGTAAAATCATATGTAAGAAAGCATTTGTATTCCTTACTGTATTTTATATATTAGGTTATTGAAGGGTCAGTGCAAAGCCAAAATTTATTTAGTGAAGTGATATTTACTTATTAATATTATCTTTTATTTTTGTTTGTGTTTTTTGGACGAATTTGGTGGTATTTTCACCACCAATGCTGGCAAAAATACCATCAAATTCTGGCCCGTGGAGGAGGGGCATATGAAAGGTGGCTACACTGAGCCAAGGCGCCAGAGATTGCGCCAAAGAGTATTATTCAGCTGCCTCCACTGGCAGTGCTTATTGAGAAGTCGCAGTAGGCAATGTTGGTTGAGATGTGGTAGTGGAAAGTACTTGTCAAGACGTCGTAGTAGGCAGTGCTTGTTGCAGTGAGTGAGTCGTTGTTGAGAGGTTCCCATGGAGAGTGCTTGTTCAGTTGTTGTCATATTGTTTTGATGGGCTAGACACCAGATGTTGTTGGATTAGGGATGCTGTAATGTGCTTTTCGTCAATATATATGAAGGTAAAAAAAATCCTTTTTTTGTATTATTTCAATGTCTTAAACAATAATGCCTATTGTTTACAGGTTCAGTCAACAAAGCATCTGGCTCGTGTTCTTGTATTAGACTGTATTTCTGGTTTCTATGTGCAATTATAGTATTTCTGTTTATTTTTTTAATTACTTCAGTATAAATGGTGTTTAAAATATCTGGTCTTATTGAGGAAGAACCGTGCCAGATGCGTACGTTGAATCACACTTCCACACACAGAACAGCTACACTTGTGTTTTGTTGTTTCGTAGGTTTTATAGTTGCTAGGGACTTAATTAATTAATTGTGTTAACGGTAGTTTTCTTTCATTCTTTGTTGTTATTCTATACAGTCAGATTGCGTACTAATACTAGTCAGGGCCAACCGGTTACGAGACTTCGTAATCGGACAGACAGCTACTAAAAAAAAATTAAAATTATTTGCATTTTAAACAATTAAGCCCCCATGCAACCGCAATCGCTATAGGCTACAATCCGACCTTTATCCAAGTCGGAAACGTGATGGTACGCATTTCTCCTCCTTACACGAGCCATCACAACAACGTTTCACCAGTCAACGCCGGTCAACTGCTGTTTGTGTATGAGAAATCGGTTGGAAACTTTCCTCATGTCAGCACGTTGTAGGTGTCGTCACGGGCGCCAACCTTGTGCGAATGCTCTGAAAAGCTAATCATTTGTATATGACAGCATCTTCTTCCTGTCGGTTAAATTTCGCGTCTGTAGCACGTCATCTTCGTGGTGTAGCAATTTTAAAGGCCAGTAGTGTACTATTTTGTTTCTTCAAGGCAGTCTACGAACTCATAGGGATTACGAATAAAAAAGAGACAACAATTACGGTGACTTCCCGCAGACGCTGCAGGAGAATGATGAGTTTGTCTGGGATGCTGATCGGCGTCAACTGATATGATCCTAATTTTAGTTTTTTACATTGATTTTTGCAATACGTTCATTATTAACGTGACTAACACCTTCCAAAGACAACGTCGTGGTTCGTGATTGCCAGTTCCGAACACTAAGCCGCGGTTGGGGCCTTTGATGTGAGACGTCGGCGTCCCTTACAGACAATTAGGAGCCCTGAGCGAATCATCAGATTCGATCTCAGAAATGTCCGTTGCCGAGACCTTAACTGGGAGGTGGAGTACTAATACCTGGCACAAAGGCGCCCGCTCCCGTCTGATCACTCACGCTTAATCCACTTCCTGCCCTTCAGTTCTGCGAGGTGCGGCTTTGACGTCAGACGTCCTGCGCACTCACACAGACGCTGGGTTACGGTACAGTGCAGACCGGAGCCCAGTTGCCCTTTTGTACTCTCTGGCATTTTAGTGGAGAAAATAGAAACAGATTAATAAGAGAAGAGGTTACGTTTCGTTACGAAGATACAATAATTTGATTAATGTAAGGTAGAATATGTAGCACGCTATTTTAAGTAACTAAGGTCGACGAAACAGACTCGAGACGGAATCATCGTAAGCTACGAGACATGAGTTGATTTTTCTATAAATCACAGCAACTATATATTTTTCTAGCATTTAGAATATTCATAAAATGGTCTATGATGTTTAGCAAAAGAGGAGTTCCACCATAGGAAACCTTGCTCTTGGAATAAAGTTTTGTAACGTCGTACTGTAACCGACTGGTCGGTGTGGGATGGTGTATTCGGACAGCTGCACATGAGGTCGCAGTGGATAACGCTTCCTTCCTGTCTCCAGTGCACTCCCATTGCAAAATGACCCTTATTTTCCCTGCCTATAAGCAACGACGTTCCAATGTCACGTCGAAAAAATAATTAAATATCTCAGTTGACTGTTTACATAGACACTATACAGATTGGAAATTTTTCTCATCATTAAAATGCCTTTACACAATCTGATGATGAAGAGGTCCCATACTTCTAGAAGCGTTGGGGACGATGGTCCTAGTGGAGATGGTTTGCCATTGTTTTCCTCCAACCGTAATGAGGATAAATGATGATGACGACACAACAACACCTAGTCATCTCGAGGCAGGAAAAATCCCTGACGCAGCCAGGAATCGAACCCGGGACCCCGTGCGCGGGAAGAGAGAACGCTACCGCAAGACCACGAGCTGCAGACTTTACAGAAGCTAATACAAGCCAAACATTTATTTCCTCGTAAGCATACGACTGTGTCTCATTATGTATCTCACGCATCAGTCAGGAGACTTGTTATCTCACTGGCCTGAAATCACAATTTTGAGACAAAACCTGACTCGAATACTGCTGTGACATGTAATCAGAATAACGTTTTGCCAGAAACCCAGCATTAGCGCAAAACTGAATTTAGTTAGTTTTAATCAGGACACCAGTCAGGAGAAACTAATAATGGGAAGGCAACTCAGAATAACGTGAAAAAAATACTTTTGCTGTAAAGCTGCCACACTCATTTCGTTCTGTCTTCTTCCTATTAAAAGATAAAATTTGATTTTCTTAAATACTTTGTTTGAAATTTTCTTTTGTTATGAAGAGAATTGTTTGAATCTACGTCTACAGCTGTGCAGAGTTGTTTAAATCTACATCTACAGCTGTACTCTGTAAGCCATCTTACGGTGGGTGGTGGAGGGTAGTTCGTGAGCTAGTGTTACTTCCTCGTTCTCCGGTTCCAGTTGCATTAAAGTTCACGTGAGAACGATTCCTGGTAAGCCTCCGTGTGGGCTTCAGTCTAACTTTACCTTTATGGTTTTTTCATGAGATGTACATAGGAGGAAAAAATACATTTGTTGACTCACCCAACAACTTACGCTCTCTGAACTTTAACAGTAGACCACGCCGTGATGCAGAACGCCTCTCTTGCAGCTTCTGCCACTGCAGGTGGCCGAACATCTCCTTGACGCTTTCGCGCTTACTAAATGAACCCGTAATGCAACGTACTGCTCTTCTTTGGATCTTCTCTATTTCTTCTACCAATTCTATCTGGTACGGATTACATACTGACGAGCAATGTTCAATTACCGGACGAACGGGTGTTTTATGAGCTACTTCCTCTGCTGACGGACTATGTTTCCTGAGGATTAATCCAATGGATCTTAGTCTCCCTTACTCATTAATTTTATGTGGCCGTTCCACTTAAGATAGCTCAGTACGCATACTCCCGTATATATTATGGCAGTAACTGTTTCAAAGCCGGCAGGAGTGGCCGAGCGGTTCTAGGCTCTACAGTCTGGAACCGCTCGACCACTACGGTCGCAGGTTGGAATCCAGCCTCGGGCATGGATGTGTGTGATGTCCTTAGGTTAGTGAGGTTTAAGTAGTTCTAAGTTCTAGGGGAGTGATGACCTCAGAAGTTAAGTCCCATAGTGCTCAGAGCCATTTGAACATATGAACTGTTTCAAATCATAGTTCTGCTATTTTGTACTCTTACATTTTATGGTCTTTCTGTCTATGTATTAGCAATAGGTTTTTTTTTTTCTATGTCGGGGGTCAGTTGCCACTTCCTGCCTGAAGCGTCGATCCTCCAAAGGTTTTTTAAATTCTGGAATCAGATGAAAATCGGATGGGGACAAGCTGGGCTGTCTGCAGGTGATCGATGGCAGTGAACCCAAGGCGTCGGACTTTTGCGGATGTAATAGAGCTCGTGTGTGGTCTGGCAACGTCATGTTTAAGGAGACAGTGCTCCATGGGTGGACGAAGTCTCAGAATTCGTGCTTTCAGTTTTCTGAGGGATTACAGTACGCTGTTTCTCATGCACCGACGTAGTTACGTTTCTCACCGCCCTCTATCGACAGAGAGTAGAAACTTGCGTCGGCGGAGCGGGTAAGTAGAACGAGTAACGTGCATGACGTGTAATACCTTAATGTACGTGTCTACAACACAAAAAAGTTTCAGTGAATGTACGCAACAAAACTTTATCGCATAAAGATAAGTACAACCATTTTAAAGGTACAATTTATTATTTCAACGCAAGTGAATGATTAGCGACGGAAACGAAACTGTTAGAAATTCAAAGAGAACGATGTATTTCACAGCGAACTATCGATTTAATTTGTTGGAGTGAGTTTAATGGAATTAACAGACCAGACCGACATGCTATCTGCCGGTGAACACTGCACTATCGAGAAATTGGAACGCTCCGCCAGTAAACCTCTTAACGTACTACAGTTGGTTGCAGTTCACATTTTCCGCATTAATGGACGGTAACCGAAAAGAGTAGTCGTACTGTTTGATGTATTTTTTCGCGTTTTGTTTACAGATGAATATTTGCGTCAGCAAACAGGCACATAGTACCCACCCCTATTTCACCCTCTTTTCACTGCCTTCAACCTATGTGTCGGATATTTCCTGAGCGAATCCGAAAAAAAATCTTACCGCAATACATCGTGCATCAAACAAAGTACATTATATATAAGGTTTTTTTTATACTTGTAAAAAGTTTTTGCATGTATGTAAGTTTCTGCTTTTCAAGCTTTGTAGAGGAGAACGACTAGACTAGCAAACAGATGACATTAAAATAGTTACCAATATGTCTTAATACGCATAAAGAATACTGGAATTCTTAGATTATATTTTTAAATCTGAAAACCCAACCTATAAACTAAACATTCATTACGTGTCATCAAGCTGATTTCGAAGAATCGTCGACAAGTTATTTTACGTCTGCAGCTACACTCTGTCGCAGACAACGCATCTCTTTGCCATCGAAATTGGATGGCCACCTACGTCGCTCTCTTGCGCTTGCTAGAGAATATTTGGCGTAACTCGCTGCTCTACCCTTTCTATTCGTCCTACTTTGTAATGGTGCATCAGCCAAATGACGGTCTTATAAGCTGACTGCCTCGTGGGCGAATTACATTGCTCAGGAATTCATCCAATGAACTTCAGCCTGACATCTGACTCTCAAAAACTAGTTTTACGTGACAGCTGCGTTTAAAAGCGCTCTAAATGTTTACATTTACCTATTCCACTTTTGAAAGTGTAAATGATTACCATCTATATTGGATTTTGGTCCCTGTTTATACATAACACGGTGCTGTGGTGGTCTTCAGTCCGAAGACTGGTTTGATGCGGCTGTCCATGCTATTCTATCCTGTGCAAGGCTCTTCATCTCCAAATAAATACCGTAACTTACATCCTTCTGAATCTGCTTACTGTATTCATCTTTTTGTCTCCCTCTTCGATTTTTACCCCCCACACATTCCTCCAGTACCTAATTGGCAATCCGTTGAAGTCTCAGAATGTTTCCTATCAACTAATGCCTTCCCTTAGTCAAGTTGTACCACAAACTGCTTTTATCTCTAATTATGTTGGGTACTTCTTCATTAGTTGTGTGAATTACTAAGCTAATTACTCGTCTAATGTTCAGCATCCTTCTGTAGCACCACATTTCGAAAAACCTCTCCTCTCCTCTCCTCTCCTCTCCTCTCCTCTCCTCTCCTCTCCTCTTCTTGTAAGTGATACTCTTTCTATCTTGGCGGTGCTCCATTTAAGAAGCCGTACTTTGGCAACTACCCTACAGGTTTCGCGACCAACCTCTTTACTGCTTCCGATGAGAGCGGAGCTGCAAGATGCTCCACGAACATCTCACTTTACCCGCGAATTTTGTTATTAATTAGAAACAACTACAAAGCTGGAGCGGAATTTCTGAAGCTGTGTGAAATTTATCACTTTAGCAAGCGCCTTCTTCACAGAACCCTGTCTTGGTCTTTTGTGCAAGAAATAGACCTTTGCTTTCTGGCGTGCAGACGGTTTAAATTTCGTGGATTCCGCTTGCGACCGTGTCACATTGTGAGCTCATCCCCCAGAAGCTTATCAGAGCGTCACCGCGTGTAAAAATGGAGATAAAGATGCTCCTTGGAAAGTGACGTCTAGCAGTCGCAGAGTATCACGAATTCTCTCTCGTACTAGTGGCAACAAGCTTTGTATGGCACAGTTGTCAGCTTGTATGATAATATGATATTCGATTCTAGCAAATGTTGGGTACAACTATCCAATATCATACTTCGTTTCGATGTGGTTTTCTGTTACTGGGAATTCACTTTTTGAAACGTACGAACTAACTGCAGAAACGTTCAACGATTCCTTCTACAAACTCTTTAGACACGTTCTTCCGTCAGCTTATTTGCTGGGTTGGCGGGAACCGCTATGAAGAAATCGACCGCTAGATGGTGCCTAGTGTTTTACTAATTGTCGTGGTGGACCTAGATACGAAATACTATGCTGATTGATTTTTATTCCGCATGAAAAAGAGACATTACAGTTTCAGGAATCTGTTTTATTTTCATGTTATCACAATGATTAATCTACAGAAAAATTTGAAAATAATAATTAAGCCCACATTTGGGAATATTTCACCAGTAATTCTGTTCATCTGTTGTAGTGTGTATACGAATTGGAACTCTCGGGTCATTTTGGTTATACAGTAACACCAACAATGAGTTGTGCGACATAAATGAAAGTTGATAGGCGTGTCTCTACATCTGAAAGATAATGTCTATTCCAGTTTCGCGCCAGTAGCATAAGGGTGACCACTAATAGCCCCGTCTGCAGCTCGTGGTCTCGCGGTCACGTTATCGCTTCCCGAGCATGGGGCCCCGGGTTCGATTCCCGGCGGGGTCAGGGATTTTCACCAGCCTCGATATGACTGGGTGCTTGTGTTCTTCTCATCATTTCATCATCATTCATGAAAGTGGCGAGATTGGACTGAGCAAAGGTTGGAAATTTATACGGGCGCTGATAACCAATCATCATCATCAGTAGCCCCACTATCAGAAGTGTTAATTACCTCTAAGACTGAATGAGGTGAGTTGATCCGAGTCAAGGATACATTTAAGGCAACAGAGATGCCATTATCAACACCTCTCTGAGTTTGAACCAGGTTTTGTAATAGGGTTACGAGAAGCTGGTGTTCCTTCTGCGACACTGGAGAAAGGCTTGGCAGGAATGTAGCCACTGTACATGACTGCTGGCAGCGCTGATCACGAGAAGATAAGGTCGAAAGGACATAGGGCTCCGGACGGCCGCCTGCCGAGAGAGAAGACCATCGTGTTTGGCGTTTGGCTCTGTTACGTCGTACTGTATCTACAGCAGCAATCTTATTAACAGTTGGGACCGCAGTTATACAGCGAACTGTTACAAATCGGTTGCTTCATGGACAACATAGGGCTCCGGACGGCCGCCTGCCGAGAGAGAAGACCATCGTGTTTGGCGTTTGGCTCTGTTACATCGTACTGTATCTACAGCAGCAATCTTATTAGCAGTTGGGACCGCAGTTACACAGCGAACTGTTACAAATCGGTTGATTCATGGACAACACCGAGTCACAGGCCCTCTAGCGTGCATTCCATTGAGCCAAAACCACCGCCATTTGCGACTGCAGTGGTGTCAAGCGAGAACTCATTTGATGGCAGAGTGGAGGTCAGTTATGTTTTATGATGAAACCTGGTTCTGCCTCGGTGCCAGTGCAGGCTGTGTGTTGGTTAGAAGAAAGCCTGTTGAGGGCCGGCAACCAACCTGTCTGCGCATTAGACACACTGTGCCGACACCTGGAGTCATGGTCTGGGGTGAGAGTTAGTATGACAGCAGGAGCACTCTACTGGATGTCCAGGCACCTTGCCTGTAAATTTGTATTTAAGTCTGGTGATTCGACCTGTTTTGCTGCCATTCACGAACAGCAATCCAGAGGATGTTTTCCAACAGGATAACGCTCTCTCGCATGCCACTGTTTTAACCAAACACGCTTTACAGATTGTCGACGTGTTGCCTTGGCCTGCTCGATCACCAGAGCACATAAGGGACATCGTCGGACAACAGTTCCAGCGTCATCCACAAACAGCATTAATCTTCCTCATATTGACTGATCAGGTGCAACAGGCATTGAGCCCCACCGCACAAACTGACATCCGGCATCTGTTCAATGCAATGAATGCACGTTTGCATGCTTGCACTCAACATTCTGGTGGTTACACCGGTTATTAATGCACGAGCAATTCACATTTTCAATGGTTTATCTTGTACTTACGTTAACCTGTGATCTTGCAACGTTAATCACTTAAATACAAATGGGCGAATGTACTCCCGAAATTTCATATTTCCACATCAAATACTTTTTGGTATTGCGATTTTTTTCAGTCGGTGTATTTATTAATTCTTGTATATTTCCATTAGGAACTGGTATGGAATTATTTTGTTAAAGCATTAACATTAAAGCGCTACATTTAGATCTAGGGTGCAGCTATTCTCCTAAAGTCACATTCGGTGTATATTTGATCACTTATGCCAAGTGGCGTGGAGACTGTAACTCATGTTTCATTCGTTCCTAAATGGACATGATAGGGAAAATTGATATTGGGTGCCTAGACCACGATTTTTATTTTTCTTAATTGAAAATCCTCCATGGGGAATCTCAGAGAAAGCTATAAATGCCCAGCTTTATTATTTTGTGACATACAAAGACGGAAATGGCAAGTGTTACACCATAAGCATCAGACCAATATTTTTCAAACTTTTTAGAAACGTTCATAACATAACAGGGATACGAGCAATCTGTATTTCCATTATCAACTAATGTACTCCATCAGATTCAGTACAAACTGCTACTCACACGGCCACGAATGCATTCTTTTATTCACTGTAACAGGCTCCGAATGTCATCTTCAGGAATTTCTTGCCATGTCAGCAATCACGGTGTGTCAGCTCATGAAAATTGTCGTCTGGAGACTGGAAGCAAAGTATATGCATTCTCATTTCATCCCAGACATGATTTTTGGTTGACAAATCATAGATCTGGGCAGGCCAGTCAATGGTCCGTACATCCCTCAATGCGCCTGTGGTGTGAATTACAGTGTAATTTCTTGTGTTACCCTGCCGTTTGGTGTCCTGGTCATGGAAGGCATGACAACATGGTTTACCATTCGCGTGGCATACTGTCGCTCGTTCAGCTGCCCCATAATAATTACTAAATCAGCCCTATTGTTATATTCAACAGCTCCTCGCATCATGACTGCCGATATTAGAGAGGTATGGGTCCCTGGAATCTCTGCTCCCTGTGACCTCTCACCAAGTCGTCTAAGGATATGCCAGCGTCTAATGGACCGCCATACACAAAAGTGAGAGTCATCGGTGTGTATTACAGAATGACACTGAATGTCGCAGCTGACCTTGTCTCTACATTACACAAGTCTCTGTTTTGTGAGGCATGCTGTCAGTGGTATATCACACATCACAACTCGAGATTTGCGCCCAGCTTCCAATAATCTGTTCCTGGCAGTTCGTGGTGACTCTCTGCCTGAAATCTACAACCGGATCAAGCTGTTGTCATCCATCTATTCATAACAGCCAGTCGAATGATTCCACGATACTCTGGCGGTGTAATCCGTGTAGGAGGCCCTTTACATTGTTGTCCTGATTCCAATTCGTCACCACTCGTTCTGCAGTCATTTGCATTAGGATCAATGTCTGTGCTATCTGGTGGAATATTGCTTCCATGTCGCTCATGACAATGATTAGACCTTTCTCAAGTCAGAAAAATGTCCATAAACTGCCTGCACACCTCCTCTGGACATCTCCACCTGAAGTTCTCGTATTGGTTGCACCTAATAGAGAGCATATACACAGAGATGACACAAGTCACCTCGTGTCGGACCTCCTTTTTCCGGCATTATGCAGCAGCTCGACGTGGCATTGACTCAACAATTCGTTGGAAGTCCCCTGCAGAAATAATGAGAGATGCTGTCTCTTAAGCCGACTATAATTTCGGAAGGCTTGCCAGTGCGAGATTTCGTCGTGCAAAAACTGTCCTCTCGATTAAGTCTCAGAAATGTTTGGTGGGATTCACGTCGGACGACCTGGGTGGCCAAATCATTCGCTCGATTTGTTCAGAATGTTCTTCAAACCAGCAGCGAACAACTAGGGCCCGGTGACATGGAACGTTTTCATCCAAAAGTGGAGTCCATCAAGTAGCCGACAACAACCATTTTCAGTCAATGATCGGTTCAGTTGGACAGGAGGACCCAGTCCAGTCCATGTACACACAACTCACACCATTATGGAACCACACCAGTGTGCACAGTACATTGTTCGCAATTTGGATCCATGGGTTCTTGGGGTCTGTGCCACACTCGAACCCTACTGTCAGCCCTTACCAACTGAAACCGGAACACATCTTGTATGGTGGCTATAATTTCGCACCTTACAAGCACTCATCTACATACTTTGTCATGATTTACAACCAGAATTAGGTTCAAAATGGTTCAAATGGCTCTGAGCACTATGGGACTTAACATCTGTGGTCATCAGTCCCCTAGAACTTAGAACTACTTAAACCTAACTAACCTAAGGACACACACACATCCATGCTCGAGGCAGGATTCGAACCTGCGACCGTAGCAGTCCCGCGGTTCCGGACTGAGCGCAGATTAGGTATCATGTGATATGTTGTGCACTGTATATATGAATATATTAAGGAGACTGACATTGTCACATACGTCTTCTAAATAATTGTTAACGCTTATTGCATGAAAGGTGAGGGAGTGCCTTTATTATAAAACGACGTAATGAATGATTGCCTATACTAGTAGAGGTTGGAACCACAGTGGAAATGAAGCGGCTGGTGGAACCGCAGCCCTGGGTGGAAGGCCCTTACATGTGCGTTGGTCTTATTTAAACACAGGAAATAGCAACGGTCGTCGTAGCACCTAAGCGCTAGAGCACAATACAGTCGCGACCGGCCGGTTTTGTAGCCGAATCGGAAGGATTATACTTCGGAAACGCTGAAAATCTAGGAGGCAGTTGAGAAGAACAAAGAAGCGGCACCTCGGAAACCATGCAGGCTGGGTTATTTCCAAGGATTTTTACTCAGAATCATACCGTTATACGAGTATAGGTGTTTCCTCACAAACTTTCAGCGCTGGACGACAAAAGACTAAAATATAGTTGGTCAGCGTTCGGAAAAATCTGTAGAGAGGGAGAATATTCCGTGGTTTCGGGAATATGATTCGTCTTCGGAATTACGAGGGTGGGGAGCCGAGCCTTGCTGGGAGGCCAGCGGTGGAGAGACGAGGTCGTCCATTGTGAGCGCCCGTGTGTGACGGTCGCTCGATAACAGTTGTGTTGAGACAGACAGACTTGCTGTCTATGCTCTCAGTAGAGTACATAGTTAGAGCAGTTAGGAACTGTACAGTTGCGAATCTACACGATTCGGGACTTCACCTCCGGGTTTGAAGTCGTTCGTTGAGTACGCAGCGTTCAGTAATTGAGAGCACTTCCTCTGCCTATACTTACGTTGAGACGTTATCTGAACTCCACCCTTATGGTTGGTAGTTCGCGTTTCTCGTCCGTAGAACACAGATAGTAGTAGACAGTATTAGAAGATATTACTCAGCGGAGCGCCTTCTGCCGTCCTAGAGTTTGAAAGAGTTTATTTGTGGCTGGAGTTCTTCCATCGTCGCAGACGAGTACGAGAACCATCACTTCGAAGCACCGGACGCAGTACATACGGTGGTGTCGCATATTTTCGGCTTATTAGGGATATAAAAGCTAAACAGCTGTGATCACGTTAGTTTATTTCCACTTAGGTTCCACACCACCGTAGATTATCTTTGAAAGTAGTGTCTTCTAGTGTTTGGTACTTAGATGATGTCAGTCATTTCGCGTTATTGATATTAGACTGCGCAGTCATAATAAGAGGCAGAGTTGGGCAATTGATCAGTAATTTACTTAGGAAATGTAAGCTTTGTAATATAAAGGTTTTTATAATCTACAATAAATATATAAACAGGAACAACGTTTATCGTTTAGTAGGGTTAGTGCCTTAATCATTTATTTTTGTTGAGATTATAATTTATAGAATTAAGAGATCCTTAGATCTGCTTCAGGGGGTAGTGAGACAGGTCCAGATCTTCATTTTGCCGTTTATTATTTTCCGTTCCGTACATTCATTTTGCACTCGCCTGGAGTAGCATCTTGGAATCTGACCAGCCCATGTTTCTCCAGTTGCCAAGGATCCAGCCATAGGTCACGAGCACAGAAGTGGCGCTGCAGGGCATAGCATGCTGTCAGCAACGGCATTCGTGTTGGTCATCTACTGCCGTAGCCCATTAACGCAAAATTTCGCCGCTATGTTCGTCGTACGTCCCACATTGTTTTCTGCGGTTATTTCACGCAGTGTTGTTTGTCTGTTGGCACTGACAACTCTACCCAAACGCTGCTGCTCTCGGTCATTAAGAGAAGGCCATCGGCCACTGCGCTGTCCATGGTTAGAAGTAGTGCCTGAAATTTTGTATTCTCGGCACACTCTTGACACTCTGGATCGCGTAATACTGAATTCCATAACGATTTCCGAAACAGAATGTCCCAGAGTAACCTCTGGCGTGCCACAGGGGAGTGTTATGGGACCATTGCTTTTCACAATATATATAAATGACCTAGTAGATAGTGTCGGAAGTTCCATGCGGCTTTTCGCGGATGATGCTGTAGTATACAGAGAAGTTGCAGCATTAGAAAATTGTAGCGAAATGCAGGAAGATCTGCAGCGGATAGGCACTTGGTGCAGGGAGTGGCAACTGACCCTTAACATAGACAAATGTAATGTATTGCGAATACATAGAAAGAAGGATCCTTTATTGTATGATTATATGATAGCGGAACAAACACTGGTAGCAGTTACTTCTGTAAAATATCTGGGAGTATGCGTGCGGAACGATTTGAAGTGGAATGATCATATAAAATTAATTGTTGGTAAGGCGGGTACCAGGTTGAGATTCATTGGGAGAGTGCTTAGAAAATGTAGTCCATCAACAAAGGAGGTGGCTTACAAAACACTCGTTCGACCTATACTTGAGTATTGCTCATCAGTGTGGGATCCGTACCAGATCGGTCTGACGGAGGAGATAGAGAAGATCCAAAGAAGAGCGGCGCGTTTCGTCACAGGGTTATTTGGTAACCGTGATAGCGTTACGGAGATGTTTAGCAAACTCAAGTGGCAGACTCTGAAAGAGAGGCGCTCTGCATCGCGGTGTAGCTTGCTCGCCAGGTTTCGAGAGGGTGCGTTTCTGGATGAGGTATCGAATATATTGCTTCCCCCTACTTATACCTCCCGAGGAGATCACGAATGTAAAATTAGAGAGATTAGAGCACGCACGGAGGCTTTCAGACAGTCGTTCTTCCCGCGAACCATACGCGACTGGAACAGGAAAGGGAGGTAATGACAGTGGCACGTAAAGTGCCCTCCGCCACACACCATTGGGTGGCTTGCGGAGTATCAATGTAGATGTAGATGTAGATGTAGATGTAGATGTAGATGTGTCTAGTTCCAAGTACTATTCCGCGTTCAAAGTCTGTTAATTCCCGTAGTACGGCCATAGTCATGTTGGAAAGCTTTTCACGTGAATCACGTAAGTATTAATGACAGGTCACCCAATTCACTGCCTTTTCATACTATGTGTACTGCAATCTGTGTATGTGCATATTGATATCCGTTGCTTTCTGTCAGTCTACTTTCCTCTTGAGCAATCCCTTGAGATACGCAACTACGCGGTGCCTTACCTCAAGTATAGTTATGGTGGATAATACTTACGTTTCTCGACACCAAAGACGTTTGTAAACCATGTAAGGAGATGTTTTCACTCAAATCACATAAACACGAGAACAGAATCTGAACGAAGGTGCAAATTTATAAGTGTGTGTGTCTACTGCGATCGCGTTCAATTTCCACAAAATACTTGCATACGTTATAAAACAGACCGACGTTTTAGCACTGTTGCTAGCAGCCTTACTGAGAGTATTTCAAATAAGGATGTGTGGCTCATATGCGAAATACGTCAAAACGGTGGTTTTCTGCAAAAAATGATGTGATGAACCAACCAGAAAGACGCGATTCGCTTTGTCAAATTTTTCGTTGCAAATTTACTGGCTGAATTCCTTTTGCTTGAGAATATTACAGGTAAATTGAACTGCGGGAGTGAAAGAAGCGAGGTCCTTTCATCCGCGCCAGCGTATAACTGGTACTGTTATCACTTAAGATCAATATCTAGTTGGAAAAAACCGCAGAATTTAATTTAGTCTCCGTCCGCGTTATTACTGGCGACGAATATGTGGCAGAAATTGTCCCATCATCTGCGGATGCTCAATGTATCAACGCTAAAATGTAGGCTCAGCAGTGCTGTGATGCAACATAAAATTTTTAAACTCATACAAATTATCACATCACTGACATATTTTAAAGTGTAAAATGCGCTTAAATTAAGCCATTAGTGACAATTATATTGTAAATTCCGGACTAATACTCGGTCGCAGATGCATATGTACCAATAGTTTTAACCATAATCACATTTTCCAATTCAGCGCGATATACATATATAGTTGAGTCCATCTAGCACTGCAGCAGAATTATTAAGCAAAATTGCTGAGAGTACTCACGACAAGCACCTATGGCACTGGAAAACACAATTATGTTCATCGAAAACAACATATCCTGTAGAATTGTAAGTCACTATACAAGAAGTAACCGGAGGTTTATTTTCACTGTTTCTCGGTTTCAAATTGTATAAAAGTAACACAAATTTTCTTCTCTCTAGTGTTGAGCACTGAGATTGATTTCCTGAAGTATCTCATTCCACTCTTCCAGCTTTCCTCCTCCTTTCAGCATATGAAGAGGACCTCGAACGATGCTGCCTCATCATTGATTGCTTCCAGCTGTTCCTTTCCCCATTTGCTTCTCCTTTTGCTATTGTTCTATTGTGTCGTACCATGCGTCCTACAGTTTCTCACTTCTTGTCTGAAGGTATTAGGTTGGTGCAAAAGATCGTAGCGATGAGTTTAATAACAGCAACACATACGCATAACAGCGACTTTAGTCATCAATACTATGGCTTCAAATGACTCTGAGCACTACGGGACTTAACATCTGAGGTCATCAGTCCCCTAGAACTTAGAACTACTTAAACCTAACTAACCTAAGGACATCACACACATCCATGCCCGAGGCAGGATTCGAACCTGCGACCGTAGCGGTCGCGCGGTTCCAGACTGAAGCGCCTAGAACCGCTCGGCCACACCGGCCGGCCATCAATAATATATTCTCCTTCATTACTTACAACGGTCTGCCAGTCCTGGGGTAACTTTTCGATTACGCGACTTCAGGCGAGGCGAAAAACACATCGAGCTACATTTGGAGCGCATTTTCACCCTGAAGGGAAGTTCCTTGAAGGTTGTTGCATACATGGCGTAAACGGTGAAAATCTGAGGGCCCGAGATCAGATGAAAAAGGTTGGTGTGGAAAGACTTCACAAACCAACTCCTCTATGGCACTTTTTGTTAGTCTAGCAGAATGCTGGCACGTGGTATCGTGGAGTAGCATCACTTCACGCATTCTACCTGATCATTGTTCTCGGACTGCGTCTGCAAGACGTCTCAGGTATTGATAATAAATGTCAGTAATGACGGTTACTCTCGGGCAAGCAACCCGCAGTACACCACACCGTCACTGTTTCACCAAATGCACAATATTTTCTTTTGTGGATGTGTGCAGGTCTTTGTACTTCTCAGTTGCTGCTTTGTTTCGGCTCAGCAATTCCTTTCTTTGCCTTATGTCAACATAGAGGAACCATATCTTGTCAGCAATAACGATACAGGATAGGAATAGTCGGTGTTGTTGACGAATTCAATTCATGACGAGCAAGCGGAGGTGCACGTATGGTCACTCGCTGATTGTTTGTTATTTTCGTTTTGAGCATGCGGTACCCACACATACGATTTTTGAACCTTCCCCTTTGCATGTAAATAGCTCGGTACATTTTCCAGTCATCGAGTGAACTGAGTTGGATCATTGTGGGTTAATACTTTTAAACGCTCTACATCAAACACCAAAGGTGTTTCTGAACGTGGAGAGTCACTAATGCTATATCGATCCTCCTTAAAACGAGAAATCATGCTCTCTACAGAGGCATTATCCCCATACACCCCTATATCGAACTCTAACAGAAGAATTTGTCGGAAATGTTCCGATTTCTTCACTTGGCACTCCATTTTCTAGCGTCTACAGCTCCACTCACTACCTCCAAATGACAAATTGACAATACGTAGATTACAAATTAAGAAATGATAACCGATAAATCGTCATCCTCAGGATTTCCTTGCAGCGAGTCGGGTAGGAACTTTGTGAACTATATGCTTCCATTGGTTTCTGTCCTGGTATAGCTTTTCCCTCTCCACTACATCGCGTGTTACTCCTCTCCTCTTGAGATCTTCCTTAACCTGGTCTATCCATCCCTTTCTAGGTCGCCCAATTGGTTTTCTTCCAGGTACCTCCATCTCCAAATACTGGCGTGGGGATCGAGTCGGGGGCATTCGCTTCACATGACCGAATCACTTCAGTCTCAAACCACTCAACCTCTCACCTGTAATCAATGTCACCTGGAGGTCTCATCTTAGGACATCTCCTTAGGATCTCTATCCGTTATGTTTCTTGTTTTCCTATAAACATTGTTACGAGTATAGAAATAATTAAGGAGCGTTTATTTGCGTTGAATGAATACTCGTATTACTGGTTTACTGTGAAAGCAATCTTATACAGAAAACCGCATACTGGAAAAAGTGGCGATATTCTGTCGTTAATGATCAGAATTTTTATGTTTTCCTGATGTGTTCATCTACATCTACATTTATTCTCCGCAAGTCACCCAACGGTGTGTGGCGGAGGGCACTTTAAGTGCCACTGTCATTACCTCCCTTTTCTGTTGCAGTCGCGTATGGTTCGCCGGAAGAACGACTGTCTGAAAGCCTCCGTGCGCGCTCGAATCTCTCTAATTTTACATTCGTGATCTCCTCGGGAGGTATAAGTAGGGGGAAGCAATATATTCGATACCTCATCCAGAAACGCACCCTCTCGAAACCTGGCGAGCAAGCTACACCGCGATGCAGAGCGCCTCTCTTGCAGAGTCTGCCACTTGAGTTTGCTAAACATCTCCGTAATGCTATCACGCTTACCAAATAACCCTGTGACGAAACGCGCCGCTCTTTTTTGGATCTTCTCTACCTCTTCCGTCAACCCGATCTGGTACGGATCCTACACTGATGAGCAATACTCAAGTATAGGTCGAACGAGTGTTTTGTAAGCCACCTCCTTTGTTGATGGACTACATTTTCTAAGGACTCTCCCAATGAATCTCAACCTGGTACCCGCCTTACCAACAATTAATTTTATATGATCATTCCACTTCAAATCGTTCCGCACGCATACTCCCAGATATTTTACAGAAGTAACTGCTACCAGTGTTTGTTCCGCTATCATGTAATCATACAATAAAGGCAAACATGTGCTTTCTCTACTACTATGTGCGGCTACTGCTGAGTTTGATATTATCTGGCTTTGTTACATTGCATGCTTACTCAGAAACACTGCTTGGTAGGGACATAAAAGATTACTATTCCTTATGAAAGAGAAATTTGCAGATTTCAGACGCATACGGGCATTGCATTAAATTCAACGGCGACATCTGAAATTTTGAGCCAGACCGGGACTCGAACCCACTTCTGTACAACGGTTGCCTTAACCGCCCCGGTCATCAGAACACGCTTCCCTTGCAGCACAAATTCCCACAAGCCGCACAATACAGATGTAGTGTCCTCCGTCCATTATTCCCTGTGTACTATTCAAACGAGTCCCGCAAAGTGTTCGGACGAGTAAGCGCATCCGCACAGAAGATACTATTTCGCTGTCAAGGCACATATATGTACATCGTCACGTGTGTGGTGTCTATTCTCTCGGAGATGTTCGAAAGAATAGACACGACACACATAAATCACCTTTTTTAATTTCTTCAGACATTATAGCAGCTCACGAAACGTCGCCCCACCACCGTCACCAACACAACTTTATAAAAACAGTACCAACATTAACAGAAGTAACAGCAAGATTTCATTCCAGAAACAGTGGAAAAACAAATCAGTCATGATATCTGCTGAATCTCCTGCTCAAAAATGCTACCTTCAGCAAAAGCAAAAATTTAACACTCTTGTATACAAAGGACCTGAAATTTTTGCTCATTTCCAGCGTAATAGTACAATTAAAAGAATTCAGTAAATGGTATCTCAGTATACTTACAAAAATAAGTAAAATGAGCGCATATTACGTTTCTGGGATGCTGGATTGTTTGAGGAACCCCTATTCTCAAGCAGTTTCTGGTATGCAAAGTCTCACTAACAAAATCTCCACGTTTCTTTGGGTTACATCAGACAACTGTGAAAGATGCAGAGGAATTTCGTATACCGAAATTCTGCGTGTCTTTGGTAGATGGATATCTTTTTGTCTCTTGTCAGGGACGGAATAACTTAGTTTTATTCGAGTAGTTATTGTTATAAGCCTATCTTATGAGTTAATATATGTACATAATAGCATAATGAATGTATTGAACGTTAGTAGGCATTTTAGTCTGTGATATGTGGAACATGTAGTAGAATATTTTGTGTCTGAATTCTTTCAATTTTTGAGCTGTGCACAATTATTCCAGTTTTAGGATGTTTTCCTCCAGGATTAATGCATAACCGCACGGCTGACGGCAAGACGGTGCTATGCGCTCAGTTTTACAGCAGCTCCCACTGGATTTTGGTCTCTGTGCGAAACAGGGTTATATGGTAAGTCTTACTTCACTGTAGAACAGATAACTGCTGATTTTTTTTATCTGCCACCAAAGCGTACGCTGGTATGTACCAGTACCAGACAGACGATAACTGTGATCTGCAAAACGATTCACATAACTTTTAATTAGACTCCCAGTCTTGCATTAAAAACAAGACCCAGAAAGACATTTTAGCATTTCGTATGAGCACTGATACTGCCTATTTGTATTTCTAAAACACAATAAAATTTTCTTCCTCTGAGACATATTCTCAGTATACTTTTTAATATTTGTTAATAATCATTGCAGTCCTGTGTGATTTGAGATAAACGTAACTGGCAACAGTAATACCTGGATCTTTGGCAGAAGTTATCCGCTTATAATTCTGCGTCCTGTAACGCCGCACCAGTGTTGAGGTAATTAATTTGCTATGACTCCGTGACAGCGAAGCGGTAGAGAAGTTTACGCTCCCATGCAGTATGTGATTTCAAGGCCCTGCCCTGTTTGTGGAGCGTGTTAATCTTCACTGCTCCGGCTTAACGCTGCACTAGCTCTTCGTCCTGTTCTAGAATAAGCACGTCACAGACTAACCGGCTTATTATATACTAACGTAACCTCGGCTTTCGGATAGGTAAAGGTACCAGAGAGGTAGCTCCGACATCATGCTTGATAATGAAAGTAAGACTTAAGCAAAATAAAGACAGTTTCATAGGATTTGTCGACCTAGAAAAAAGTTCGATTATGTAAAATGGCGCAATGTTTGAAATTCTCAGTAAATTAGGCATAAATAGGGAAATATGGCTTAAATGCAATATGCATAAGCACAAAGAAGGAACAATAAGGATGGAAGGCTAAGATCGAAGAGATTGAATTCAAAAAGGTGTAAAAGAAATATGCTTTTCTCCCATACTATTCAATCTGTACATCGAAGATGGAATGACAGAAATAAAAAGATCCGTCCAGAAGTGGCACTACAATTGAAAAAGACCGATTGTGAACAATAAGATTCGCTGATGACACTGCTATTCTTAGTAGCAGCGAGAAATAATTATACAACAAGGCGAACAAAATGAAGTCTCTTTTGAGCACAGAATGTGGACTAGGAATAACCTGAAGAATGACGAAAATGATGAGGCCTAGGAGAAATGAGATTAGTCGTAAAGTGAACATGTAGGGGGTCACGGAGTAGACGAAGTGAAGGAATCTGCTACCTTGGCAGAAAATAACATGTGACGGTGGTGGAGGGTGGAAGTGCTAAGGAAGGAGGATCACAGGATTGTTGTTTTGCACTTCTTCGTACATAGATTTACAAGTAGAAGACCGAGCGAGTGATTGCTCACTCTGTCTACCCTACTACGTCACAAGAAACAACAACAGTGTGTTTCACAAATCATGCCCTCCTTCTGCAGTATGTCTTACGATTTACAGCCGGGTGTTCGGGGGGAGAGGGGGGGGGTATATTCCACAAAGTACATTAGCACAATACGGAATGTACACATGAGTTACTAATAGTACTAACTCTAGAATCGCTTATGGACAGTATCTACGTTAATATCTGCATACTGTTCTACACTGCTAGAGGGGGAAATTGATTCTTAGTCATCCTGTATGGCAGTTGTAGCCTTCTTCCGGGAAAGGCAATTTCCCCCCACTCGAGCGCTGCTTGCTTTTCAGTTTGCAGACAGAGTATATATCCCCAGCATTTCCTCCTCATTTCTCTTATTTTACCAGACATATACCTTCACTCAGCTCATGTTCATCCAGTAGAGTTATGCTCATATCTAGAACAGTAGTCTGCTGTAACACTGTGCTTATGTTGAAATACATGAAGCTCCTTAACACTTATGTGCCCTGCCTTTGTTGCAGAGGTAGACAATTTAAGCCTCTGGACATCTGTAGATGTTGGAAGAGCTACATTATATGTAGACATGAAGAACAAAGATGTACAATGTTAATGAAGTTTGAGATATTTAGTACGCTGTAAAAGTTACCGCATAAAAGTTTTGTGGGTATTT
This sequence comes from Schistocerca piceifrons, assembly GCF_021461385.2. Lineage (NCBI taxonomy): Eukaryota > Metazoa > Arthropoda > Insecta > Orthoptera > Acrididae > Schistocerca > Schistocerca piceifrons. Next base: position 393,536,321 of record NC_060140.1, read on the forward strand.
CTTTTTAGTACGTCCTCGTAAAACACATTAAATTTCTATGAAGAAAAGTTATTTTCACTTTTTCTCTAGGGCTAAAACTTTGCGCGCCGCAGAGGATGGAAAAACCGCATATTATTGAAAATAGTGTTTTAATGGTAAAAATGTAATATTTATTTTTAAATGAAGTGAGTTAAGGAAAATGTTAAATATACATACCGCATCTAAGTAGAGTACAGCCGTATTGAGTGATAAAAAGTGTTCTGGGGGGGGGGGGGGGGAGGGGGGAGGGGGGAGGAATGATTCTGGAGGGTGGAAGTGCGAAGGAAGGAGGGTCACAGGGCTGTTGTTTTGCACTTCTTCCTACGTAGATCGGCAAGTAGAAGACGGAGGAACGGTTTCTTGAGTTAGTATTATTTGTAACTCATATCTGTACTTAGTGGAATATAAACAGCCCTCGCACGTCTGCGCACCAATGATTCATAAGGCTCGCTACTGTGGGTCAGTATAACTTTTCGAAATACCTTGTAGTTGTTCCGTGTGACGTAGTGGGGTAGACAGCGCGGGGAATCACCTGTTCGCTTCTCAAATTGCAGACCTATGACAAATGGAAGTGCGTCATCACAATCTGCTTACATATTTTCCCTCGTACTTCTATCCTCTACCCCACCCAGGACTCCCTGTTATACCCGCAGACCACAGTACGGCTGTACTGCACTTAGACGTGGTACAATATTTAAAATTTGTTCTTAAGTCACTTCACTTAACAGGAAACAGTGATCATTAAAAACTAATCGGCGATTTTTCCATTCTCTGCGACTCGAAAAGTGTTAGTCCTAGACAAAAAATGAATAGCACGTTATGCTGTTGGTAATTTAATGTAATTTAATTTTCTATGTGGAAATATTTTCACTATAGCTCGAGGTTTTCGAATTGTTCAAATAAAACAAGAGCTGGGCTCTTGCGGCCCGCATTCGCCACACTGTTACGCACGACGTCGGCGATCATCCTATGCGTCAGGCACCCGTCACCTGGACGCGACTAAAACCACTGATGCGATCCAGAGACTGTCTGGTGGTATTCCCCCACCTAGCTGTTGTTTTGGATCAATATAATCTCAACCGTCTGGCAAGGTAAATATACTGCTGCTCGATGGCAGTAAGTAATCTTCTCCTCGCACGTGAAAAGACAATATCGGCGACATTCTACGAGCATTGAGTTTCACCTCGTGCTTACTGCGGCCACCGTCTAGTCCGACAACGATCCGACCGCACAGCCTCATTAAAATACACTGTATTTCAATCTCATCCGTTTTCATAAGACTGTATGTTCTACATGAAGCAAGACAAAAGAATAAGGTGAATTTTAAATTACATATGGTAGCTGAATAGTAGCCTTGGCCCGTATTGAAAGTATGCGGTTCATGTGGTTCTTAGCAGGGCGTCCTTGGTGCAGCTAACTCACTCGTCCACTCATTCCTTATCCAAAATGCGTCGAGTCATCGAGGGTTTGTAGCAATTGAATGCTGTATGGTTTGGAACACAAACTTCGCTGCAAACCATGCCAATGTGAACTAAGTACAAAGAAACTGTCGAATGCGCTCTGCATATTGAAAGCGCTCATCTATGATATATGCCTTTTAAGCATATTTCGAAGTGTATGTATCAGTCCTATATGGGTGATAGATTACGTCATGTGGGGAAGGAACAACTTCTGTTTGAGGCAAAATATTCTCTCATGCTCCTGGTGATGAAATGTACCTTTTACTATTTGTAGACAATCTGCGATGTGTGTATGCAGTGTGTGTTGCCTATAATCCAGTCATCTGCATACCGTGAAAGGGTGTAGGCCGCGCAAAGTTTCTAATTCACTTCTAAAATATTTTTCTCCTCTTGAAGACGCTTTCTTGCTAACAAAAGTTGTTCCCCATGTCATTATCTGTTACCCATAGATTTTTGATGCAATGACTTTGAAATATACCGTATAAACAACCGGAGTTTTGATACTGCCGGTGCCATCGTCGAATGGTTTGGGCTGTAGGAGGAACAGTGCCGTGCGCTTCGAGCAAATCACTTCACGCAATTGCAATTGAAATGCGCTTGTTGAAACGGAAACGCAAACCACCTTTACCCTTTTTAATTTCATATTTTATTTTCTTGACTGTGTTATCGTTATTCGACACAACGCGTATTGGATAATAAGAGAGCAACCCAGATGACCAATACGGGCAGTTACGAGTACCGGCAAATTACAACTTCCAACAAGGTAAACATTTGGTTTAGACTCGTGAATTTACTCGTAAATACACCCCAGATTTGTGTCCTCATTCCTATAGAAGACATAATCTTGTGAAATGAAGTGAATTTTTTTTTTATACGTCCCCTGCACAGGCGATGTGTCATTCTTGTTCGCTACGATTCCAATACTGTATGCCAAATTCTTTCGCAATTGCGGTACCATATACATACAGACTGTTACACACACACACACACACACACACACACACACACACATATATATATATATATATATATATATATATATATATATATATATATATATATATACTAAGCTGTCTTCTAATGGCTTCCCTATTACGCACTCAGCACTTTGTTCACATTTCCATGGATATCAGTTACGAGCGTCAGTGTAGTACTAAATACCATACTGAAACATCTTACAGTTAATTATTATCTTAACTATTTCCGTCAGCAGCAGTTTTAAACATCTGTGTGTCGTTATCTGCATTGAGGTAATGTGCCGCATGTAAAACGTTCTCCTTTAACAAAGATTGGACAATCGCGTTTTAAATTTTTGTTAACTACTGCCAGAAAGACGTTCTCGAGTCCCTTCTAGACATTTCGCGTAAAGAGCAACTTGAGGGCCTACAATTATGCACACTGAAATGAGAAACAAAGCGAAGAATCCTGGAAGCACGACAACTGTAAAGAGTAATACTGAGAATATTAGCACTGTGGCAAACGCAACTAAAAATATAGCTGCAAATTTAGTTTTATTTTCGAACTTTCAAGTGTATCTGTTGACATAACTATTTTTTGTAGCTATGTTGATTGTATTAAGGTGCGTAGCTTTATCATACATGGTTCACTCTGTTAATTTCAGAATTACTCGTCTGCTCGTCTGCAGATGGCCACCTGACTAAAACTGGTTACCATATTAAATAAATAAATATCTGCGGTTTGGCATTGCCTGTGTTGTTCAGAAATATGTTTCAATGTTCATTCGGACATGCATCCGCACAATGTATGTGATGAATACACGAATGCTTGTTGTAGACACGTGGTTCACGGCATATGAAAGTTTGGGTCTGGCTATGATTCGTGCTCGGGTACCCTAATAGTAGGGTGAGTGCTCGCTCGTGATAAACGGGAAATCCGGGTTTGAGTCCCGTTCAGGCAGAATTTTTTACTGTCTTACTTCCGTTATACAGCTATTAGTTGTCCATTGTGATATGGACTGTCTGTTTTGTTACACTGTTAAACAGGATAGATGTCGTTCCAGTATGACTTGAAAAATTGGAATCTAATTTGGCTCTGCATCACTGACAGATGTGGTAGAAAGGCATATTTCCTCTACATTATCGTCACTATCACAGCCATCGTTATCACTATTATTAATATGATCGTGTTATCTACGGTTTTTTTCGGGTACTCGAGTCTGCATTCGACCGAGAAATTCATATTTTAATTTTGTTGGAAGACTGTTTTCGAAAAACTTTTCTCATAACGTCAGGACGTCTATTACGCAAAATCGTTCAAGGAGGAGAGACTTCGTCGTAAGTTCGGAGTGGTTGTTCATTAAGAGGATAAACACTTCACGGAGCCATAAAGTGCTGACATGATTTAGTTCTCGAACAGAGCAAGCGTTCCGCTAGCGAAAAAAGATTAAAGATGACGGACCGGACACGTCGCCTATTGTATGGAAAGCGTGGAAACGGGATAAAGTACGTAATACGGTCAAAAGAATTAGATTAATACACGGACAAATAAGACGTATAGCAGACTAGTGTACCCACGTACCTTTCTTGTCTTCTAAGTTTTCCAGAATGGGAAAAATACCCTGTAGTACTCCGCACCGAAACCAGGAAAAGTTAGAGGAACTTTCCAACGCAATAAATATTGCTAATATCAAACGAGTGCAAATTACTCGTAGCGGAAAGACAGTAGTCGATTACTGACATCACGTAACACGTTGATTCTACGTCTTCTTATGTATTACAGATGCGTATTCCAGTGGAAAATATTCTAAATCCCCTGACCACAGTGCCTCTAGTAATTCTCAACTACTCGTACTTGAACCTTTCACAGCAATAAGAATGCACAGAACCTTAAAATTTTTGCCGTTGAGTCATAAGCCAACGAAAAGTATCACAATAAATCTAATGCTCGTTTTGACAATCATTCGTAAGCCGTGTTGCCCCTAAATTAATCTTTTTCCTTGTAATGATTGCGATAGTACTCGTAAACAGAAATGTGCTAACGTTGGTAATAATTGCGAAAGTTAAATGTTATATGTTTATGTTGGCCCTTCAAAAGCAGAATAAAGCTTAAATTCAAAAATATTTAACGGTTTTAGTTAACGACAGCTGTATGAGAAAAAGTATAAGATTATGGCACTCTATCAGGATAACTGAATAACATGAATGGTAACACTTTTGTGCACCCCGAACAACAGCAAAAGGACAAAAAAATCTGAGGCTCATAGATGTCCAGTCTCATTCAAGCTGAAGTATTTTGGGATGAACGAAGAACTCAAAGTCGCAGTTGTTTCTGACACTATCGCGTGATAAGCGTTGTACAATGATAAATTTTTATGTGGGTAGACTTACCCACCCAGAGAAAGATAGCTGTGTAGCTTCTTCAATGATAGGCGTCGTATGAGTTACTGATCGCAGGAAGCTCTATGTATATGTTACCAACAATATAACAATATTATGAAAAACTTTGAAGTTTGGTTGCACGGCAGCTTCGATGTACATGATGGTCGTTTTTGATACGTAAGTGCCCATAAAAGCAGAATGATGGTCATTTTTGATACGTAAGTGCCCATAAAAGCAGATTGTATTAATTTCTTTCATTTATTATAACTTTTTCGGTATAATTTTCTGGCATTACCTACCATTGCCTTTGTAATCTCATATTATATAGCTTTATGTACAAATCCTACGTTATTATAGCAAACAACCTGGCCGAAAGTGATTGGAGTGCGCATCTACCCAGTAAACATCGTCCTATTTTTTCTCTGGGAATTAAAGGGAAATCAAAACAATATTACGTTTTCAATTTATGAAATTTTGTGCTTCAGAACAGATAAGAGGTATTAACAAGAATAGCAGAAGTCAACCATCATCAGACTAGGAGACAGACAGACATGTGGAAGTTGACAGTTTGTTAATGGAAGGATCAGTAGAGAAAAAAAAAAACGCTACAATATGAAACAGGCTAACACAAGATACGAAGTCAGTATTACACTGAAAACGACTAAGACACTAGGAGACCGTTTAAAAGTATCTGATACATTGATAGCGTTTAGGTTTCATAAACTCATAAGCATAGAATCGTCGAAAGCTCTAGCTGTACTGCTCTAAAATAACGTCGAATATTATGTCCTCACAATTAACGTCTCATGTACGCAAAACGCTGTAGTAGAGTATATTAGTTTATTAGCGGATCACATTTATGTAGGTTTCAGGTTTCCAGAGTTTTACCTTACAGCTCTTACAACAGGAGTCACGGCAATGAACTTTTTGTCTTTTTCACAACTGCAATGTAGTCGTCGCTTTTCAAAACATTTTACGAAATTTATACATATCCTATAGATGGATACTTTTCCTTATTTCAAGTTCATTCACGCTGTAGTATTACACTTACGTGAAACTTCTGCCCTCATCAGCATATAAACATAATTTTTTATACAGCATCTTGCTTTATTAGCGTTTATACTAGGGTTACTCACCACATTGTCAATAAGATAGTTGGCCGATTTAGAATCCTTTCTAATTATGATAAAGGGCAGACAGCGAGATGATTCAGAATTTTCTATTTGTCACGGGCTTGTTTAGTCAGAGAGAGAGCGTCATAGAAGTCTTTAACAAACACGTTGCAGACTTCCCTCGAAAAAATTGTGCGTCACGGGAAGCCTTTCCTAAGGAACTTTTCGAAGAAAGCACTTGCTTGTTCCTATACACATTTCGCATAATGTGTGTCACATCAAAGTTAGTGAGACTTTGGGCTTATACATAGCGTGCCTATAGTCTTTTGTCTTAACGGAGGACATGAAGCAAGGGAAGGTTAATAAAATGATAGTAGCGCACAGTGATAAAAGAGAGGACATTCACCTTTCAAGCCTCTTCCTTGGCTAAGTCACTAGATATCTAATACAACCATGGATCGTAGAAGGATAGAAGAGGGAATCGGCCGTATCGCTTTATCGCTTTCAAAGGAACTAATCCAGTATTTGGCTACGAAGTCTTTCGCGACGGTGTCCTTCGATAAAAAAATTCCCGGTAAACTTGTCACGTTAAATTTGGATAAAATCGCAAGTTTTCGATGACTGCCCCCATCTTGTCGTCGGAGGTTATGACTGACAGATACAGCCACCGGCGAATGTGATGGAGGCAGTCATTTTCAAATTTTCCGGTATTTGGCAAGGGAAGTAAGAGAACTTAAAATGGTTGGATGGATACATTTCCTACTTTATGTGCCAGTGTCGAGGGTCAAATAGCAAACCTTTCCTCTCAGTATCATGGGGACATTGGTAGGTAATGCTTTTAAAAGCAGTCTGGCAAGGGGGAGGAGTGTGGTAGTTGGAAGGATCGTTTATATCAGTATTCTTGTTGTTGCTACTGGAGAGGACATTCTTTTGTAACAGAGGGTTTCATCTACTACTACTTTCTCTCCGAACAATAAAGTCAAGCACCACAAACACACAAAGACAAACACACTCACACACACATACAAATTCGTGTGCGCAAATAATGTAGATTTTCAGAAACCGGACCCGCAAGTGGGAGATGTAAGGTTAAAATAACAGTTCCTCCATTTAGAGTATTGTTTCCCAAGTCCACTTTAGGAGAGTGATGGTTCTCACATAGTTATTGTTCTTCTTCTCTGCAGTCCGAAGACTGGTTGTATGTAACTTTCTCCGCTAGTTCATCCTATGAAGACCTCTGCATAGCTACTGTGGTCTAAATCCATTTCAACCTGCGTATCGCAGTCAAGCCTTGGTCTCCTCCTGGAATTTTTATCCACCCGCATTTATCTCCATTACTTACTTGGTTGCTTGGTTGATTTGTGGGAGGGGACCAAACAGCAGTGTCAGCGATCCCATCGGAAATAGGGAAGGATGGGGAAGGAAGTCGGCAGTGGCCTTTCGAAGAAAGCATCCCGGTATTTGCCTTAAGCGATTTAGGGAAAGCACGGAAAATCTAAATCAGGATGGCCGGACGCGGGTGTGAACTGTCGTCCTCCCGAATGCTGTCGCTCTGTCCCATCACTTGACGATATCTTGATGCCTCAGAATGTGAGCTACCAACCTATCCTGTTTTTAAGTTGTGCCGTGAATTCCTTTCTCCCGTACTAGATTCCGTACTTCATCATTAATTATCTACTTTCACATTTCTGAATCCCCTATTACATCAAATGTTAACATTCTATTCTTGGAAAAAAGGTATTATATTTCCATTCTGGATTCTGTGTCCTCTTTACTCGTGCCATCATCCGTTACTTTTCTCTACAAACAGAGAAATTTGTTTACTACTTTTATTATCTTATTTTCTAATTTAAGCCCTTCGACGTCTCCTGATTTACTTCGAGTACACTCCTTTTTACCACTGTTTTGTTACACTTTACGTTCTTATTATAACACTTTCAAATTACTATCCATTATATTCAACAGACTCTGCTATTCCTTCGCTGTCTTTGACAGAATTACAGTATCATTGGAAGAGTATAATTTATTTGAAACTTTAATCCTTTTCCAAATTTCTCATTGGTTTCCTTAATAAACTGCTGTGTCTACAAACTGAGTAACGATAGGGATATGCTGCAACCATTTCTCGCTGGTTTCTCGACAACAGAAACACAATGTTAGTCTTACTCAGCGTATCTGAGGAACACAAAAACATTCTGCTTCGCTCGTAATCCTAGGAACATGTGCGTGGCGATCATTAAGTTCATAAGTCTGTGCACCATCTTTTTACCCTGGAGACACTGCTGCGTGATTTCAGTTTTGTCATGTCAATCGTGAAGTACTTCCTTTAATACTACTTACTGCTGTATCTTCATTTAACTGTACTGGATTCATTTACATTCACGATAAAGATCGACGATTGCACAGCAACGTACAGTGACACAAAATTAAAAGCCTGTTCTTCTATCAATGTGGGACGTGGCTTGTTCAGATAACTGTTTACAAGACGTGCATGTTTTGAGGGACTGACAACAGTACTAAAGTGTTTTTACTGTCTGAAACGTACGTTACTTTGTCAGTCACATGATGTTCTGTTTTCGTTCACAGAATGCAATTAATTATCGGCATGGTGAAGTCTGTCTGTATATTACACTTCATCTGAAGTAAGGCCTAACTAGTGAATCTGTGAATTTTTTGTGGTTGGGCAACTATTTCGTCATTGGTATCTCTAGATCTGAACCTAGAGAGTTTTGTAACTGGGATGGATAAAGACTTAATTCTACGCAAGGAAGATGATTACGTGCCATTTAACTGCTAGACTGCGTCTAAAGCATTGGTGGCCGTTTGTGATAACTACAGGCGCATTGAGCAAACCTTCGTAACATGTATAAAAGTATTGAGACTGACAGCGAAATTTCTGAAAAATTTGTGGCTTAAAGCTGAAAGTGAACTGATGTCACTGGAACTGCTGAAAAATATAAATTCGAAACCTCACAAATTAAAAATAAGTACTAGCAATAAACCTTTAGGAGCGCTTACCTCAGGATTGGTTCAAATGAGACGTTATGTTGGAATTTATGTATAAACTCTTTCGTTCGAAGTGGCAATTATCTGTCTTTCCGTAATGGTGAGATTTATCCTGAGATGCTGTATAATGATTGCAACAACTGAATTACTGATAGAGATGTATAGAAAATGAGTTTTGTTGAGGGAAATGTACGAAAATCACGGAACATTGTGACAGCTGCTTGTGTTGCTTGTCTCTCTGACACATAATTAGTTACATCAGATTTCTAAAGTGAGTACTCCATTTTATTTGTGAAAGAACTATGAACAGATGTGTTTAATGAGGTCAATGAAGATCTGGAAGCAAACAAGATTCTAGAACACAGAATAAGAGACATTACATTAAGAGTAAAAAAATTAAGTTTTGAAGGAAACTAAGACGAAAAAATAGTAAAAATCTATCGTAACGGACAGATAACAGAAAACTATCATGAGATGATGAATGTCACGAGCGCGGGTAAAAGAAACTAGATGGGAACAGTAACATCGTTTGTTGACTGGAAGAGTTAACCAGATTATTATTCTGCAATATGATAAATAAATTAGTAAGACTATTATAGTGGACTGCATATTTCTTTTTACACACTTTTTTGTGTGCTAAGTCTTGCCGATTTTTGTGAAGTGGTCCATTATGACCACTGCGATCACGGTATTTCGCAACGTACCCACTGATGAAACATGAAGTGTGCCCGTTGCCTATTTGTATCTTCCTACCTCCATTAGTAATTACAAATCATCACAATCCTTTTGGTTGCCAGCAGAAGTAATAAGAAAAATGTGCTACGGCTCTGCTATGAAGTAACTTCTAACTAGTGATCAAAGATGATACATATTTGAGATAAAAATTTATATGCACGCTTTATTTGAGAACAATAAACTTGATAAATGAATCAGTTGCGAGAGTCATGTGAATGAGACTGCTACGGAATCGCTTTGTAGGTTACTTTGGAGCTAATACCTCGCTTCGGACAACACTTTCTAACGGCCTGACGATGAATTTGACACATATTCTAGGAAACTTCCGAAGTCAGAAGCACTTTATCTATGACATTATCTGCGATCGATGTGACACTATCAGAGTGTCATGTTCACACTCGTTCCGGAAGGGCGCCTGCTAAAAGAGTCCCTCGTCAAACCAACAGCCGTTGAAATATCTGACCTAATACGAATTAGTTACGCTTATGTTCAGTTTGTCTGTTGACGGTTTTTACAATTGCACAGCTTTTCTCTGAAACAGATGTCATTTTCATCATGAAAAAATAATTTTATGACACTGACAGAGGTTGTAATTCTGAAAAGTATTGAGTAAAAATTGAGATAATTTCTCCTCCGAAATCTAAATAGACGTCGACACATAGGATGAACGTACTGCATGTATTATTTTTCATAAAATGTTATTCTTCAATGGAGCGTTCGTAATCTCCGGTGTGTTGAAAGTGAAGGCGGTCCCATATAGTAATACAACGTGCTATCTCGTGTAGTTTTCTCCAAATATCGTACTACAAACATTCAAAATTTGTGACGCTCTGACGACAGAAACTACATTAATGGTCGAATCTTATGATTAATATATGTATGAGATTCAGTACTCACAATTTTATATTTTCATCTCCCTTCTTTGCACCATAAAATCAGGGAAATAAATTCACCGGATATTACATTTACAATGAAAATGTGATATCAATGTTTTGAAACGCTTGTCATGATATTACAGAGGCGGGAAACAAACTGTAACGAAAATTGATCTTCTCTACAAACTATCTCATTCCTCGGCTCTCTGCAGTGCTACGCGATACATTTGGCATAGAAAAGAAAGAAGAAAAGTAGGAGAAGGTAGAGAATGTGTCTACAAAAGAAAACGGAAAATAGTTGGTTCTTGAAGGCGATTTTCACAAACTGAAAGCTCTATGCTGTAGAACAGGTTTCAGTGCTGTCCTTTGTATTACAGGTGACATTCATATTAAATTCGTTATACCACTAAATACTGGTGAACGTAGTGCTTTTAAGCAAGCTTTCTCGAGAAGATAATACCATTTTTGCTTCGAAAGGGACAGTTCGTTAGCATACGTGTTTATAACTATAGAAAGATACAGCTGCTGTTAACAATAAAGGAATAACAAGTGATCTATGGATCTTCCAGTTGGGCTCAATTTTCAGCCGATAATAGAAGGAAACACTAGATTAGTTAGGGGCGGATATGGTAGAAATCGACCATTGTTAATTATAGTATCAGTCCTGATATTGCCTAAATTGATTAATGATGTCATCACATAGGAATAAAACCAATTACTCCTAGATGAGAGTACAGTGTTTCAATTTGCTCCATCTCCCTCATTACAAATACCACCGGAGTTACAGACCTCCAAAGTTCAATTATTAAATCGCATCGCCAACACTTGCGAATAATTTTCCCCTTGCCGTAATTGAAGCAGGTTTTCTCTAAGTCAAGATCTTGGATACGCAGGTGCGTTCTTGTTGTAACTGAGATAACGTGGCAGTAACTAATTAGGACAACGACGAGGACTTTAATTGCTCTCTCTGAAGTCTCATTGGTGCGGAACAGCGAGAGAGCTCATTAGTATTTATCTCTGCTCAGCACACATAAATACTGACAGCTGGCTGCAGATTACAGCAGGCTGTTGGCTCCCTAGTAACAGGGAGAATCCTGCAGGACGGGCAGTACATAAATCAGCCACTAATGTTGCTGGTGCTGCACGAACTTCTTGCAGAGCAATAGTAGCTCCTAAACAGAAACCAAGTGTGCGCCAATGCCAACAGCGATGTCCGCCTTGAAACAATTCAACATAGTTGGGTTCGTAAGTAAGAACGGAGAGTAAGGCAATCAAACATTACTCAGCGCAAAGAATTTCTCTTGGCACTCCCAGAGAATGACATAGCAATGGCAAAACCTTCGTGCAATTGTTAGTCCTACGGTCACACACTCATTTAACAACATTTCCTCCTTGACTTGTAACTGTTGTTTGCTACACAGATGAGCAAATATTAAGGATAAGGATAGCTTCCGCAAGATGTGTCACTGTGTTGTAACATACATCAATGAAACTTGGGCAGTACACGAAAACAACCATTACAGCACTGTAGAGAAGGTAACCGTCAGAAATACGCAATGAGATGGGCAGAAATGACGCTTTTATTATAGGACAATAATTATGCTGATGTCACTGCGATTCTTGATGGTCCTCTGGACGTTACAAAAGGCGGGACACGGTTCTTAATAGGGTTTGTGATCACCACGGACGGTACTGAATTGCTCTGTAACGTGCTAGCATGCTGACTACAAGGCTGGTACGGAGTTCTTCTGGTACGGCGATTCATTTCTCTGCCAGGGTCGTTGACAACCGTTGAATGGTCTTTGGTGTATGTGAACAGTTGCAATATTTTCACAATATACCACCACCATAATCAAATGCAACGACAGAACCGCCTCTCTGATGTCTTTACCTTTCCAAAAGACAAACTTATTGTCATCGGAAAGACCTTCAGTTTCCTTTTCCGTTTTCCTGTATACAAGGTGTCGCAAAATATACGTTACAACTTCACTGTCTAAGTCGACTTCTAACAAACTTAAATAAACTTAGTCTAATGCTCCAATTCAAAAAGGTTTTTATGCATTCTGGAAGTGTGCTTGACCAGTAATCCAGTGGTGCATGAATCGTAACTGTGCTCTGCTACCATGTGAAATGGTGATAGTTACGACCTCTTAATTCAGCCAGGAAGGAAGATCGAGAGGGGCTGGTCCAGTGGGGATCTTACACACTTCATTCACTGCTGGAACTCAGATTTATTTTACACAGTTCAATCACATAGTAGCCAACTAAAATTTTATTTACCTCTTTTAAATTAGTTACAAGGCCAAGCAATGAGAAACTCATTTAAAAATCAATGCCAGTTTATATAATTTACAGAAAAATTAAAGTTAACTTTAACCCAAGATGACTTGATATTCTTTAAGGCAAGACACGCGCTATATAAGGCGTAGAATGTAATACGGCTAAAGGCGTAATCAAGGCAAACTTAAACCTAAGAAACAGTACCAGAGCAGATCAGAACGGCCTTAATTATGAAATTGTGAGAATGAAGCCTGATTTAAACTTGACTGATTAATAAAACCTAAAACCATACTTAAAACACTGAAAAACAATTTGAGACCTATATCTACGTAAGATAATTTTAAACCCAGAAAAAACATATCAATTACAGATTTGACACATTTGTCAATAACACAAGAATAATTAAGATACTACAGTCTAAAGTATACGCTGGCGTCTCAACACACATCGAAATTTGCATCAGGTGGAGGCAACAAACTAACGGATACAAATCCAAAATTATTCCAAGTATAGACTTAACTTGAAGAGGAACATTAAGTAGTGCGGCCGCAGTTAGAGGAAACAGCGCGAAAGGCAGACAGCGGCGAGAGCTGCCGAGCGTATGCACTCAAAATGACGTAAACAGCCGGCTAAGCAAACCGACATGGCGTGAGTAAGTGGGGCCTGATCTTAGGTAGCACGTACCAGCATTGGAGTACAAGAGATCATTAACAACAATTTCCTGCAGCACAAATAATTTTAATTAGACAGAATTCCAACACACAACCATGCATCAAATAAATAACTCTTAGAGTGGAATTAATTAATCTGAGCTATTGCCAAAAACCACGAAACTTTTCTTCCTTTTAACAAGTTAACCAAAAGATACAAGAAACCAACTACAAACATATTTTTAAGAACTAATTTCAGCAATAAGATAATAATATCTGAAAAATTTTCTTTTCTAGCAAACCCTTAAAGCAGCAGCGAGGACACTAGCATGACATTCAAAGCTCAGCAGCAAACACTTTAGGCCATAGTGCTCTGGAGAAAACAAATGCGTCCGGGAACAGACTAAAATTTATCTGAGACACTTAAGTAGAACGGACGCACTACATAATTTGTAAATGGCTCTGAGCACTATGGGACTTAACATCTGAGGTCATCAGTCCCCTAGAACTTAGAACTCCTTAAACCTAACTAACCTAAGGACATCACACACATCCATGCCCGAGGCAGGATTCGAACCTGCGACCGTAGCGGTCACTCGGCTCCAGACTGTAGTGCCTAGAACCGCACGGCCACTCCGGTCCGCATAATTTGTAAGACAGCATAGGCATTTAGCATTGTGTTCAAAGAAACCAGAAAAACCAAAGCAAATTATAAATATGTCAATAAAACAGCAAAACAGACACACATTCGACGTAAACAATTAATCATCCGTGGTAACTGGTAATACTAAACATTTCACTGCGCCTCCAATTAAAAATTACGTTACCGATTATTTACTTTAAAAACCAGAAGAATTAAGGGGTGGAAGACAATAAGTCCGCAGTTAGCAGTACCTTGTCGATAGACTTGCACATAAAAGCTCTGAATATGGTCTAGATGTCAACCCTCAAAAAACGAAAACAGTGATAATCAGTAAAAACAGAGTCTCTGTATATCACATTAAGATAGGCCAAAATCACATAGAGCAAGTACATAAATACACGTATCTTGGCACTGCAATAAATGACCAGTGGGATCTTTCTGATGAGGTGAGAACTCTAATTGGAAAAGCCAGGGCTATCTTCAATAAGATGAGTAACCCTTTCAAGAATAATGGCTTAGCAATGACGACGAAGATCAGACTTCTACGCTGCTACGTATTTTCCACCCACTTCTATGGTGTTGAAATCTGGACTCTCACAGAATCGTTGGGTAAACGGCTGGAAGCTTTTGAGACGTGTCTGTACAGGAGAATGTTAATAATACCGTGGACAACGCATGTCACAAATGTCGAGGTTCTTCGAAGAATGAAGAAATGGAAAGAAGTACTGGCCACCGTGAAAGCAAGAAAGATCCCGTACCTGGGACACATGATGCGGAACAACAACAGATACCATCTCCTCCAGACCATCCTGCAAGGAAAAGTACCAGGGAAGAGAAGCGTTGGCCGGAGAAGAATATCCTGGCTCAAGAACATCAGAACGCGGACCTCTAAAACATCTACAGAGCTGTTTAGAGCTGCAAGTGACTGGAAATGCACTGCCAAGGTGGTTGCCTACATACGGGATGGGAACCAGAAGAAGAAGAAGGAGAAGAGAAGTAAAAACCTAGCTGACAAACAAAAGCTGAACGAAGCGAAAATGAGCGTAACGAGAGCAATGAGAGAAGCGTTCAATTATTTCGAAAGTAAGACGTTGTCAACCGACCTGAGTAAAAATCCTAAGAGATTTTGGTCGTATGTAAAATCAGTAAGTGGGTCAAAATCATCTATTCATGCTCTCAGCGACCACACCGGAACTGAAATGGAAGATAACAGAGAGAAGGCCAAAATACTGAATTCGGTCTTCCGAAGTAGATTAAGATAACCGATCGCGGAATTGAAAAGCAGATACAATCGTTTAGTAGTGGAAAGGCTTCACGACCAGATAAGATACCTACAAGATACTATAAAGATTATGCGAAAGACTTTACTTTCCTTCTAGCAGTAATTTATCGTAGATTACTTGAGCAACGAAAGGTACCTAACGACTGGAAAAAAGCGCAGGTCATTCCCGTTTATAAGAAAGGCTGTAAGACAGATCCGAACCAATTGTAGACCTATATCGCTGACTTCAATTTGTTGTAGAACTATAGAACATGTTTTATGCTCAAGAATTATGATGTTCTTGGAAAATGAACAGCTCCTCTATAAAAATTAACATGGATTCTGCAAACAGAGATCCTGCGAAACTCAGCTCGCTCTGTTCCTCCATGAGATCCACAGCGCAGTGGACAACGGCACTCAGGCTGATACCATGTTCCTTGATTTCAATAAGGCATTTGACATCGTCCCACATTCCCGTTAAATGAAAAAAAAATACGAGCTTATGGAGTATCAGAACAAATCTGCGATTGAATTCAAGATTTTCTTGCAGATAGAACTCAACACGTCGCTCATAACGGAACTAAATCGACAGATGTAAAGGTAATATCCGGAGTACCACAGGGAAGTGTGATAAGACCGTTGTTGTTCACATTATATATAAATGATCTAGTAGAAAGTGTCGGATGCTCTTTAAGGCTATTCGTAAATGATGCAGTTGTTCATACCAAAGTAGCAACGCCAGAAGATAGTAAGAATTTGCAGAACGACCCGCAGAGAAGTGATGAATGGTGCAGACTCTGGCAGTTGACCCTGAACGTAAATAAATGTAACATATTGGGCATACTTAGGAAAAGAAATCCACTACTGTACAGGTACACTATTGAAGACAAACAGCTGGGGACAGCGTCTGCCGTAAAATATCCAGGCGTAACTACTCTGAGCGACCTTAAGTGGATTTACCATATAAAACAGATAGTGGGAAAAGCAGACACAAGACTCAGATTCATCGGAAGAATCTTAAGGAAATGTAACCCATCCACGAAAGCAGTGGCTTATAAGTAGCTTGTTCGCCAATTCTTGAGTACTGTTCATCTATCTGGGATCCCTATAAGGTAGAACTGATGGAGGAGATAGAGAAGATCCAACGAAGAGCGGCGCGTTTCGTCACGGGATCGTTTAGCTGGCGAGAGAGCGGTTCGGAGATGCTAAACAAACTCCACTGGCAGACGTTACAAGAGAGACGTGCCTCACGGAGAGATTTACTACTGAAATTTCGGGACAGCACTTTTCAGGAGGACTGAGACAACATATTACTTCCCCTCACATACATCTAGCGAATAGACCATAAGGAGAAAATTCGAGAGATTCGAGCCAATAGAGAGGCTTACCGACAATCATTCTTCCGACGCACTATTCGCGAGTGGAACAGGTTTGGAGGGATCAGATAGTGGTACCGAAAGTACTCTCCGTCACACACCATTAGGTGGCTTGTGTAGTATGATGTAGATGTAGAGGTAGGTAACGCAAATACTAATGCACACCACCACACTCAAAATAAGCTTTTTCTGCAACACGGCACTTGATACTGGCCAAAGGTTCACAAGAATCACGGATACATAAGAAAACACATAATACAAATTATAATGCGATATCAGCCAATGAATCAGTTTAAAAGGTCTACTAGATCTTGCAGTCACGTTCCCTTCGGATACCATGGAGACAAGGGCACCCTTACCCAACAAACAGAAGGAACACAGACCAAAATGGCAGTGAACACTGCCCTTACAGCTCGGCTCCCTTCTGATAAATCACAGCACAAGCTACGTCGGTACTCGATAACTTACACGGTGTAATAAGTCCCAAGTGTTGGTCGCCCACCAACAGCCAACATCACGGCGAAATGGCTCCACGTAAAGCTCATTACGAATACGTCCCTCAGCTCAAATTTCCCACCAAATCGGACATCATACCCCGAGCCCTCACTCCAAAGGGCGCTGCCCTCCAATGGCAACGTTTTAGTCAGAGATCAAATGAACAGTGATATCGATGCATTGCGAGAAATCCGCCACGGCTCAAGATGACAAGAGCAACATCCATGAAAAAAGCTACTTCTTTGTTGTTGCATTGTGGTAGAAGCACCACAGACGTATCGAAGAATAGAGTCTGAACAGTAAAAGGCACAGTGTGTAGTTTGGTTTATTGAAACAAAGTCAAGACACCAGAGTTCAGTGAAATTCCAGAATGCGACACGGGAAACCACCTCCATCTCAGATATCCAGAAGAAAATGGCACAAGAACTTCAAAGAAATAGGGAGTGTGCATCCGAAGGCAGGACAAGGATGAGTAACGAAGGTACGGATAGACTTTGACAAGTTTATGTTCTTAAGCCATCAAAAGAACGACGAATCTCTCGCATGACAATGCACCGGGTACTCCGAAATAGTCTTCAGCTGTTTCCGTACAAGCTGCAATTCTTACATGAAATCAAAACTGATGACAAGCCAACATTCTGTGATTTTAAGGCAAGAATAACTAGTGTTATTGAGCCGGCTGTTGTTACTAGACCGAATCGGAACCGACTTGTAATATAGGCTACATACTTTATGTGCCACAAGGGGGGCGCCTGTAGAACTTGATTAAAGAACCCGAGTAAAAGTTTAAGTTGGTGCATCAAAGTAACCCAACTTTTTTTTCTCTGCGTTAGAAGTCGGGTGATATATCTTTGAAGTTCTAACGTAAGTCAGCTTACATGAGTGAGCTCTAAGATGAATGAGCTCTTAATCTGATTGTTCGATAGTTTTCGCACTTATCTGTACCTGATATCCTCAGAAATATGTGAAAGAAGTTTTTCGCTTGCTCCTGTGAGTTTCGTGAGATGGCGCTGTGGTAGTAAACGAGACTCGAATTTAAATCACCTGCCTCGAGATGACTGGGTATTTGTGTTGTCCTCATCATCTCATCACCATTCATGAAAGTGGCGAGTTTGGACTGAGCAATGTTTGGGAATTTGTGCGGGCGCTGATAACCGCGCAGTTGAGCGTCCCACAAATCAAACATCATCATCAGCATCATCATCAAATTTAAAGAAAGGAAACTCCAATCCCCTTAGCAGTAACTGCATTTTTTGTTTTCTATGATTTTTCTTCGTGAAAACCGGTAAGATTCGGTCACTGGTGATGGCTTATTCTTCTGCAGCTCATATATGATAATGTTGTCTATAACCATTTAATGCTAGTCTTCACAAAGATTTGAGTTTTGTAATGCAAGTGCACAGTACTTGAGAAACTGAAGTTCAGGTAATACTTTTAGATAAATTTTGCAAGAGAGATTATAGAGCGTTTCTCATTTTCATACCTAATCTGGAAGACGAGGTACCGGATTCTCTAAACTTATGCTTACCAGAGATTTTGTAGTGATAAAGCCCCAATAGCGCAGCAGAGAGAACGTAGATATTTACTTGCAGACTTTCACCTGATCACATTTTAGTAAGCCGTACGGTTCGTTGTGGAGTTGCCTAGACGAAACATCTGCGAAGAAATCGATAAGCTCCCATCCCGTCGCCATACCATTTAGAGAGGAAAAAACTCTCTCAGTGTGTTAAACAGCTAACTAGAGTAGACTGTGTTACTGTGACAGATTTCTGAATGGGGTGGCGTGCATGTTAACGTGTGAATGCAAAGCTGACTTTTCAATCCTTTAAGGCAAATTATCGACACTGAAAACGCGAAGATATATTAATCAGCTTAAACGCTGAAGCACGTTGAAGCAAATTTCACGTCGATGGAGTAGATATAAAACGACTTAGATTTTGAGATGCTGTTACGCCGAGTCGCATTCAACCCACACTGCTATGAAATACAGCATTCACGGGAAATCATTGATTAGTGGTATCCATTCAGTTGCAGACTTTTGTTCTAAGTAGTCAACAGTGACGCATTGTTGTATAGTGTCGAATTGACTGCGGGATTATCTTGGTTGCAAGCGTCAGTGAACATTCAAAGGAAATACATTCGAAACACGATGACGCTCTCAGCCGGCAGTAACAAAGATAAAGCGCCGTGAATGACACACCAGTTGTAAACTAGGATGAAAACGAAACACGCATCCATGGAAACGCAAACATAAGTGTCTGACATTGGTGCTTAGCGAAGAGGATTCTTCCCGAAACTGATACGTGCATTCCTGCAATAAATTTTTGATGACTGACTTCTATGACATATGTACTGGATGTCCCTCCTATGAGTCGTCAGGTGCATGTTTTCTGCTGTTTCGGTAGATACGTACAATTTCGTTTTCTCAATGTATAGCGAGAGTCGGTCGAAATGAAATTCCTTCTTTAAGGCTACGCGCACTGTCGACGGAAAGCGTCGGTTTGTATGAATTCATTTTTAAAAGGGAATATTACGTGGCCATATGTTCCGCAAAAAAAAAAAAACCATTTGCCATATCATCCTCAAGAATAATCAAAAGACCAATTAAAATTTTGGTTTTGATACATCACAAGAGTAAACAAATTCTATCTCCTTGAATGACGCCTTACAAATCCAGCTCACTCTATTTCCTTGCGCCCCGGAAAATTGCTGCAGTAATGACAAAGAACGCATTTTTGTGGTAAGGAACAAGTCTTCACTTAACCTTGAAAGAACAAGATAGATTATTACAAGGTGCTGACAAACTGGACAGCCAGAGATGGATCCATACAGCACGAATGACAGCATAGCAACCTATCAGTTCAAATTTTAGCAATACGACTGGCACCTAGCCTATCTCTTTTGTCAGCTGCAATAAGGAAACTAATACTTGTCAGGAGCAATAAGGGATCCAACAGCACAAAAACGTGACATTTATCTTGGGCTATGCCTCTGGCTCACACATTTAGATTCTCGGACGATTGAACGCATGATGTGAGAGGCAGTTTCGTAGCCGCACCCTTCACCATGGACTGGCAGTAATCAAGTCTGACGCACAAAACGCATACGGTACTCGCTATGTGTTGCGACTAAACATGCAATTCAGGTCTTGCAAGTGGGATGGAATAGTATGAGGTGTGACTGGAAAGTTTTAAGAATGGGCTTGTAATTGTACAATGGTGGTACTTACATGCTGCTGTGATCCATCTCCTGCAAAATAGTCCCCTTCTGACTGAACTCAGCGGCTCCAATGGAGTTTCCACTTTTGGAAACATTCCTCGAATTTTTTTTCCTGAAATGTGTTAAGGACGCTCACCGAATTTGCCTGGAAGTCTTCAGTGGAGTCAAATCGCTTCCCTTTCAATGAAAATTTCAATTTAGGAAACAAGTGGAAATCTGCTGGGGCCGAATCAGGGGAACATGGCGGTTGTGGAAGCACAGGAATATTGAATCTGGTCAAAAATTCAACGATGGAGAAGGCACCATGAGCCACAGTATTGTCATGGTGTAGCACCCAACTCCTGTCTTTCCACAATGCAGGCCTTTTCTTCTGCACCTTTTCGCGCAAACGCTCAAGGACTCATTTGGTGTATTCCTGGTTAATTGCCTGTCCTCCAGGGGTAAATTCATAATGCACAATACCGCTAGAATGGAAAAAAATCGCCATCATTGTCTTTACCTTCAACCAACTTTGCCGTGCTTTTTTCGGTCGTGGTGAATCTGGAGTCTTCCACTGCGAAGACTGTACTTTGGTTTCAGGATCATATCCATATACCCACGATTCGTCACTTGTAATTACCCTATTAAACACATCTGGGTCATTTTTAGTTCGATTAATTAGCTCTTGGCACACTTCAAGTCAGTTTTGTCTCTGGTCACTTGACAACACTTTTGAAATGAATTTCGCGGACATTCGATACTTGTTCAGATCTTCAGTTAAAATTGACATAACTGCATAGAAACTTAAATTAAGTTCATCAGCCATCTCCCTAATTGTAAATCTACGATCAGAGCGCACTAAGTCACGAACTTTCACAACATTTTCATCCGTTTTTGAGGTGGAACACGACCAGACGGTGGTTCATCTTCATGTGATTCACGTCCACTTTTAAATCTGTTGAACCAGACAAAAACATTTGACTGGCTCATACAATTATCTCCAAAAGCTGTTTGTAATAGTCTCTAAGTCTCAGAAGCTAATTTCCCGGTTTTAAAACAAAATTTCACACAAAATCTTTGCTCCGTTTTTACGTCCATTTTCACGCAGACAGATTCCGGCAACAAGCCCTAACAGACCGTCACTCAACCAGCAGTTTCCTGTCAGAGGGAGTTCATGAACAAGGCAATGAATCACCCCCCACCCTTCGTGTACCTGCCCGCCAAACCAGTAAGCAGTTGCGCATCCATTCTTAAGACTTTCCAATCATATCTCGTAAGAAGATTTAATCTGCCCTAACTATATGTAGCAGGGGGCGTTACTGAAAAACTGGCCCTTAGGTGCCTATCTTTGAGCAAAACCTCAATTTTACTATGTCTTCACATCCAGTGGAATCGTTACGAAGCTTACCTTTCATGACACTTGGCGAGGGCTCTTTCATCAATCCACGAATTGAGCCCTTCCTTCCAGACTTCACAGTTCATCATCGTTGCACATTCCCATTTTTATAGTTATAACAAATAGTAGTAAATTTATGGACATGCGTGTGTCTTTGAGTCCTCTTAAAGAGCATATGGTCTGTTCTGTGATTTGTTTGCAGTAATCATGTGGCTGAACTCACATGGGTTGAAACTACATGTTACATTTGTACATTGAAGTCTCCTCCACCACTCTTTGCTTGAATTTCAGATCAGCGCACACTTCACTACCGCTGAAATATCATTCTGAAATACGTGTTCTTCCTCTTCTTCTTCCTATCCATTAATGGATGCTGATGATCACACGACATACCTTTATTCTACGAAGCGCGGTATGTGATACTTGTTTCGTATTCCTGTGCATTGATTTAGGTTATCTAACCAAGATATTCTTCTATGCCCTCCTTTTCCCTCAGTCTTCCCTTCTATTACCACCTGCAGCAATAAGGTATGTCCTAGGTACACAGTTTTCTCCATTCAAAAGTAGCTAACGTTTCTCGCTGTTCGCGTATTCGCCGCAGTACTTCGGTGTTAGTTACTCTTGCTGCATACGGTATTTTAAGCATTCTGTGGTACATAAACATTTCAAAGGCTACGAGCTTCCTTGCTGTTTCCATGTCTAGTGTCCATCCTTTCAGAACCGTATGGAGATTGCGGTGGTAAATGTTGCTATTGAAAGCAGTAACATGTCCCACTTCCTTTCTACTATGGATGAAAGATGGTCCTGTGGAAACCATAATTTATGGTAGTAGTGGTAAAGGAAAACAGGCATATTCTGCGTGCATCATTTGTTTATGCGCAAATACGAACCCAAAACGTATGAACAGTACAGCCACAAGACGAGACGGAGGGTGAGTGTATTACTGGTGGGATGGAGCCTTTCACTTTGACGTCGCTTCGTTGGGTGTTGATATGATCGCCAAAGAACAAGAGGTTGAAAAGACAATGGCTCTTTTTCCGAAAGAGGAAACAAGAGAGGATTGTATGGAATTACTTAATTACTTACTTACTCACTTTTTGAATTTGTGATACTAATTGTCTGTCTATTGATGAATTTGGTTGTTAGGAGGTTTAATGGAAATGCTTCATTGATATGTTGAAATAGAGAAGGGTTTTGAAAAGAAGTCGTTACACGATTTCGTAGCAAGTGGGTAGTAACATAATCTTCCATTATCACAGCGCTTCCCTGCAGACGGTGAAGAAGTTCGATATAGCTGCGATTGGCACTGCATACCAGGATGGAACTTCAAGCAACGGCACGAATGCAGAAATAGAAAATTTAAAGGTAACGGTAATTACGAACATACTACTGCCAGATCACATTGATGGAATTGGTACCCTAGCTCAGTACTATCCAGCCCCGAATATTGGAGGTAACATTCCAAGGTACAGACAAAATTATAAGATGCATCTTATAATTCGAACTCCGTCCGTCCAGGTAGCGCGCGAGGGATAAGTCCCTGCAGGCGCACTATCCGCTGTGTCCTCGGTGGCTCATATGGATAGAACGTCTGCCATGTAAGCAGGAGATCTCCGGTTCGAATCCCATTTGAGGCACACATTTTCAACATGTCCCCAATGATGTATATCAACGCCTGTTTGCAGCTAGGGTTTCGATTTACTTATCATTACTTCTGTTTGTTCTTCTTCTTCTCCTCTTTGATCGGCTGAGGAGGACAGGCCACAAAGGGAGAGCAGGCTTCTGCAAGATCCAGTACTGAAAGAGAACAGGTGACCTTCGGGTATATAGCCTATGAGCCTCATGGCCGAGTTTTGGTAGCAGCCCTCTGGCCTGAGACATGCCAGCAGCACGGTTCCCAGGAGGGAGCCCTACCACCTGCAGACACCAAAGAATTGGGACAGTTCTTCATTCATGGAGGTGGAGCAGCACCCAGAGGGGAGGGCGTGGTACTGCAGGGAAGGGGTGAGGAGAGAGAGACAGATTGAAGGGGGGGGGGGGGGGGGGAGGAGGAAAGGTTGAAGCAGAGGCAAACGTAGAAGTCATTGAAAACAGGATGAAGTCCGTTATATTTCTGATGAGCCACAGTGTAAGATAAACGATCAACGGCTTACGCCCTTGTATCTTCTTTTCTTTCTTATAAGCTGGGCAAGCATGTGAGTGTGTAGAGTGACAGTTGCGACAATTAACACACATCGTTGGTCGAATACAGGGGCTTCCCTCATGGAGTGGCTGTCAACATTCACCACATAGAGAAGCTGGGGTACTTTGGGAAGGTGTCCCTGATATGCAAACAGTGAAAGCACCTCAAGGGTGGCGGGACGTGCGGCTCCACATCATATCGATAACACATAGCCTTGACTTTCTCTGAGAGATTATCTCCCTCAAAAGCCAGAATAAAGGCGCCAGTAGTGGCACGATTGTCTTCATGACCTTTCTACACATGCAAAAAAAAATGAACGCTTATTGTTCCACATTGGCCAGCAGTTCCTCATCAGTTTGAAGGATGAGAAAGCTATGGAAAATGACTGCCTTAACCATATTCAAAGACTGGTGAGGTGTAATGGACACTGGGGCATCCAAGATGATGAGAATCACAAAAGGCTGCATATTTGGCAGAAGAAGAAGTTTTGATCACCAGGGAACCTGACCCCATCTTATTGAAAGACTCCGATTCGCCAAACATGTCTTCGATATTTTCCATAAAAAATGACTTTGTGGCCACTAATATGTCCCTATCCGTCCTAGTACAGACCAGGTTGTGTAGAAAGTGTTGCTTCCCAAGCCAGCGAGACAAGCACTCGTCCCAGCTTGTATCCAGAGAAGGGACTACCACAGGGTCATAAGAAGCAGCATTCAGTGACCCGTTACCAACTGATGAGATGGCTGTAGAAGAACAGTCAGATTTTTGTACTTTGATACCTTCCATACGCAAAGCACCCTCCCTGACACCACCCACTCTCACCAGGGGCTCTCCCCATGGGCGCCACCCAATCACAGGAGAGGCTGTCTGGCAAGGTGGCTGTGGTCAGGCTGCTCCAGAATCCTGAATGTAGCTGTGGGAGCGGGACGTGAGTCGTGCTTGGGTAGCCCAGAGGGTAGTGTACTTGTCCCAGAAAGGCAATTATCCCAATTTCGAGTGTCGGTCCTGCATACAGTTTTAATATGCCTGGAAGTTTCATGCTCCCGAACGTCGAGCAACCACTCCTAGGCATACACAAGGAGGCAGCAGCTGAGGTATCAGAAGTGTGGTCCCTGTGTCACCATGGGGCTCAGCCAGATGGGTAAACAGCACAATATGGACTGGCTGCAAATGCTGATGACCTATCTTGTTGAAGGGAGCTACGATTCGGAAGGAAGAGGGAGGAAGGGGGGAGAGCAATCCACGCCATAGACTCTAGGGAGGGAGTTCTTCCCCAAATGGCTTACACAGCGGTAAGAAAATTTAGAACTGGAGATCAAACCCCAAAGGGGAATCAAACGTCACAAAGAAAGGATGTAAAAGAAAAACCGAGGGGAACAAAACCACAAGGAGTACAGGAAACCAACTGGATAGCCAGATCGATATAAGTAAAAACACCGAGAGGAAGAATGAGGCAATGGAGAAGGTGTGAGGACAGGGTGGGAGGGGTAGGAGGAAGGAAATACAGCCTGAGAAGGAAGAAAGGGTTGCAATATCTCAGGGCCCCATGGGCACAGGCAAGAACTCACAAAAGAACAGTGAGATCCATGGATGGTTGTTAACTCGGGCAACATACTGACGACGTTTTGATATACGCAACCATCCACACAAACGAAATAACTTCATTTGCGATCATGTGATACATATCTACAATATCTCCATAAAATGTACATACTGTTCTGCAGCTCCAAATCGTAGAGTTACCTCAAGTAGAGGCAAGAAGCAGATCACCTGAAGAGCTTAAGTTCTGATTACTGGGTGTTTTGATCCACAATGGCTTTCAGAAGTCAATTAGCTCCACTGATGAACCCTTACATTAGGGAAATTTGCTCCATAGCGTGTTGGACCACTCATGCAACGCAATACATTAGTAGTTCGGTGTGGCACGAATTCGACGGTTCCTTGGTACTTTAACTGAAGTATGTGGTACCATACGTGTTCTATCACGTTTGGATCAGTCGAATTTGATAGCCAAGATCACAACGTGAGCTCACTATCAAGCTCCTCAAATCTCTCTAGCAAGATTGTAGCCTTGTGACATAGATAGTTACCGTCCTGGAAGAAGACATCGCTGTTGGGGAAATCAACGTGTATGGAAGATGGCAGTTGGGCTGCAGTAATGTTGAAGTAGTCTTCAGCTGTCATAATGCCTTCAATTACAAGCATCGTTCAGTACATAATGTATCACTTCTTTGTGAAAGCAGATTGCTTTTATTCAGGATTCCAATACGCAGTAATATTCTCCACTCTTTTGGCTAAAAAATCATATTTCTCAACATAATCTATGTTCAATGCGTAGGCCTTACGCCACCTTTCTAGGAAAACCTGTCTGTCTGCATAGTACACCTCCACTTGTTCAAAGGGATGAACGATGTTCGACAAAAAATTGTCGTGATCACTCTCGTAACACGCAAACCAATCAGCACAGATGCTCGTTTTCTGTTAAGCGGCAAGGAACCCAGATGGCACACTCGCTTTGAGTGTCCAAGTCATGGACGAATGTCTCCACACTATCAACACAGCCGTCCATTTGTGCAGCGAGGTGTTTGCTGATCACTGCGAATGAGAGTGTCCGCACGTTCCAACATTGCAAGGATACAGCCGGCTGGCACGCAAGAGACTGGACAAGTTTGCGCGACCTTGTTGTGATGATGACAGACGTCTCGCCTAATGACTCGCCGTGGTTTTGTTCACTGACAGGTCTCTGCGTAGATATATTTCACGCGCCTACGAATATCTGCGATTCTCTTGTTTTTCGCCAAAAGAAGCTAGATGACAGCTCTCTGTTTGGAACACACCTCCGTTACAGATGCCAGTTTGGGAGGCTACGTACAGCGCCGTCACCTATTGGAACTTCATGAAACTACAGCGGCTGAAGCGGGAATATTCCGCGATCTCCCACAACAAATTCCGCATTTTCTCAACAGAAATTTAGAAGAGAAAAAAGCCTAATAACATTCCTGTCGGGGTGTGTTCATGGCGTGGTGCTTGTTTCGACTAGCCGATCACGTGAAATGTGATTCACCCGACAAGGCTGCAAGTTTCAATTGATCCGCAGTCCAGTCTCAATGATCCCGTATCCAGTGCAACTGTAATGTTGTCGATGTCGTTGGTTCACCATCAAAGCACGGGAGTTCGTCCGCTGCGGAATTTTGTATTTATCTATGTGTGCCGAACAGTGTGCTTCGAAATACTTGTACCTACACCCGCACTGCATTCTGTAGTTATGTTTGACACAGATTTTCGTCTGTTCTACAAGGGAGTAAACGAATTAACTATCGAAGGAAAGAAGCCCGAGAGTAAAACGACATTCAAAAGTTTGCTTTCGGTAACAGTTTCGCCGGTCGGAGTGGCCGTGCGGTTCTAGGCGCTACAGTCTGGTGCCGAGCGACCGCTACAGTCAGGTTCGAATTCTGCATCGGGCATGAATGTGTGTGATGTCCTTACGTTAGTTAGGTTTAAGTAGTTCTAAGTTCTAGGCGACTGATGACCTCAGAAGCTAAGTCACATAGTGCTCAGAGCCATTTGAACCAGCCGGTAATAGTTTGAATTCAGTGGTAACTCTAAAAATGGCTGAAATGGCTCGGAGCACTATGGGACTTAGAACTACTTAAACCTAACTAACCTAAGGGCATCACACACATCCATGCCCGAGGCAGGATTCGAACCTGCGACCGTAGCTGTCGCGTCGTTCCAGACTGAAGCGCCTAGATCCGCTCGCCCACAACGGTCGGCAGTGGTAATTCTCTTGTTAATACTGTTGCGATAATGGTCGATTATAGCAGACCATTTTATTACAAACAATATTCTGACTGGGCATAGGTGCGGACGATTACAAATTAACGTTATTAAACTCATTCACACATAAAGCAATAATTACGGGTTCTTCAGTCTCTGCTTAAAAATTTAACGTAGCGGTCACGATAAATTGCAATTTACATTTTACAATTATGAGCTAATTTTATTAATTGATTGTATTCAACGAAATTATTGCCGTGACTAAATGTTAAATGTATCCCGTTCAACTGTAATTAACTATCGTTAATTATACGTTGTGCAGAGTAGTCTAATGGAGTGGACTGGGTGTTTGTGCTGTCCTCGTCATTTCATCATCATTTGCGCAAGTGGCGAGATTGGACTGAGCAAAGGTTGGGAATTTGTGCGGGCGCTGATAACCGTGCAGTTGAGCACCCCACAAACCAAACATCATCATCTAATGGAGTATCACTGAAATATTTGAATAACGGCGATGTAAACATGACAGCTGCGTGAAGATTCTTGTAAGTAGGTAAGCGTTCTTATGAGTAGCGCGTTGTAGCAATAACGTGCACATAATAATATGGTATCTTGTCTAGGAATTTGATGGATCGTTCCGCAAAAGTTGCAAGTATTCGTCCGAATCTGAATAATTCCAAAAGTAAATAGTTTCGTAGAGGAAGCTCTCATACATATCGTCACTCAGTCTCAAACGCAAGCATGATTTGCCCACAATCTTGAAAAAGAAATTTTCTATTGAGGTTACCACCTCGCGAAATCATGCGTACAGCGTAAATATTAACATATTCAATTACAAAATATAAAGGAAACCAACGAGATCTTTTGGAAAATAATCTTCAGAGGGAAATTAATGTTCAGAGAGAACAAATAAATAGGAATTGAAAGAACGGATGAAAGTCTTGGAAAGAAGTTATTGCATAAACATTATCAAAAGTAAAACATGGATAATTGAATGTAGCCGAATTAAATCATGTTACGCTGAAGGAATTAGGCAATAATACACTAAAAGTAGTAGATAGACTTTTCTTTTCCGGCAGCAGGGTAACAGATCA
Source organism: Schistocerca piceifrons (assembly GCF_021461385.2). NCBI lineage: Eukaryota > Metazoa > Arthropoda > Insecta > Orthoptera > Acrididae > Schistocerca > Schistocerca piceifrons. Next base: position 393,565,214 of record NC_060140.1, read on the forward strand.
TCGTCAAGTGGAGAGGATGTAAAAAACAAACCTGCAATAGCAATAAATGAGATTCTGGAACAAGAGGAATTTGTTGACATCTATATATTTTTCAAGTTCCCCGTCGCGTTTTTCTGTCTATTAGTCATGGCTAATCTCACGAACTAATGCGGGGTTTTGTTATAACTTTCGCTGACATATACACTGATTCAATGCGATGGATTGTATACAAAAATTGCTGTTTAGATTAATAATGAGTATGAGGTGCAGGTATTGTTACCCGTTCCGTATTAAGTGTCGTTTGGAGTAACATCCGGTGACAATGATGAGAGCAACGAACAGATCAGCTAGAGAGGAGGCGGTGTCTGGTGTGATAAAGCAGTAAATAGTCGCCGAAATTCCAGAGAAAAGCGAAAGCTAACCACTAACCAGAACTTGAAGGGGCAACAGTCTGGATGATTGACTGATCTGCCCTTGTAACGTCAACTAAAACGGCCTTGCTGTGCTGGTACTGCCAACGGCTGGAAGCAGGCGAAGTTACAGACGTAAATTTTCCCGAAGGCATGCAGCTTTACTGTATGATTAAATGATGATGGTGTCCTCTTGGGTAAAATATGTCAGATCCCTTAATCGGGCAGGTAGGTTACAAAATTTAAGAAGGGAAATGGATAGGTCAAAGTTAGATATAGTGGGAATTGGTGAAGTTCGGTGGCTGGAGGAACAAGACTTTTGGTCAGGCGAATACAGGGTTATAAATACAAAATCAAATAGAGATAATGCAGGAGTAGGTTTAATAATGAATAAAAAAATAGGAGTGCGGGTAAGCTACTACAAACAGCATAGTGAACGCATTATTGTGGCCAAGATAGACACGAAGCACACACCTACTACAGTAGTACAAGTTTATATGCCAACTAGCTCTGCAGATGACGAAGAAATTGAAGAAATGTATGATGAAATAAAGGAAATTATTAAGATGGTGACGGGAGACGAAAATTTAATAGCCATGGGTGAAAGGAATTCGGTAGTAGGAAAAAGGAGAGAAGGAAACGTAGTAGGTGAATATGGAGTGGGGGTAGGAAGTGAAAGAGGAGCCGCCCGGTAGAATTTTGCACAGAGCACAAATTAATCATAGCTAACACTTGGTTCACGAATCATAAAAGAAGGTTGTATACATGGAAGAATCCTGGAGATACTAGAAGGTATCAGATAGATTGTATAACGGTATTTAGGAACCAGGTTTTAAATTGTAAGACATTTCCACGGGCAGATGTGGACCCTGACCACAATCTATTGGTTCTGAACTGTAGATTGAAACTGAAGAAACAACAAAAAGGTGGGAATTTAAGGAGATGGGACGTGGATAAACTGACTAAGCCAGAGGTTGTACAGAGTTTCAGTGAGAGCATAAGGGAACAATTGACAGGAATGGGGGAAAGAAATACAGTAGAAGAAGAATGGGTAGCTTTGAGGGATGAAGTAGTGAAGGCAGCAGAGGATCAAGTAGGTAAAAAGACGAGGGCTAGTAGAAATCCTTGGGTAAAGAAGAAATATTGAATTTAATTGATGAAAGGAGAAAATATAAAAACGCAGAAAATGAAGCAGGCAAAAAGGAATACAAACGTCTCAAAAATGAGATCGACAGGAAGTGCAAAATGGCTAAGCAGGGATGGCTAGAGGACAAAAGTAAGGATGTAGAGGCTTATCTCACTAGGGGTAAGATAGATACTGCCTACAGGAAAATTAAAGAGACCTTTGGAGAAAAGAGAGCCACTTGTATGAATATCAAGAGCTCAGATGCAAAAAGGAATACAAACGTCTCAAAAATGAGATCGACAGGAAGTGCAAAATGGCTAAGCAGGGATGGCTAGAGGACAAAAGTAAGGATGTAGAGGCTTATCTCACTAGGGGTAAGATAGATACTGCCTACAGGAAAATTAAAGAGACCTTTGGAGAAAAGAGAGCCACTTGTATGAATATCAAGAGCTCAGATGGAAACCCAGTTCTAAGTAAAGAAGGGAAAGCAGAAAGGTGGAAGGAGTATATAGAGGCTCTATACAAGGGCGATGTACTTGAGGACAATATTATGGAAATGGAAGAAGATGTAGATGAAGATGAAATGGGAGATATGTACTGCGTGAAGAATTTGATAGAGCACTGGAAGACCTGAGTCGAAACAAGGCCCCGGGAGTAGACAACATTCCATTGGAACTACTGACAGCCTTGGGAGAGCCAGTACTGACAAAACACTACCATCTGGTGAGCAAAGTGTATGAGACAGGCGAAATACCCTTAGACTTCAAGAAGGATATAATAATTCCAATCCTAAAGAAAGCAGATGTTGACAGAAGTGAAAATTACCGAACTATCAGATTAATAAGTCACGGCTGCAAAATACTAACGCGAATTCTTTACAGACGAATGGAAAAACTAGTAGAAGCTGACCTCGGGGAAGATCAGATTGGATTCCGTTGAAATACTGGAACACGTGAGGCAATACTGACCCTACGACTTATCTTAGAAGCTAGATTAAGGAAAGGCAAACCTACGTTTCTAGCATTTGTAGACTTAGAGAAAGCTTTTGACAATGTTGGCTGGAATACTCTCTTTCAAATTCTAAAGGTGGCAGGGGTAAAATACAGGGAGCGAACGGCTATTTACAATTTGTACAGAAACCAGATGGCAGCTATAAGGGTTGAGGCACATGAAAGGGAAGCAGTGGTTGGGAAGGGAGTGAGACAGGGTTTATCCTATCCCCGATGTTATTCAATCTGTATATTGAACAAGCAGTGAAGGAAACAAAAGAAAAATTTGGAGTAGATATTAAAATCCATGGATAAGAAATAAATACTTTGAGGTTCGCCGATGACATTGTAATTGTGTCAGAAACAGCGAAGGACTTGGAAGAGCAGTTGAACGGAATGGACAGTGTCATGAAAGGAGGGTATAAGATGAACATCAACAAAAGCAAAACGAGGATAATGGAATGTAGTCGAATAAAGTCGGGTGATGCTGAGGGAATTCAATTAGGCAATGAGACACTTAAAGTAGTAAAGTAGTTTTGCAATTTGGGGAGCAAAATAACTGATGATGGTCGAAGTAGAGAGGATATAAAATGTAGACTGGCAATGGCAAGGAAAGCGTTTCTGAAGAAGAGAAATTTGTTAATATCGAGTGTAGATTTAAGTGACAGGAATTCGTTTCTGAAAGTATTTGTATGGAGTGTAGCCTTATATGGAAGTGAAACATGGACAGTAAATAGTTCAGACGAGAAGAGAATAGAAGCTTTCGAAATGTGGTACTACAGAAGAATGCTGAAGATTAGATGGGTAGATAACATAACTAATGAGGAGGTACTGAATAGGATTGGGGAGAAGAGAAGTTTGTGGCACAACTTGACAAGAAGAAGGGACCGGTTTGGTAGGACATGTTCCGAGGCATCAAGGGATTACCAATTTCGTATTGGAGGGCAGCGTGGAGGGTAAAAATCGTAGAGAGAGACCAAGACATGAATACACCAAGCAGATTCAGAAGGATGTAGGCTACAGTAGGTACTGGGACATGAAGAAGCTTGCCCAGGATAGAGCATCAAACCAGTCTCAAGACTGAAGACCACAACAACAACAACAACAACCGAGAACTTAAATATCAGTTTTCATAAATTTAAGTTTAAAAATCTTAATACATAGAAATATTTTCAAGAAAATTTTCATCCCCAATTCACCCCCTTAGGACTTGAATTTCCAGAGCTGAAAAACGTATCATTTTTATTTGTAATGGAGAAGCCAAATACAACTTTTTGTATATTTAGTTTCAAAAACGCTATAATTGTGAAATATTTTCATAAAAATTTTAATCCACTATTTTCACCCTCTTAGTCGTTGAATTTCGAAAGCATGTAATTTTTTTTTCGTTTCTGGCCGAGAAACCAAATACCATTTTTCGTAGTTCTAGTTTCAAATTTGCCTAAATAGCGACTGTTTCTCAAAACACCTTTCAGCCCCTATTTCACCCCGTTAGCGGTGGTATTTCGAAAAACCCTTCCTATGAGATGCCTAAAGTGTAAGATCAACATACCCCCCAAATTTCAAGTTTGTATCCTTAGCGGTTTGGATTGGGCGATGGTGTCTTAATGAAACAGTGAAGACATTTCCTTTTATATGTAAAGACCACTTTCGCGTTTTTCTGTCTGTAAATGGAAGCTGATCTCAGACCTACTGTAGGGATTCTCATACGGTTTTAACTAATACATAGCGTGATTCATGTGGGAGGTTTGTGTATATCAGTACATATTATAAAAAACGTAGTCGGGCCATAGATACTTACCGCTACGCATTCGAAGCCAGGACGCCTCGTTAGTTTAAACCTCGAGCGGGCGCGCTGTTGTATAAAGTACAACAGATGCAGTTTTTATGTCTAATCGACGCCTTAACCTTGAGCTATTGCACCCTTACTGCCATGTATTCCATCGCTGATGTTTTCACGACAATGTTAAAGTGGTTTCATTTTATTTGGCTAGCTTTCTCAGTTTGTCTTCAGAACTGTAATCAAAGACGTGTCAAATGTTGTAAAAAGTACAACGCGTGCGTGCTAGAGTGGCAGTTGCAGGCTTTGTTCCAGCTGTCAGTGTCCAGAGGAAAGTGTATTAAAATGTTAACTATACTTGCTCGTTGTTTTTTAGTTTTTATAGAGGCACATTAAACGCTACTTTGATTACACCGACATCTGAATGAACTTATTCATTTCATTTCTTTGATGTTTTTTTCCAATTCAAAAGGTGTATCAGACGAAGAAATTCGCAAAATGCTCGAGGAAGGTGATAATAAACTCTATGCAGACTTTTCAGACTTGGAGAAAGTAAAGTACAATTAAGTGATGAAAACATTGAATGGGAGCGTGGCAGTGAACCTGAACTTGAAGGTGAGGATGGTGATGATCCCGAAGAGACAGCAGACGTACGAGGGTTCTTTATTGATACGACAAAGTTTCACGTTGGTGTAAAAGTGAGTGTGCTAAAAGATCAAAAACCAACAGATAAAAGCATTGTGCAAATTCCATCTGATCCGAAGAGAAAGGTGATGGGTACAGCTGATGAAGTTAGTGCTTTTTTGAAAGTAATTGACCTCGAATTTTTTGATGAAATCGTCAACTACACAAATACTTATTTAAATAAAGAGCGAGACACACGTAAGTTCTCGCAAAAGGGGTAATAAAGTGATGAAATAATGGCTGTGTTCGGGATTGTTTTTGAAGATGAATAAGAAGAAGAAGAAAAAGCAGACAATGCCATCATGCTAATATGATGGAACTCTTGGCAACAGACGGAACAGGAATGCTACTGCTTAGGACAGCAATGAATTACAATAGGTTTATGTTTTTTTCTAAGCTGTATGCTCCTGTATGAGAGGAGAAAATCTGACAAGTTGGTTGCAATTCGTACAGTATTGTATTCTTTTGCTTCTAACTGTCAGTGTTCTTACAGTCTGGTGAATTCACCACGATAGATGAAATCCTTCACCCCTTCGGAGACCGCTGTAGAAGGATTCAGAACATACACAGCAAACCATCTAAATATGGGACAAAAATGTTTGCTCTGTGTAATGATAAAACATTCTATTTCAGTAATCTGGAAGTTTCTTTGGCATGCAACCAAAGGGCAATATCGGGTATCTAGTGCTCCTGAGGACTTCATGAAAAGATACGTGGTGCGTGTAGAAAACTCTAACAGGAACCTTACAACTGACAATTGCTACACAAGCTACCTCCTTTCTTAATATTTGCTGCAGAAGACTATCACTTGGATTGGTACAATGACGAACAGACGTGAAATTCTCCCAGAATTTCTCCCAAACAAAACAAAATAAATTGTTATTGCGATGTTTGGATTTCAGTAGGATAAGGTCTTAGTTTCATATGTTCCTTGTAAAAACTGTGCTATCACACTTTTGTCTGCACTGCATGACGTGACAACAGTGGATGAGGAAACACACAAACCTGAAATCATAATTGAGTACAAGATGACAAAAAGTGGACTTGACGTTGTAGTTAAAATGTGTGCCTGATACTCCATTTCAAGAACTACAAGGTGTTGGCCACTGGCTACTTTGTCATTTTTCTGAACATTGCTGGAATTAATTAGCAAACAAATTGTCTGTGAAAGGTGTTATGAAAGTGAACATATGTCACAAAAACAGGCTAAATTATTATTTAAAGAACTAAATGAGAAAAAGCTTTTGCTATAAATGTTGAAGATAGCGAATATGAAATGCTGCCTCAATAACTATAATAGTTTGTTTAGGACAATTTTGTTTTTACTGGCAAATGACCATGTTGTAAATTTTACAACGCGCCCCTACTCGTGTGACAACAGTAGGCGCGCCTGCCGGAGGGTTAACACAAATTCAAGTGATGGGAAATCTTTTCTGAAGGAATTATTCTGCCATGAAGCATCGTACGGAAATGAAACGTGGAATATGAACAGTTAAGAACATAAGAGAACAGAAGATTTCGAAATGTGGTGCTAAAGAAGAATGGTGAGACCGGTGAAATAAGTAGTGAAGGAAGATATATGGAACAGAGCAGTCAAAAAAGAAAATGAATACGGCATAACGTGGCTAATAGAAGTCACAGGTTGATTGAATATACTGAGGCATCAAGGAAGTCTATTTGATAATGGAGGGAAGTGTGTGGACGTGAAGCCGGCAGAAATTGTATAGGGGGACATAGGCATCAATACAGCAAGTAAGTTCACATTGATGTAGGTTGCAGTGTTTATGCGGAGATGGAGAGCTGCATGTAACCAATTTATTTATTTATTTCCTTATTCCGAAGTGTTACAAAGACAACATGAAGAGTCTTCAAAGTAAAAATACACTAATATTTCGACGTTATCCTCTTTTTGTTCGGTGCACTTTTTCCAATGTTTATCATGTGTATAGACTCCATTCAAGCACTTAAAATCTGCGAGATTTGCAAAATACCCATTCTCTTCTGCTGTGAACTCCTTGTTGGACGCCGGCCGGAGTGGCCGTGCGGTTCTAGGCGCTACAGTCTGGAGCCGAGCGACCGCTACGGTCGCAGGTTCGAATCCTGCCTCGGGCATGGATGTGTGTGATGTCCTTAGGTTAGTTAGGTTTAATTAGTTCGAAGTTCTAGGCGACTGATGACCTCAGAAGTTAAGTCGCATAGTGCTCAAAGCCCTTTCTTTCCTTGTTGGACACGAAGCGGTTGGAAGCCGTCAGTTCATTTAGATGATGGAATGAACTGAAGTCAGAGGATGCTGTAACTGTCTTGTGATGAAGACGGCGGTTATTCTATAATTCATACTTAAAATCCTTCAGCTTTGCCGTTGGCAAATACCTGTTATCCTGACGAAATATTTCATTTTTTACTTTTTTCGTTTCCACGTGCTTGGTCCAGAAGTCTTGCATAATATTGGCTTGATATTATTTCACCCTTCGGGAGGTAATCACTACGTAAAATTTCCACTGTACTTCAAAAAACCCTTACCAACATTTCCTGCGAATACAACTGACTTTGCGCACCCGGTGTGCAAGGCCACACAAATGCCTCACCTAAAATAACAAATATGTGCACAAATTTAATTGGGTTCTTTATCTGCTTTTCCTTCCGCGCTGCATTCAACGAACACGGACCCATTATACTGGAAGAAGGCTAATAGGTAGTTCCAGGTGAAATGTACCGCCTACTTCTCCTCAGGCCTATGGACTTGTCTGTCTCCTATTCGTTCAGTCGCCGAACGCCAGATACCATACAGTGTAACTGTTCATACTTTCATCTGTACTTGCAATTTTGGAACATCAGTAGCATGGTTCATCTGCGTGAAAACACAAAAAGACTACGGCTATGTTTTGCTCGGGTTATTATTTCTTTAGATTGAAAATGGCGAGTCTATACAAATTTAATACTAATGTCTACATGGACGATATCTATGGTGTAAAAGTAGCGTGATGCCTACTAGTGACCCCCCCCCCCCCCCCCGATTACGAACTTCGGTCACGGTTAAGAGCCTCTCGTATCCCTATTGCGGCCTAGGTTAGGATCAGATTTCGACCTCATTTGCCGATATATAAATTCAGATAATATCAGACAGCTGTAACTGTCATTATAATAACACCAGTACCCAAAAATTTCAAAACATTCTTCAGCCCACTATTGTACTCGAAGATATTGACAGCTGTCAACCCGCAGGTTATCATAATTTCGAACGTAATCCCAGAAAGGGCATAAATCTTCTGCACCAAGCTCTCTATTTTTTTGCCTGTATTATAATTTTTCCCCGTTGCTCCTCTCTCTCTCTCTCCCTCTCTCTCTCTCACACACACACACACAGACACACACACACACACACGCACGCACGCACACACGCAAACACACACACACACGGAGAGAGAGAGAGAGAGAGAGAGAGAGAGAGAGAGAATAGAAAACTTCGTACTATTGCAATCACATGTATTTATTTCACATATCCCTTCCTCCATACCCTTCGCCTATCTTCAGCTACCCAGTAGACCTACCCAATTAACGTTTTCGAATAACCGTGCGTATCAGGATCGTATCGCTGTCAAGATAAAACTTCAAAGCTAAAAATATTGGGTGGACTTGACAGAGATATTTTATCCGTTCAAAGGCTTATAACGAAACCAGGGTGTTCAGTCGTATCTCGTTTCTCATGTGAGTCCAAATTAATGAAGTTTTGCTATTAGAGTTCTAGTGCGCATTAATCTAGAGCAGTGATTCTCAGTGTTAATCAAGAGATGGAGAGCAAAAGATAAATGGAAAGGTCAGTTATCTATTGCCATTTCGAATATTTAACCAATCGTGCCTACTAATAGCGTAATTATAATTAGACTTGACACGCTAACAAAAATATTGAATAGCTTTAATGGATGATACGTATCTCAAGACAAGGCGAATGAGATGAACATATATATAGTTGGTTTGCAGGTGTGTGCTGTGTATATTATCCTGAGTCAGTAAGAAGACGTGAAAGTGCACGATTATGATGCTGCTTACAGTTGCTTTTCGCTTTGTTAGATGTGTGAATCATAATACGTAACTGATGCTGACTGATCCAATCTTTACAATAACAACAAAGAAATAATCTTCCATGAATCCTGCAGGGATATCCATAAATCCGTAAGAGTACGAGGTGAGCCGGCCGCGGTGGCCGTACGGTACTGGCGCTGCAGTCCGGAACCGCGGGACTGCTACGGTCGCAGGTTCGAATCCTGCCTCGGGCATGGGTGTGTGTGATGTCCTTAGGTTGGTTAGGTTTAAGTAGTTCTAAGTTCTAGGGGACTTATGACCTAAGATGTTGAGTCCCATAGTGCTCAGAGCCATTTGAACCATTTGAAGTATGAGGTGATAGCGATCTCTTATGAACAGCACGTTGCAAGGCATACCAGGTATGCTCAATAATGTTTATGTCTGGTGAGTTTGGTGGCCGGCGCAGGTGTTTAAACTCAGAGAGTGTTCCCGGAGCTACTCTGTAGCAATTCTGGGCTTGTGTAGCTGTCCTACTGGAATTGTCCAAGTCCGACGGAATACACAATGGACATGAATGGATGTAGGTGATCATACAGGATGCTTACTTAAGTGTCAACTGTCAGAGTCGTATCAGAGGTTCCAAATCACTCCAAGAGAACATGCCCCACACCATTACAAAGCCTCCACCAGCTTGAACAGTCCCCTGCTGACATGCGGGGTACGTGGATTCATGAGGTTCTCTCCATAACCGTGCGTGTCCAGCCACTCGATACAATCTGAAAAGAGACACGTTCTACCAGGCAATATATTTCCAGTCTTCAACAGTCCAATGTCTGTGCTGACGGGCCCAGAAGAGGCGCAAAGCTTTGTGCCGTGCAGTCATCAAGGGTCCACGAGTGGGCCGTCGGCTTCGAAAGGCCTTATCGATGATGTTTCGTTGAATGGTTCGCACGCTGACACTTGTTGATGGCCCAGCACTGAAATCTGCAGCAATTTGCATAAACGTTGATGTGCTTTCACATTGAACGATTATTGTCAATCGTCGTTGGTTCCGTTCTTGTAGGATCTTTTTCCGGCCGCAGCGATGTCGGCGATTTGATGTTTTAGCGCATTCCTGATACACACGATACACACGTGAAATGGTCGTACGGGAAAATCCCCACTTTGTCGCTACCTCGGAGATGCTGTGTCCCACCGCTCTTGCTCCGGCTGTAACACCACGTTCAAACTCACTTAAATCTTTATAGCTTGCCATTGTAGCGGCAGTAACCGATCCAACAACTGCGTCAAACACTTGTCTTACATAGGCCTCGCCGACCGCAGCGCAGCATTCTGCCTGTTTACGTATCTCTGTATTCGAATACGAATGCCTATATCTTTGGCGCTTCAGTGTATAAAAATATCGTTACACAGCGAACTCTTATAGTTTAATGAATCTCATTGTGAAATCCTATGCCAAAGATCTGTGAGGGATAAGTGCACACTTTTTCCCTTTTCTTGACCTCAACACCGCATTCGTTATAGTGAGGTGCTGTCAGCTTTTTCCCCAACACGAAGAACTCAATAAAATGTAGTGCGTTGTGCGGGCAGTGATCAGTGATGCGAAACAAATGAACAATGTAAAAGAATGTTTTTAGATTCACGGTAAATTTGTTTGCAACTATGTATAGAAGAACTTAGGCGACTGCAGGACAAAGGATAGAAACTTCATGGGACATTGTGTACGAGTGATAGGCAAAGAATACGTATATGACACATTTGCCTTATTTAGTAAAAATACAGTTGCAAACGTCTTACGATTAATATACATTATCTAGTAAAAGACCAACGGAAACCTGTAAGTAATGTGGAATTGGCCACTAGATGACACGAGAGGCAGATACGCCACTAAAAAACGAGGCGTGGAGTACTGTGTTATCTGCAGAGAAGCAGCAACAGCATAATGCGTCGACCAGGAGGCGACACTGACTTCCAACGTAGACTAGCAACTGGATGTCGCATGAGTGACAAATCCATCAGGGACATTTCGACTCTTCTGAAGCTACCCGATTGGACTGCTGGTGGTGTGATTATGAAGTGGAAGCGCGAACAAACAACGGCAACTTTATCAAGTCCAGGAAGTCTTCAAATCGGATCTAGGAATCAGTACTGAGTTTCAAACTGCTACCAGGAGTTCGGTTAGCACAATGGCTGTGCTAGGCAATTACACGTTCAAAATGGCTCTGAGCACTATGGGACTTAACATATATGGTCATCAGTCCCCTAGAACCTAGAACTACTTAAATCTAACTAACCTAATTACCTCACACAACACCCAGTCATCACGAGGCAGAGAAAATCCCTGACCCCGCCGGGAATCGAACCCGGGAACCCGGGAGTGGGAAGCGATAACGCTACCGCACGACCACGAGCTGCGGACGCAATTACACGTAACGGTGCACAGTGGTGGAGTAGTTTCTCATAAGCCACTTATTTCTGTATACAGTGCTAAGGTGGCTGGCTCTGAGCACTATGGGACTCAACTGCTGAGGTCATTAGTCCCCTAGAACTTAGAACTAGTTAAACCTAACTAACCTAAGGACATCACAAACATCCATGCCCCAGGCAGGATTCGAACCTGTGACCGTAGCGGGCTTGCGGTTCCAGACTGCAGCGCCTTTAACCGCACGGCCACTTCGGCCGGCAGTGCTAAGGGATTCATGATTTAAAGAGTGACGACAGAGGGCACTATATGGCTGGAAACGAGTGATTCGAAGTGACTAATCATGAGACATTCCGATGGAATGGTTGGGTTTGACGAATGCCTGGAGAACGTTACCTACCGTCGAGTGTAGTACCAGCAACGGAGTGCAGAGAAGGTAACGCTATGGTACAGAGATTTTATTGTGGTTAGGATGTGCTCCCCCTGCAGCGCTTAAAAAAACGCTAAATGTCGATGAACTGAAAACATTTTACAGCATTGTGTTCCGCATAGGAGCCAAGGAAACCAATCCAAGTGCGGACTGGACTTGTATCACATGTTAATTGAGTGAAAGCTGCTACTTCTTGGGAATAAGCTGGTATTGTTAACAAGAAACGACAGTAAAAATATATATATATTGAGAGGCCAACGCCAGAATATCCATACTAACGGACAGGGGTCGCCGAGGGGTTAGCGAACTTACGCCACTTATTGCCCGAACCGCGCGTTTCTGAGCCAAAAATATCCTTTGAGAATGGGAAGAGTTAACCCAAAATATAATACAATACGTCATAAGAGAAAGAAAATAAGCGAAGTAGATTAATTTTCGTGTCGAACTATCACTTACTTCAGATACCTCTGGTATAGAAAAAACGGCAGCTTTAAGTCTTTGAACAAGATCCCGAACGTGGGCTTCCCACAACAGTTTACTGTCTATCCGAACTTCAAGAAATTTGAACTGTTCAGTTTCACTAATGATATGCCCATTCGGTGAAATTAAAACGTCGAGTTTTGTTGAACTGTGTGTTAGAAACCGTAAAAAGTTAATTTGTATATTTTCTACAAGCCATGAACTTACGTCATGAACTGCACCATTTGAAACAGTGCCAGTATTTCACACAACATCATTTACTACTAAGCTAGTGCTTCGGCAAACATAAATATTTCAGAATCACCTGTAGTACTAGAGGAGAGCCCCCCAACACTGATCCGTGGGGCAGCTCCAATATCAAATAAATGGTTCAAGTGGCTCTGAGCACTATGGGACTTAACATCTGAGGTCATCAGTCCCCTAGAACTTAGAACTACTTAAACCTAACTAATCTAAGGACATCACACACATCCACGCCCGAGGCAGGATTCGAACCTGCGACCGTAGCGGTCACGTGGTTCCAGACTGAAGCGCCTAGAACCGTTCAGTCACAACGGCCGGCAGCTCCAATATCACCGTGCCCCACTCGGACCGCACTTCATAGCCGTTCTCAGCATTATAGATAATGACCGTTTGCTGTCTGTTGTTGAAGTAAGAGGTAAAAAAATTGTGAGCTACTCCCCGTATCCCATAATAGTTCAACTTCTGGATCAATATTTTGTGATCAACACAATCAAACGTCTCAGTTAAATAAAAAAAATACGCGTGGCGTTCGATTATTTTGCTTAATACACCAAGTACTTCACAGAGAAAAAAGAATATAGCATTTTCAATTTTTGAAGCACTTCTGAAATCGATCTGTACCTTTGATAGCAATTTATATGAAATAAAATGATCAATTATCTTTACATACATAGCTTTTTCTGTAGCTTTAGCCAACACTGATGGCATAGAAATAGATCTAAAATTGCCTACATTATCCCTTTCTCCTATTTGATACAGCGGCGCTACTACTGAGTACTTCAATCGTTCGGGAAACTGACCATTCTTGAAGGAAAAATTACAAATGTGGATAAGTACATGGCTAAAATGTGCAGCACACTACTTTAATACTCTGCTAGATACTCCATCATATCCATGAGAGTCCTTAGTCTTCAGTGATTTCATTATTGACTCTATCTTCCCCATGTCAGTATTACACAGGAATATTTCAGACCATACTCTCGGAAAGGCATTTTCCAGGAGAGTTATATGATTGCTTGTAGGAACTTATTCAATACAACAGCAATTTTCACAAAGCGATTGTTAAATAAAATTGGTCTGGTGGAAAATAACATTCCTGAAATCGACTAGCTGCTCAAATCGAACAACTTTGGCATGAGTTACCGCGTGTTCTTCGCTCCAGACCCCCAGGGCCCAACGTCAGTATGTGCGTTGGTATCGGCTCCTCTGGAGTGACGGGCAGCCATTGCTCCCACAGACATTCGGGCACCTCACTGATAGCATTCCCAATAGATTTCAAGATGTCATAATTGTGGAAGGTGGACACTCCGCATCTTCATGTCAACTAGCAGGTTTCTGGATTCTTTTCATCAGACAGCGCATGTGGACAGTATCGCTTTCAAGAAGATAAGTGTTAACGACTGTTAATATTACGGAACTGTCATTTCAGTAAATACGTCATGTCTCAAAAATACGGAAACGAATTATTTACAGAAGAAGGAAAAAACTAGTAGAAGCCGGTCTCGGAGAACTTCAGTTTAGTGTAGGACACGCGAGGCAGTACTGACACTACGATTTACCCTATAAAACAGATTGAGAGGACGCAAATCTACGTTGACAGCATTTGAAAGTACTTGACTATGTTTGTTGGAGTACATCCTGAAATTCCGAAGGTAGCAGCGATAGAAAACAGGGAGCTAAAGGCGAAAGTAGAGCAGTAATTCCGAAGTGAGTAAGACAGGGCAGTGGCGTATCTTCGATGTTATTCAATGTGTATATTGGGCGAGTTGTAAAGGAAACTAAATAGAGAGGTTTTTAATGGGAAATTTCAGGAAGAACAATTTAAACCCTTGAAGTTAGCTGATGTCGCGGTAATGCTGTCATAGACCACAATTGAATTGGAAGCGCAGGAAAGAAAAGAGTTTTGAGAAGAGGATGTAAGACAATATCAACAAAATTAAAACAATGACCGTTCAAAGCAGCAGACTGGAGCGGCCCTAAATGAATTACGAGGGTCATTCTAAAAGTAAAGAATATTTACTTATCGATACATTTTTATCACTAAAATGAAGGAATTTTTTGTTATATTATATTCTACGTAGCAGCCATTCAAATATAAACGCTTGTCATAGTGCTAATAAAGGTTTCGTATGCCATTTGCATACGCAGTTGCCTCCAAATTGTTAAAACAGTAACCATTTATTTCAGTGCGTTGGCATTTCTATAGTGTTTTCTTTTCAAAAATATCCTCTATTTTATGAAAAACATTGTAATTACCCGATGGCACATCTGGGCTCCATTATGAGTATTTGTTCGTTTGCCAATTAATAGGAGGCTTCATTTTAGAAATGAAGCTTCAATCATTGCATTTCCATTAACTTCGGGTATCTGTCTGTAAATTTCGATACAGCTTTCCTTTTTTAACTGAGAAACCTCATTACACAATGAACCTCACAGTTTGGGGGATCATTAATTGCGACACACATTTTAAAATCGCACGAACTCTAAACGAGCATTGCTGCTTGTTAACGTCATACTGGAACTAACATTTAGGAAGGGCTGTAACACGTCGGAGGCGTTCGGGGTGTGAGTGTGGGTGGTTGGCGCGGTGGGGAGGAGGGGGGGGGATGCAGAATTACGCGGCTCTTCGGAATAAAATGTTCTTTAGTTGTATAATGACCTTCCTACATTAGAACCTCAAATCCAAAAAGTAAAATAAGTGACGATGGCCGAAATTGAGACCATATGAAATGTCGATCGACAACAGCAATGCAAGAGTGAAATTTCGTGAAAAAATCTCGCCATAACGAAGAACGCCATTGCTGTAATTATTACCACTCGAACTCGCGTATCGAATCGGTGACATCCCCCCCTCCCCTATTTCGCGACAGTAACAAACAAGCTGACCTTTCTTGAACTTTTTCGATGTCCTAAGTTGATCCTATCTAATGCGGATGTCACACCGCGCAGCAGTATGCCTACTCCAGAAGAGGACGGACAGGCGTAGCGTAGGCAGTCTCTTTAGTAGACCTGTTGCATCTTCTAAGTGTTCTGCCAATAAAACGCCATTTTGGTTCGCTTTCCCCACAACATTATCGATGTGATCGTTCCAGTTTAAGTTATACGTAATTCTAATTCCTAAGTATTTAGTTGAATTGACAGAATTTAAATTCGTGTGATAGGTCGTGTAGCGGAAAGTCAACGGCTTCATTTTACTGACCACGTCGATTACCTCACGCGTTTCATTATGTAGAATCAATTGCCACTTTTCTAACCATATAGATATCTTGTCTAAATCATTTTTCAGTAGGTTTTGACCTTTGAAGGTGATGATGACTGGTCTGTGGGGCGCTCAACTGAGCGGTCATCATCGCCCTTACAAAGTTCCACTTTTTACACAGTCCAATTTTTTCACAGTCCAATCTAGCCACTGCCACGAATGATGATGAGGACAACACAAACACCCAGTCCGCAGGCAGAGAATATCCCCAACCTCACCGAGAATCGAACCCGGGACCCCGTGATCCAGAGACAGCAGCGCTAGCCACTAGACCACTAGTTGCGGACGTTTTGACCTCTGATTACTTTACTAGATCTTACGGAAAATGACAGTTATCATCCGCAAACAATTTGGAACGGCTGCTCATATCGTCTCCAAAATCGTTCGTACGGATTACTAACACGAATTAGTTATTGGTGCAAAAGGACGCGTGCCGAGGAGCCACGTATTTTAGCTTTCGCCATGGTAACCGAAATACGTCTAATTTTTTAAAAAATGTAATCACATTTAACAAGGAAGAAGAAAATCTATACTTCAAAATCTTAGAGAATGCACAACGCTTATTGGTACTTCATTATGGAGAAAAGGGAAAAAATGGTTCAAATAACTCTGAGCACTATGGCACTTAACTTCTGTGGTCACGAGTCCCCTAGAATTTAGAACTACTTAAACCTAACTAACCTAAAGACATCACACAAATCCATGACCGAGGCAGGATTCGAACCTGCGACCGTATCAGTCGCGCATTTACAGACTGTCGCGCCTGGAAACGCTCGGCCACATCGGCCGGCGGGAAAACAGGATATCAGAATGTTAGGCACATTATGCATGTGAAATTTATCAGTCAGGGAAGTTCAAATTAGGACAACGAGTGCCTGTTGTAAGAATATTATTATAATATTTCCTTTTATTAGAGTATTCAAGGCACTCAATTCGGGCACGATCTATACAAACTGGTACATATTTATCTCCTTGACCTGAACTACGGTAGTTTTTTAAAATTGTTTTTGCTCAGTTTTTGTGTACAGGTAATCGAACAATCGGAGATAGGAAAAATGTAATGAACATTACCAAGTCCAAATGATAAACGTCACCATCTGGGTGTTATCGTTCGTGCATAATCAGCATCATCAGAGAGCCAGAAATTTGTCAATGGTAGCGCTAATTAGTGTGGAGTTCAGAAAGCACACAGACTGTTGGGTGGCTGGCCACGTTTACAGGCCGCATCGCTTCGCCTCTCCAATAAATGAACAGCGTCATACAACGAAAAATTAAGCGGATACAACAAAAACAAACGAATACGGCAAGTGGGCAAGCGGTCTGCATCGGCTGAAATGAAAACAGGGTCGCAGGTCGGTGTGGTTGTGAAATATTTCAAAGCTTCCGCGCTGAGGGAGACTGACAGCGCAGGTTGTTCAGAGTAGTATTCTCCACCGGGTCATCTGCCCTCGAATGTGGGTACCGTCAAAGGAGAGATGAACTGCTCTCCTGGATCTTTTTTACGAAAAATGTTATCCGGCAACTAGTCACGTATTTCACATTGCACTGGAAACTTTTATGTTACTAACACCAAGACAACAAGAAAAATTCACATCCTTTTTATTGCTAGGATGGCTGCCATTGAATAAGTTTCGCAAAGAAACGAAATTTAGAGTTGAAAGCCCCGTTGACGACTAGATCATTAGGGATGGAGAAAACTCTCCGATATGAAAAGAATGGAAAAGAAAATCGGTCGTTATCTGGGTAGAATTTTACAGACATCCAGCAGTCTTCGAATCATATAAACTGTTTCCACTAGGCCAATTTTTCCAGTTTGTATTTCATCGAAGAGGAAGGTTGATTAGTAACTGAACTCCAGAAACCTCCATTGCAGACGTAAATGAAACGGCACACGCAAGATGGTTTGTCAACCAAATTGAACAATGGAATAATTTAACATCTGACGGACTACACGGGATTAATAGAAGCAATGAATTGTTTGGAAAAAAGAGTATGAAAAGTGGACGTAACGTGAGAGATAAAATTTTTGCTTCTAAGAATGTGCATAGCCGTTAGTTAAGGTCAAATTAAAGTAGCCCCGTACTCAGGAAACTGTTTAGAGGTGCAGATGCAACAGTCCTGCCCCTCCGTTCGAAGCAAAACCCTGGTGTAGGTGGTTCGCCGTTGTCTTCCTCCGAGCTGGTATGAAGTGTTAGGTGTGTGTCCTTGTCGTGTGGATAACCGTGATGAGTTCTTTAACAGTGTAATGTTGGGTTTGTGTTTTTATGGAGCAAGGATAGGTAGATGCTAAAATCTGCTGCTGGCGCATAGCTTACGCCTTTCTAAAAGCACCAAAGAGGCCGCAAAGATTAACGTACCCAGTACAACGAGAAACCTGTCAATGCTGCAAATCAGAATTTTTATTTACTTGATGACTAGTTTCGCCCCGGGACCCATTTTCAAATCATCCAGGTAGTCAAAATGATATTTCCAAAAATACGAAAACCATGTCAAAGATATATACGTATCATGAATTGCAAATGAACAGTTACATTGCATGCAGATAACATACCCACATACATCACCATTAATAGTGTCACTGGGCCTCACTTCACGAGTCACTGCGGAGAGGTTTCGAATGTAATCCGGCACATTAGCACGTAGACTGGTGATCAAGAAGTCTACCCCACGACCCATGACCACTCCTCCCCTTGCCGTCCGAATGTAGTTAGTGAAAATTTCCCACCACCAGGATTCGAACCGGCTTTCCTTCGAGTCGAGCGCCACCACACAGGCGTCTCTTTTTTTCTGCCCGGAGTGATATTAGGTTCACAAATTTTCTATGAATACTCCATGAAGATTAGCGCAGATACATAGTTGAAAATGGCGATACGTCTCCTACTATAAGAAAGTATTACGGACTCACTAAACAAGAGGGTTGAGTTACAATGAGCGATATCAAGGTTCACTGCATACTCTAACGGAAACAATTGACATAACTACATCGAACATTAGGAATGACTATTTATTTAAATACATTAAATATATTAGCAGCTGCGAATATGGATAACCATCAGCTGTAGAACAGATTGACAACAATGAAAATTTGTGTCGGACCTGGACCCCAACCCGGATTTCTCGCTTATCGCAAGTAGTTGCCTTACCATTTGGCTATCCGTGAAAGAGTCGGCAGCTCGCCCAAACTTCCATACGTCGTTAACGATACGTCGACAACCTGCACTCGTTCATCCATTATGTATACCTCCGTACAGGCGAGACATTTTACTTGAAAGTCACTTGCCCGGTATCGGCGGATAAATACGATATTGCAGTGTCTGTGCTATTCCGAATACGATGCAAAGTTCCTTTGTCCATGCATGCATGTCCAAAGGAACTTTGCACCTTATCGGAATAACACACGCACTGCAATATGGTATTTATGTAAATCGTCAGGAGGAGCCAGACATTTGTTTATCACAGGAAACTGCCTCGACGGGTTCAGTGTGGTAGGCATGATGTTAAATTCCTTATGTTTTATTCGGACAGTCTAATAGAAACCTTTTCAATCACCGCTATAAATTGTTCATGGTTTCTACAAGGTATGTCCGGTTTCCTTGCGGTATTTTGATCCTTTTCTTGTATCGTATCGGGTAGAGACGAGTAGATTTTAATGATGCTGTTGTAA
Organism: Schistocerca piceifrons; assembly: GCF_021461385.2. Lineage (NCBI taxonomy): Eukaryota > Metazoa > Arthropoda > Insecta > Orthoptera > Acrididae > Schistocerca > Schistocerca piceifrons. The sequence continues at coordinate 393,584,700 of NC_060140.1, forward strand.
ACGAGACAATAAAGACGACTACAGGCCAAGCAGATTAATGTAAGCCCCGTGTGTCTGCGCAGTCATTGTATTCAGATATTACCAATGAAGTACCTGTGATCTTACTCTGTTCTATTTCCAGTCCTTGTAATGCTTCAATGGCCTTTT